>NC_079213.1:42012889-42619997 GCF_029633865.1 Lampris incognitus | reverse complement strand
AAGGAAGCGGACTTGTTTCTGTTTGAACTTGCATTTCGCTTGGTTCAGTTTGAGACCTGCTGTTTCAATGACCCCCAGCGCCTCTGCTAGGCGCCGGTCATGGATTTCCTCAGTCTCTCCATGTATAAGGATGTCATCCATGTACACCTCTGTGCCCTCTAGCCCGGTCAGAGTTTCCGCCATCTTTCTCTGGAAAATCTCTGGAGCACTCGTTATACCAAATGGAAGGCGGCAGAAAGCATACCTCCCAAATGGGGTGATGAAAGTGGTGAGCCCCCTGCTGTCTTCATGCAAGGGGATCTGGTAAAACCCACTTGCTGCATCCAACGTTGTGAAGAACTTTGACCCTGCGAGCCTTGGCATTATTTCCTCCATAGTGGGCAGCACGTATTTCTCACGTTTCACCGCTCGATTCAGCCTCCTGAGGTCAGCGCAGCAGCGAACCTCTTTCTTGTTCGGTTTCAGCACCGGCACCATAGCGGCGCACCATTCTGTGGGCTGAGTCACTTTTTCAATAATGCCCTCATTTTCCATGCGCTGCAGTTCTTTCTTAACCAGTGGTACAAGTGGCAGCGGTATCCGTCTGGCAGTATGCACCGCGTATGGCTGGGCACCCTCCACCAGAGCTATTTTCACTGGGTCTGTTTTCAGCAGTCCACTTGAACCGAAAACTCCACTGACCTCATTCATCCGCTTCACTAGACCCATCTCCACTGCCTCTGGACGACTCAGCAGACAGCTGCCTCTCCCCTTGATCACATACACTGGAAAGGAGTATTGTTTCTCCTTGTAGTTGGTTGTGGCTTGAAACTGTCCTATGCAGCTGATGTTTCCACCTGGGCTTATGAAGCATGTGTCAGGAGGTCCCAGTTTTATGTTTGGCTTCAGCTTTTTAAATGTCCCTTGGTTGATAACAGTAGCGTCAGCCCCCGTGTCAATTTTAAAGGTTATTGGTACATCACTTATTGTTAAACTAACAGTCCAATCTTCCTGACTGCTCTCTTTGCCAACTTCTCCCAGAAAGTACAGCTGTTTAACCTCTTCAGTGACTTCTCTCACCGCTTTAGAGTGACATACAGACTCCCAATGTCCCTTTTTATGACACTTGTTGCACTTACTGTTCGTTGCAGGACACTTCCGCTCATCGGTGTGCTGCGTCTTGCCGCACCTCCCGCATTCATCTACTTTGTTGGTTGCAGGTCTGCTGCCACCATGACGCTGTCCGCCCTTTTTGTTTTGGCGTTCGTCCCGCCGTCGGACAACATTGACGTTAGCCAGCTGGGCCTCTGGTTGGTTAGCTTGGAGGCTGAGCTGCTTTGTTATTGCCTCCGCCTGGCGCACTTGTTCAATGACTTTCACCAGAATAAGGTCCGCTGTGAGCTGGAACTGACGGGAGAGCACCTTATCTTTTATGCCCACTACCAGACGATCTCTGATATGTTCATCCCTCTTGTCCCCAAACTCACAGTGTTCAGACAGCTCATACAATGTCCGGATGTACATCTCCGCTGTCTCTCCTGGCTGCTGGCTACGTTGATAGAAGCACGCCCTCTCATGTATGATGTTACGGCGGGGAATAAAGTAGTCGTCGAACCTTTTCAGTACGATATCATAGTCCACTTTATCACCCTCCGCCGCGAAGTCAAACGAGCTGAATATCTTTTCAGCCTCGCTTCCCATTGCATAAATCAGCGAACTCACTTGAATCTCCCCGTCGTCTTTATCCAGCTTTGTCGCGAGCCTGAAGCGCGAAAACCGTTGTTTCCACTCCGGCCATTCAACGGGGCAGTCAAACTTGAATTCACTCGGCGGATTAAACTTCGGCATGACCGCTCGTGTTCAGATACACAGACTATTCTGACACCATGTAATGTCCGTAGACGCCTTGTCTTACTGACATAAGAATAATTCAAGAACGAGCCGACTTCGTAGGTTCTTAACTGTGTAGCTTTTACTAGCGTTCATCCGACATACAACCTTCATAACATGCGCGTCTCACTTCCTGTATACGTCACACGCACTGCACGTACACCCGTGAGTAGGTCAAGTTAAACACGTGACCTTTCATTCATTACAGACATTGCCTGATTTATTCAGGATTATAAAAAAATTGATGATATATTTTCCATAAAAAAAAACAACCTATCGAAGTTGTGTCCTCAATTTTCGTTAACTCCATCAACTTTTTTATCTACTACTACTACTTTCAACGGGAGCAGCCGAAAGTAGTAGTAGTAGATAAAAAAAATTGATGGAGTTAACGAAAATTGAGGACACAACTTCGATAGGCGGTTTTTTTACGGAAAATATATTTTAAAGTTCACTTTATGTATTATGTGATATCATATTTAACCATTTCATTGGATATTTATGTTTATTAATTTGTAGCATTTTCAAGGACTTTTTTTCGTGTTTTGACATTGTAACCTCTTGCTGAGGACAGGTTAAGTTACATGTACTTTCCGAGTACATAGCCTGGATTTTAACAAATTCTAATGAAATTATATAGAAATATATGAAATTAATTTCATGAGTATACACGTCCTCCAGTCTTAGCTTCTGAAATATTTTATTATTATTATTTCATATCACTCCTGTTCGTCAGCAACTCCATTGGGTCCCTGTATCATAATGACTTCAAGATCCTGCTTCTCACCTTTAAGGCCCTTAATAACCTAGCTCCTTCGTATCTTTCCGAACTCCTTCATATCCACACGCCCTCCCGCACTCTGATATTATCTTCTGCTGTCCAATTCACTACACCATCGGCCCGCTTGACTACCATGGGGTCTACAGCCTTCAATCATTCTTCACCCCGCCCCGCCTGCACAGAGACTTTCGGTGATGGCGTCATACTGAAAGGCTCGAGACCAGATAGCTCTTGACCAAACTATCCCTAAACTTAAGATTTAAGAGCTATATCTGTAATCAAGTTTGATACACAACGCAGGGAGTGGTTGGTGAACATGTCCAGCAAAGAAATGTCAACTAATGCCACAGAAAAGCAAAAATCCCAGAGAAATGTCAACCACCACAATGCCAACAATGAGGTTAACAAAGACGGCGACACAGTGGAAGCTAATCCTAGTTTTCCAATGGATGTAGCTGCTTTAGTAACGGAGATTACAACCAAGGTCGCGGCTATCATGGAAGAGAAGATGTCCATGTTCTCCAGCAAATTAGATATCATCACGGCTAAGTTAGAAAGCGATTCACAGCGTTTGGAGAAAGCTGAAAGTAACATCTCCAATGCTGAGGATATCATAGCCGACTTGGAGACAAGGCTAATGGGTACAGAAACCAAGCTAGCTACCCTCATTAACCGGATAGATGATCAGGAGGTGCGGTCCCGCAAGAATAATATTCAGATTTTCGGTGTCAAGGAAGGAATTGAAGGGAAGAATATACTGTCCTTTTTCAAACTTGGCTGCCTAGGCTTCTTAAAATGGAAACCAGAAAAGGGCAGAATTCGACTGGACCGCTGCCGTAGAGGTCTCGGCCGCCCTAAACCAGGTGTGCCCCGTGCCGTCATTATGAAGCTTCCCTGCCTGGCAGACAAAATGACGATACTGAGTGCCGGTATCTTCAGAAGCTTGAATACGATGGATCTAAGATCACCATCCAACAAGACATTCCACAAAATGTCCTGCAGCAGCGGAGGAACTTCAGTGTGGTATGTCAGAAACTGATTGTTACGGGTGGTATTATAGCACCACCCAGTGGATGTTAGTTGTAGTCAATGTTACATAAGGCAAGCAGTCTCCTGCGTGTGCCAGTTCATCTCTGTATTGTTGATACTTACAGTTCGACACTAAAGCCTATTAACTGTTAACTTGGAGTATGCCTCGTTTTTACACACCACTAGCTCAAACATGGTGTCAGAAGTGGACCTTTGATGCGAAGATTTAGTGGCTGAAGGGATATTGAGCTGTCAAGCGAGTTTTGCAAGTTTTTTCGTTTGCTAATGCTAGCAAGCCGTACCGCAGTAAAAGCAGTGAATAGGCATTGTCGCGACCATACCCCCACTGTTGTAGGGTAATGTTATGCAGCCAACAGCTCCCCCTGGGGGCACTGATTGATGTATACTTGCCTTGTGTAACATGCCTCAGTTCTGTTATGGGCACAGCCGGGGAATACACGTTACTAAGAGACACAGCCCGACTCTGTCTATTATTTATATGCACCTACACTTGCAACATGGTGTCAGAAGCTGTATTGCAACCCAAAGTGAGTCTTACGTTGCCTGTTGCTTGAACAGCGTGCGTTTATTTTTTTACTAAGCGTAGCTAGAAGTTTTAGTTAGCCTGCTAGCATTAGCATCGAGCCAAGACGATGGCTTCCAATATTCCGCCGCCGGAGCCCATGAAGATGACTGGGGATCTTCACAACAACTGGGCTAGCTTTCCATCAGAGTTTGAGGATTATTTGCTTGCGACCGGGAGCGACAAGGCAGAGAACCCGGTGCAGGCAGCGACACTCCGGAGGCTAATGGGGAAGGAATGCCTCCATGTTTACGTGCACAACCTGGGACTCACAGCGGAAGAGCAGAAAGACGCCGGAGCGATACTCGACAAACTGGGGGAATACTTTACACCTACCAAAAACGTCATCTTTGAGAGGTATGTTTTTGGCCACCTTAAACAAGAGGAAGGAGAACCTGTGGATGCTTTTGTCACAAGACTGAGAGAAGAGGCTGCCACATGTGAATATGGAGCTATAAGAGACGAACTCATAAGGGACAGGCTTGTTCTTGGAACAACTGATGAGGGCACCAGACGACGCATGCTAAGAGAAAAGGAGCTTAAGTTGGAGGGAGCTATTGACATTTGCCGTGCAGCGGAGGTGTTGAACAATAAGTTAAAATCCATGTCACTTAGCAGCTCTGTGCCTGGGGAGAGCATCAATGTAGCACATGGACAGCGACCAGGACGGAGACCTACCAGCAGGCCATCCGAGCCCACCAACACATCTGCACTGCCACAGAGAGGCACAGGTGAATGCAAGTACTGTGGCACACCGCACAGACGGGGGCGAGACCTGTGCCCCGCATTTGGAAAGTCATGTCGCTTGTGTGGCACTGCTAAACACTTTGCCAAAGTATGCGTGAAAAGAGGCCAGCAAGCATGTCAGTTGAACGCTGTGGATGACCCGCCGCTAGGGGACCCAGAGGACAGCGACCGCGATGAGAGGGATGTGTACACGGCTGAGAGCATGGGGGCTGTGAACACACAAAGGAAAAAGTGGTTTGTAAACCTGCCACCGCACAGAGGGGTCCAGAGGTGCCAGCTTGACTCTGGAGCCACCTGCAACGTGATGAGCTTGAAAGACAAGATGAGACTGGCGCCTAGAGTGCCTCTTCAGAAAAGTCTCACCAGGCTGAGACTCTACAACAGTGAGTGGATGAGCTCAATGGGCGTGTACAGCACACAGTGTGTCATCAGGGGCAAGACGCACAGACTGGACTTTGAGGTCGTGCACACCAACCAGAAGCCCTTGCTTTCAGGGGAGACATGCGAGAGACTTGGCTTGATACGCTTCACCATTCCCGAAGAGCTGAATAAAGTGGAGCACTGCAAGACAGGTGAGCTAACCAAAGGCTGTCTCATTAACACTTACAATGACGTGTTCACCAGCCCAGTCGAGTCACTGCCGGGTGATGTTCACTTCGGGTTGGATAGCACTGTGGCCCCTGTCCAGTGTGTAGCAAGAAATGTTCCGGTGGCCCTCAAGGTAGCTGTTACGGCGCAGCTGGACCAATATGAAAAGGATGGACACTTAACCACAGTCACTCAGCCCACAGACTGGATTAGCAATCTGGTCATAGTGAAGAAGCCGGACAAATTGAGGCTTTGCATCGACCCCAAGCCACTTAACCGAGCCCTGAAAAGGTCCCATTACCTCATGCCCACTTTAGATGACGTGCTGTACAAGCTGCCTAAGGCATGTATCTTCACCCTGGTGGATGCGCGCGATGCATTCTTGCAGTGTCGCCTTGATGAGGAGAGCAGCCTGATGACAACGTTCTGGACGCCGTGGGGTAGAAAGCGATGGCTGAAGCTCCCTTTCGGCGTGTCAGTCGCACCAGAGCTGTACCAGAGGAAACAACATGAGCTGCTGGCCGGTTTGAAAGGAATTGAGCCCATAGCCGATGACATCCTCATAGTCGGCTGTGGGGACACGGAGGAGGAGGCCGTTCGCAACCACAACGCAAACCTCATTGCTCTGATGGACAGATGCAGGGAAGTGAAGCTGAGGCTGAGCATAAAAAAGCTGCAGTTTCATGTGAGGGAGGTCCGCTTCCACGGCCACATACTGTCGGCGGAAGGCCTCAAAGCTGATCCCGAGAAGGTCAGGGCAGTCCTGGACATGCCAAACCCCACGGATGCAAAAGGCGTTCAGCGGTGTGTCGGCTTCGTTAACTATTTATCGAGGTTCATGCCCCACTTGTCAGAGGTGTGTGAACCACTGAGAAGGTTGCTGGACAAAGATGTGCTGTGGCACTGGTGGCCCAAACATGATGCTGCTATGAAGGAAATCAAGACGCTGGTCACGGCGGTGCCAGTACTACGTTACTATGATGTCAGTAAGTCAGTCACCATACAGAGCGACTCCAGTCAGACTGGTTTGGGCTGCTGCTTGCTTCAGGGGGGACAGCCGGTCGCGTTCGCCTCCCGCGCGCTGAACCAGACGGAGCAAAACTACGCACAGATTGAGAAGGAGTGCCTGAGCATCATATTCGCTTGTCAACGCTTCCACTACTACCTATATGGGAGGGGTGATGTGACTGCAGAGACCGACCACCGCCCGCTGGTGTCAATCTTCACTAAGCCCCTTCTCAGTGCACCAAAGCGCCTTCAAAGCATGCTCCTCACACTTCAGAACTACTGCCTCACGGTGATGTACAAGCCAGGCCCTGAAATGTACATAAGTGACACGCTCAGCAGAGTCACCACCCCGCCACAGACAACGCACACTCAGTACACACGTGAAATGGTCTGCAGCATGCAGCAGGTGCAGTACGACATGGCAGCCATTCAGCAAGCAGACTATCTAAATGTCACCAGCCAACGCCTCGCACAGATTCGAAAACACACAGAGGAGGATGTGAGTCTTCAAACACTCAAGTCGGTCATGCTGGAGGGATGGCCAGAACGCAAAGAGGAGAGCCCCATAGCCGTCAGAGAATACTGGGCCATCAGAGATGAAATACGCGCACAGGACGGTGTGCTTTTTAGGAGCCAGCGTGTCATCATTCCGAAAGCTATGCGTCCTGAGATGCTGAGACGGATCCACTAGAACCACGTGGGGGGTGAGGCTTGTTATAGACAGGCCCGGTATACTCTCTACTGGCCAAATATGCAGGGGACATCAAAGACTATGTGCAGCAGTGCTCAGTGTGTAACGAGTATGCACACGAGCAACAGAAAGAGACTATGATGTCAAACCCGCTCCCCACACGTCCCTGGCAGCTGGTGAGCATGGAGTTGTTCGCTTACGCAAGGCAGGACATCCTGCACATGGTGGATCAATATTCAGACTTCTGGGAGATTGATCTACTCCCAGACCTGTCGGCAGAAACGACCATCCGAAGGTGCAAGGCGCAGTTTGCACGGTACGGTATCCCTGACCGGGTCATTTCTGACTGTGGAGGTCAGTTTGATTGTGGAGAGTTTCGGGTGTTTGCGAGGGAGTGGGGCTTCGAACATGTCATGTCCTTCCCGAGACACCCAAAAGCTAACGGCAAAGCAGTCTGCAGTGAAGATTGTGAAAGGCCTATGCAGAAAAGCAGACCGGGCCGACGAGGACCCCTGGAAGGCTTTTCTACACTGGAGAAACACGCCCACAGAGGGCATACGCTGCAGCCCAGCACAACGGCTGATGTCACGGAGGCTGAGAACTCTTCTCCCTGTGGCCGACCAGCTGCTAGCACCTCAGGTCATCACTGGGGTCACAGACAGGCTGAGGGTGAAGCATCAGGCAGCAAAGCTGACATATGACAGAACTGCGAGGGATCTGCCAGAGCTGAACGTCGGCCAGCCTGTCAGGATGAAACACTCCTGGGTGACAGGACAGGCCGATGGAGGAGAGGTGTATGCTGCAGCAGGGGGGACCACGGTCCTATCTCGTCAACGTGGAGGGAACCACGTACTGTCGCAACAGGGTTGATCTCCGACCAGCAGAGGTTGCCCCTCCACAGCCGTCAGCCCACACAGAACGGCCACCGGAGCAGCCTGTGGGCGCGGGTGCAGCTGAAGGGGCCATGTGATCAGGGGCAGCATGGAGGAAGTCGTCAGCAGCCCTGTAATGTCTCCAAGGTCATCAGCCCCGAGGTTGCCGCCATCTCCCCCACAGGCTGTGACCACACCATGCCGTGAGTTACAGGGCCGGGCCTTCTCCCGGAGCGGGAGGCAGATTAAGCCTCCAGAAAGACTTGACCTCTAGGTCATACACTGTACTGAGATTGACACACACACACACTCACGCACGCGCACACACACACACACACACACACTGGACTGTGGACATTAAAAAAAACAAAAAAAAACGAAACAAAAACTGTGATGTTCACTTCTAATGTTCTTATTCAGTGGTCTTGTGGATGCTCTGGTGCTGCCATTTTGTTGTTATTGTTCTGCAAAGGTTTTGGTTGATATGACTTGCTGTTCCTTCTTGATGCACTATTTCCATTGCACTATTTTAATATTGGGATATGAGCACTAATGTTCTAATGGCTAATACTATCCATTATATTATTTGGTATTGTATTCTGCGAAAGGAAGGGAGATGTTGTAGGGTAATGTTATGCAGCCAACAGCTCCCCCCGGGGGCACTGATTGATGTATACTTGCCTTGTGTAACATGCCTCAGTTGCGTTATGGGCACAGCCAGTGAATACACGTTACTAAGAGACACAGCCCGACTCTGTCTGTTATTTATATGCACCTACACTTGCAACACCCACCAGCTCCGATGAAGCTCAATGGCAACCTGAGTGTGAATTGCGAAATCTTCCGAGCAGAATATGAAGATTATGCTTTAGCCACATGGCTGGTGGACAAGGACAAGAAGGTCCAGGTGGCGACTCTGAGGAGTGTCATGGCAGTTGAATGTCGACATGTCTACAAACACAACTTAAATCTGACCGATGCACAGCAAGACGACGCGACCGTCATACTGGACTCATTTGAAAAGTATTTCAAACCCGCTAAAAATGTGATTTATGAGCGCTACGTTTTTGGCCGTTGTAAACAAGAGAAAGGTGAAACAATAGACTGTTTTGTGACACAACTCAGGGAGAAAGCTTCCACATGTGAATATGGAGCCCTAAGAGATGACTTAATCAGGGACAGAATAGTCACCGGCATTGCAAAAGAGGGTACACGCAGACGGTTGTTAAGGGAAAAGGACTTGACTCTAGCCAGTGCTATTGAAGCATGCAGAGCAGCAGAGCTGAGTGATTTGCAGTTGGGATCCATGGAGCAGAAGAGATCACTCGTGGACAATGTCAATGTTGTAGGGAAACAAACATTAAAAAGATCAGAAAGTACTACAGAGAAAATGAGTGGGCACCCAAGATCACATGGTGGGGGCCTCTCCGCATGCAAATACTGTGGCACAGCACATGAGTGGGGAAGAGAACATTGCCCAGCGTATGGCAAGACCTGAAATGCTTGTGGCACAGCCAATCACTTTGCGCGAGTTTGCAATAAAAATAAGAAAAAGGGTGGTAAACACCACACAGTTGAGGGACTGAACGTGGATGAAGACAACACAGTCATGGACACAAATGATGTGTATGCAACAGAAAGCATTGGTGCAGTGAGAACAAAAGGCAAGACGTGGTTTGTCAATCTCCGCCTGAATGGCAAACTACAGAGATGCCAGCTTGACTTAGGAGCTACGTGCAATGTCATGAGTCTCAGGGACAAGAAGAGGCTAGCTCCCAGAGAGAAACTAAAGCATAGTAGCACCACACTGAAAATGTACTCAGACCAAGGTCTGCCATCCGGGGATCCTTACCACTGAGTGTGTTGTACGGGGCAGCAAATACAAGCTGGATTTTAAGGTCGTAATTACACAACAGTTGTCACTGCCGTCAGGGTCCACATCAGAGGAGATGGGGCTCATACACTTCACCATTCCAGAGGAGCTCAGAGTAGAAGGGATCAACACAGTGGACGACAGCCTCACCATGCCTCTCGCCAGAAGTACAGTCATCAGAGCATATCAGGATGTCTTCACTGGTCATGTGGAGGCACTCCCCAGAGAGGTTCATTTCGACTTGGATGCAGCAGTTCATCTGGTGCAGAGTGCCGCATGCAATGTTCCAGTGGCTATGAAGGAAGCTGTGAAGGCTCAGCTCGACCGATACGAAAGAGAGGGTCATATCACATCAGTCAGTGAGCCCAAGGTTTGGATCAGCAATATGGTCAAAGTCAAAACACCAGAAAAGCTGCAAATATGTCTTCAGCCACACCATCTCAACCAGGCACTCAGGCGCTCGCATTACCTATTGCCTATACTGGAGGATGTGCTCTATAAGCTGCCTAAAGCCAAGGTCCTCACACTGGTCGATGCAAGAGATGCTTCTCTTCAGTGTAAACTGGATGAGGCTAGCAGCATCATGACCACCTTTTGGACCCCCTGGGGCCGGAAGAGATGGTTGAAACTTCCGTTTGGTATGTCAGTAGCCCCAGAGGTCTACCAGAGGAAACAGCATGAGCTGTTGGAAGGGCTTGAGGGAGTGGAGCCTATAGCTGACGACATCCCCATCGTTGGTTGTGGCGACAGCGAGGAAGAGGCAAAAAAGGACCTTGATGACAAGCTAGTAGCCCTTATGGACAACTGTCGACAAGGGAAACTGCGGCTCAGTGTCAAGAAGCTTCAGTTTAGTGTCTGAGGTGCGGTTCCATGGCCACATCCTGTCTACTGCAGGTCTAAAAGCTGACCCGGAGAAAGTCAGAGCAGTTTTGAACATGCCAGCCCCATCCGACGTCAAAGGTGTGCAGAGACTCATCGGATTCATCATGTACTTGGCTAAGTTTCTCCCACGGCTCTCAGAAGTATGCAAGCCTTTGAGGGCTCACAGACAAGGACACAGTCTGGCACTGGCTGCCGAAGCACGATGCAGCTGCCAGGGAGATAAAACAGCTTGTGACACAGACGCCTGTGCTGCGATACTACGCTGTGTCAAAACCCGTCACAGTACAGAGTGACTCCAGCCAGCATGGCATGGGCTGCTGTCTGGTGCAGGATGGACAGCCTATTGCTTTCGCGTCAAGGGCGCTCATGCCTACAGAGCAAAACTACGCACAGATAGAGAAGGAATGCCTGAGCACAGTATTTGCCTGCCAGCATTTCCATCATTATCTGTACAGTCGAGACCATATCACAGCGGAGACAGATCACAAGCACCTCATAGCAATCTTCAGCAAACCTCTCCTCAACGCTCCCAAGCTCTTGCAGAGCATGCTACTGGCTCTTCAGTATTACAACCTGAGGGTGATCGACAAACCAGGACTGGACATGTTTGTGAGTGACACATTAAGCAGGGCTGCCACTTCCAAAACACACCCTGGCTCTATGCATGCAGAGCACACAGTCTGCAGTATGTTGAACAAGCAGCTGGCAATTGAGCACATAAATATGGTTAATACCATCTGAATGTCACAGACAAAAAAGGCTGCTACAGATACAGCAACACACAGACAACGACAGACGGCTGCAAGTCGTGACGTCTACTATCCTGAAGGGTTGGCCCGCTGATAAGGATGAAACAGAGCAGGCAGTCAGAAAGTTCTGGCCTATCAAAGAGGAGCTAAATGTCCAGAACGGAGTCTTGTTTAGGGGGCAAAGAGTGGTGATCCCAAAAATCATTGCGTCCTGAGATGCTTGCCAGAGTACATGGCAGTCACGTTGGTGGTGATGCTACAGACAAGCACGGGAGACCATATACTGGCCTGGAATGCAGAGTGAAATCAAGGATTATGTCAGTAAATGCTCTACATGCAATGAGCATGTGATTGAGCAGCAAAAGGAGACCATGCTGAGCCATGAACTGCTCACACATCCCTGGCAAATCGTAAGTCTGGATCTTTTTCAGCACAGTGGAAAAGACTTCCTGATGGTAGTTGATCACTACTCAGATTTCTGGGAGATTGATGTTCTGCTAGACCTTAGCGTGGAGACAACAATAAAACGATGCAAGGCTCAATTTGCTCATTATGGGCAACATGACAGGTTCATTTCTGACAACGGGCCCCAGTTCGCCTGTACTCAGTTCCGCCAATTCGCTGTGGAGTCGGGGTTTGACCATATCACCTCCTCACCAAGGCATCCCAAGGCCAATGGGAAGGTGGAAGCAACAGTCAAAATCACAAAGAACCTGTGCAAGAAAGCACTACGGGATGGCGAGGATGCCTGAAAGGCTATCTTACAATGAAGAAACACCCCAACGGAGGGTATGGACAGCAGTCCTGCCCAACGACTGATGTCACAGCGTTGGAAGTCAGCTCTGCCAGTGGTTGATGCACTTGTTGAGCCACATGTCTTTACGGATGTCGTAGACAAACTGCGGCACGGGAAACAAGTCGCGAAACTCATCTATGACAGGACTGCAAAGGACTTACCTGAGCTCGCAGTGGGAGAAGCAGTTCGGATGAAACCACTGCCAGGGGACAGGACTGGCATCTGGTGACGGGGAGTGTGTCTGCAGAAAGTGGCCCCACAGTCATATCTGGTAGAGGTCAAGAGCTCCTTGTATCGTCGAAATCGAGTCGTTCTATGTATGGCAGAGCCAAGGCCATCAAAAAACCCTAGGGCTGGTGCAGAGGGGCCTTCATCTGAATGCAGTGGGTCTCAGCCACAGAGTGAAATGACGGAGGGTGAGAGGGCACACACGTTCTTTCCTCAACCCTCTCCCAACAGGCTCTACAGCAGTCCACGGGCTCTGGGCCCACCATAGATTTTGTACACCTCTGCTGTCCCATCGTCACCCCATTCCCCTGTTCTCTCTCGATATCGCCGTCAGATATGGCCTCCCAACAGACTGAACCTATAAGCTCACATGGACTGGTTCTAATATTCAGTGTTTAGGCAGTCTGGGGATAATGGCTGAAGGGAAGGGGGGAGGGGAAGATAGATGGGCTGTTTAATTGTTTTTGAGATCTAGATAAAACTATGTCTTGGGTGAAGTTCACAAGTAGTTATTTCAAGAAGTGTGTGTTTACTTAAAGGAAAGGGAAATGTTACGGGTGGTATTATAGCACCACCCAGTGGATATTAGCTGTAGTCAGTCTCCTGCGTGTGCCAGTTCATCTCTGTATTGTTGATACTTACAGTTGGACACCAAAGCCTATTAACTGTTAACTTGGAGTATGCCTCGTTTTTACACACCACTAGCTCAAACACTGATTACCAAAAAAATCAGGTTCAGGATGCAGTACCTGCCGACCCTCCGCTTTACGTGCAACAACAAGGAAGTTTTATTTGACACACCAGAGGAGGCTATGCCCATCATGGAGGCATTGGATGCGATCCCGTGAGTAAATAAATTGTTAGCAGATAGTTAACTGGAAAGCGTGGGTGTGTGCTGAAAAGGCTGGACTAAGCTTATAAAATGATAGAGAATAACCTGCCTGCTCCAGATGAACACTCTTAAGATGGCGTTATGTTCAGGATGTTTGGGCCGAGAGCAAGTGAATGACACGTCGGCCACATTTGCTAAGTTGCTTGCGCTCACAACATGTGTTGTTTCCTCCCAGACCCAAGGAACGATTGGTTGTGTATTTTCATGAGGACTGATTTATTCTGTCAGTAGTGACGCGTTTGTTTGAGTTGAGTTTGTTGAGTAGTGAGTATATGTTCTTGTACTTACACTGTTTGAATACAATCTTGAAGATAATCTGTATTGTGATTAAAGAGGTCTGCACACATCTCCATTGGGGAGATGTCTGTGCTGGAGTATTCACTGAAGGTTTGTTTTGTGCTTTATTTATTTATTTATTTTTGTTTTTATTGTTTTTTTCCTGCTCTGCAGGTCCTACATCGGTCATCTTGATACTACATCACCACCTGACTTTGTATGAGTTTTGATGACATAAGCTGTCATGAGAGCTACGAACAGCAGGGTTTACATTTAAGTGAGAGGCCAAATTGCAAGTGTTATTCAAATGACCAACTACAGCACACAAATAATAACTATTCATTATGACACCTAAATATTAGAAGCCTAAATAAACATCATGACGAATTAGTTTCTTTCCTGTCCAGTGTGAAGTAATACTTGGGGTAGTATTGGTAGAGGATCAATGACCACACCGGGTTATAGAACTCAGGTTTAATCGTGGCTCAGTAGGCAGACGTAATAACCATACATGGTAGTGGTGTAACCATAATAACAGTCCGGGTAGTATATAACACCTAGTGTAGTTCCAGTGGATAGACATAGCATTATATCACTACACAGTGTAGGCCGTAGTTTTGATGTAATTGGCTGCAGTGAAACTTGGCTCAATGATAGATTTTATGTAGATATCCTAAACCCAGATGATTATAGATTATATAATAAAAATACAATAGGCAGAACAGGTGTTGGAGTATGTCTGTATGTGAATTCTGGACACTCAGTGAAGGTCTGCGATGATATTATCATTGAAGACGATCACTCTGACTCTCTCTTCATTGAGATAAATATAAACAATGGTACAAATCTTACTATTGGTGAGATTTATCGACCCCCAGATTTCAATCTTGACACCTTCAGGCTTCAACTGGAAGAAGCTTTATATTCCATGAATAGAAATAACAAAGATTGTATTATTCTTGGGGATTTCAATATCGACATTGCTAAAGAGGATACTGCAAAAAATTATTTCATTAACACATTTTATTCCTCCTCTTTCTTCCCCAACATAAACACTTTTAACAAAAACCAGCAAATCCATCATTGATAACTTCATCACAAACATTCGTGATGCCTGTATTGACTCGGGTGTATTGACTCGGGTGTGGTGCCTGTATTGACTCGGGTGTGGTGCCTGTATTGACTTGGGTGTGGTGCCTGTATTGACTCGGGTGTATTGACTCGGGTGTGGTGCCTGTATTGACTCGGGTGTAGTGCTTTCTGACGTTTCAGATCATTTTCCTATTGTGCTATTCATTGATCTTGCTAAGACCACAGCTTCAAGTCCTAAAACAAAAGTTAAAGTCCTAAATGAGAAAACGCTGCTACACTTATGTGCGAACCTGCGAACAATAACATGGGACTCAGTCTATGATTGTAAAGATCCAGATCCTGCATATGATGCTCTACTTAGTGAAATAACAGACTCCACTGAACGCATCATAACTGAAAAGATCGTTAGAAGCAGTACAATAGATCACACAATTTCTGCCTTACAAAGGGAATCCTAAAATCCATCAAACATAAGAACAAACTTTATAAAGGCTACATTAAAACCCCTAGTGATACTAATAAGGAACAATATGCCAAATACAGAAATAAACGTACACATATTATATGAACTAGTAAGAGAAATTACTACACATAACTCATTTAAGCATCACAGGGGGTTAAAAAAATCTTGGAAGGTTTTAAACAAAGTCCTGAGCTGGGGTCGCAAAAATGCTGTGCTTCCTGACACCAAGCTTATACAAAATGCCGTAGCACCAGCAATCTACTCATATATTTTTGTAATGTGTGTGTGTGTTAGTTAATGTAGATAGCGGGACCGAAAACTAAAGCATTTATGATCCTAATTCTTTTTGGAGGTGGTAGGTCTTGTCTCAGAGAGTAAGAGAAAAATCCCAGAAAATTAAAATTATGCATAATTATGCATAAATATGCAAAATACGCATTTTTCTAAAAATGGCTAAAACAACACTTTTCTCTGCATTTCAGATGATTCTGAGCATCTTTGATTTTTTCACCTATATAAAAAAAACTAGAAGAACCCCGCTACAATGTAGCGGTTTGGTTATCCACCCGTCTAAAACTCCCTCCTCTTCATCCTGCCAGCTAACCGCCTTCCCCCTGCCCCTAAGCCCCCACCCACTCCAACTCCCTCCCCCCAAATGCTCAGAATCTGTCACGTATCAGGAAAGAACCCAAAAGCAGACGGGACAACCAGGTAAGGGAAGAATCAAGTCTTTATTGAAGTGACCGATCTCGGGGGTAGAGCAGTAGTTGGCTCAGTGGCAGGTAGGCAGGCAGGCAGAAGTCCATGAATGGCGACGTTCCAGCGAAGACTGGTCCACAGTGGAGGCCTTTTAAGGGTGAGGGCGATTGCTTGATGGCCAGCTGGCATGCCAGGGTGAAAGAGGGGGCAGCAGGTGTCAGCTGGTGTAGCAGGTGTCAGCTGGTGTGCCGGAGTGAAGGAGGGGGCAGCAGGTGTCAGCTGGAGTAGCAGGTGTCAGCTGGCGTAGCAGGTGTCAGCTGGTGTAGCAGCTGTGAAGGGCGATCGCTTTGATGTCAAGGGCGAGAGGCTGTGACAGTACCCCCCCTCCGAGGGGCGCCACCGGGTGACCTACCAGGCCCGTCAGGGATGCGTCCTGTGGAAGTCCCGGATGAGGTTCGTGTCCAGGACAAGGCGACGAGGGACCCAACATCTCTCCTCCGGGCCATATCCCTCCCAGTCCACGGGATACTGCAGGCTGCGACCGCGGTGACGAGAGTCCAGGAGACGACGAACGGTGTAAGCCGGATGATCGTTGATCATATGAGGAGGCGGGGGCGGGGGGGCCGGAGGAACTAGAGGGCTGGTAGAGACAGGTTTGAGGCAGGACACATGGAAGGAAGGGTGAACTCGGAGAGTGCGGGGCAGCTTCAGACGGACCACAGAAGGGTTAATGACTTTGACAATGGGAAAGGGACCAATATACCTGGGGGACAGTTTTTTAGCGTCCGATTTCAAGGGTAGATCCTTGGTAGAGAGCCATACCTGGTCACCGGGGGAGTAGTCCGGGGCAGGGGTGCGATGGCGATCCGCCAGGCGCTGGTAACGGCCGGAGGCCCTGAGCAGTGCAGCATGGGCTCGCCGCCAGGGTCGACAGCACCGACGGACATGGGCCTGGACAGACGGAACCGGAATGTCTACCTCTTGAGAAGGAAAAAGGGGAGGCTGATAGCCGTAAAGGCATTGAAAAGGGAAAACCCAGTAGCAGACGATGGCAAGGTGTTATGGGCATATTCTACCCAGGGAAGTTGTGAGGACCAAGAGGATGGGTTGGCAGACACCAGACAGCGGAGAACAGTCGCCAATGCCTGGTTGGCCCTCTCGGCCTGGCCGTTGGTCTGAGGATGGAACCCCGATGACAGGCTGACGGTGGCACCGATGGCAGAGCAGAAAGCCTTCCAGACAGCAGAAGTGAACTGGGGGCCACGGTCAGACACTATATCATGGGGAAGACCGTGGACCCAGAAAACCTCCCTGACCAGCAGATCCGCAGTCTATCGAGCCGAAGGCAGTGTAGACAAGGGCAAAAAATGAACAAATTTACTGAAGCGATCAACAACAGTCAGTACAACGGTGTTACCGTCGGAGGCGGGCAGACCAGAGACGAAATCCAAGGACAGATGCGACCAGGGATGGTGTGGAACAGGCAGGGGGCGCAGCAGACCGGCACTGGCCCGAGTGGAGGGCTTATTCTGGGCACAAACAGGACAGGCAGAAACAAAAGACCCAGTATCCTCCGTCATGGAAGGCCACCAGAACCGCCTACGGAGGAAGGCTAGGGTACGGGTTACTCCAGGATGGCAGGTAAGTTTGGAAGAGTGAGCCCACTGCAACACAGTAGATTTAACAGCATCTGGAACAAACAAGCACCCGGGGGGACCGTTACCTGGGTCAGGCTGAGTCTGTTGTGCTGCCATGACCTCCCTTTCAATGTTCCAGGTGACAGCCGCAGCCGCAATCACACAGGTAGAGGGAACGATGGTGTCAGGTTGGAGCTTGGGCTCAGACTCCTCCCCATGCACACGAGACAGAGCATCGGGCTTGGCATTCCTGGAGCCAGGTCTGTACGTCAAAGAAAAATTAAAACGACCAAAAAAGAGCGCCCACCTGGCTTGGCGTGCGGTGAGTCGCTTTGCTGACTGGATGTATTCCAGGTTCTTATGGTCAGTCCACACTATAAAAGGAAGCTCAGACCCCTCCAGAAAATGTTGCCATTCCTCCAGTGCCAATTTCACCGCCAGGAGCTCACGATTCCCCACATCATAGTTCCTTTCAGCTGGGGAGAGACGGCGAGACAGGAAGGCACAGGGGTGTGTCTTGCCATCCTCACTGGAGCGCTGAGAAAGGACCGCCCCCACCCCAATCTCAGAGGCGTCCACTTCTACAACGAACTGTTTGGTTGGGTCTGGCTGGATGAGGATAGGAGCTGTGGTGAAGCGGTGCTTGAGGGCTTGGAAAGCTGCCTCTGCTACAGGGGTCCACAGGAACTGTCTGGAGGTGGAGGTAAGAGCAGTTAGTGGGGCCGCAGCGCGGCTGTAATTGCGGATGAACCGTCTGTAGAAGTTGGCAAAACCGAGGAACCTCTGAAGCTACTTACAGCTGGTCGGGCTTGGCCACTCAAGAACCACTCTGACCTTGGCGGGGTCCATTCTCACCTGCCCATCGGCCACGATGTAGCCCAGGAAGGTGACTGAAGGGACATGGAATTCGCACTTCTCTGCTTTTACGAAAAGGCGGTTCTCCAGTAGCCGTTGGAGGACTTGGCGGACGTGCATGACATGCTCTGACAGGTCTCTGGAAAAAATCAGGATATCATCCAGGTAAACAAAAACGAAACGATTCAACATGTCACGTAGGACGTCATTGACCAGACTCTGGAAGACAGCTGGGGCATTAGTGAGACCAAACGGCATCACCAGATATTCAAAATGCCCCAGCGGGGTGTTGAAGGCAGTCTTCCATTCATCTCCGTCTCGAACCCGGACCAGTAGGTAAGCATTGCGGAGGTCTAGTTTAGTGAA
This sequence comes from Lampris incognitus, assembly GCF_029633865.1. Classification (NCBI taxonomy): domain Eukaryota; kingdom Metazoa; phylum Chordata; class Actinopteri; order Lampriformes; family Lampridae; genus Lampris; species Lampris incognitus. Next base: position 42,601,021 of record NC_079213.1, on the reverse strand, counting down.
CACTGTGGCTCCCTGGAGAGAATCAAAAGCAGAAGTCATGAGGGGCAGAGGGTACTTATTCTTGACTGTGATGTTATTGAGGCCTCTATAGTCAATACACGGCCGGAGGGTTTTGTCCTTCTTGGCCACAAAGAAGAACCCCGCACCAAGGGGTGATGATGACGGGCGAATAAGACCAGCCGCCAAGGAGTCCTTGATGTACCTCTCCATGGTACTCTGGAGGCACCAGTGACAGGTCAGAGGTCTCAGAGCTTGACACCTGACTGGGGACAGACTGAGGCAGAGCAGACTGGAGGCATATGGCATGACAGACGGGACTCCAACTTGAAATTCTGGCCGATGACCAATCAATATGGGGACTATGCTTAACCAGCCAGGGATGACCAAGTATAATGGGAACGAATGAAGAATTGATAACGAAAAAACTTAGCTCCTCTTGATGGTTTCTCGACAACAGGAGGCGCACAGGCTCGGTCTTAGAGGTTATCCAGGCCAGGAGACATCCATCCAGGGCATTAGCTTCAAGAAGCTGGTCCAGACTCACAGTGGCACGGGATGATCAAAAACCTGGCGAAAAGCAGTGGTGAACTCAGCGTAGGATGAGGAAGTGGAGGCCCACATCTCCCACACCGCTGTAGCCCAATCCAGAGCGCTTCCCCGGAGAAGACCCATGATTTAAGCGACTTTGGCTCCATCCGTGGAATATGACTGGGGCTGCCGGTTAAACACAATCTCACACTGCATCAAAAAAGGGCGACAAAGTCCAAAATCTCCATCATACTTATCGGGCGGGGCAACCATGGTTCCTTAGCCGAAGTTGATGGCGCTGAGGGTGGCGGAGCTGGAGGGGCGGGTCCCGGGCTAGCGGAGGCTCTAAGTTGGGTCTGGATTCCGGAGATCTTTGAGCCGAGCTCACGGAGGGCGTCAGCCATCTCCTGTAGCACCTGGCTGTGCTGGCCGAGGACCGATTCCTGGTTGGCTACAGCCTGGCAGACCGTGGCCAGGTCTGTGGTGGAATGGTCTGCTGGGTCCATAGTGGCTGGAACGTACTGTCACGTATCAGGAAAGAACCCAAAAGCAGACAGGACAACCAGGTAAGGGAAGAATCAAGTCTTTATTGAAGTGACCGATCTCGGGGGTAGAGCAGGAGTTGGCTCAGTGGCAGGAAGACTGGTCCACAGTGGAGGCCTTTTAAGGGTGAGGGCGATTGCTTGATGGCCAGCTGGCGTGCCGGGGTGAAAGAGGGGGCAGCAGGTGTCAGCTGGTGTAGCAGGTGTCAGCTGGTGTGCCGGGGTGAAGGAGGGGGCAGCAGGTGTCAGCTGGAGTAGCAGGTGTCAGCTGGCGTAGCAGATGTCAGCTGGTGTAGCAGGTGTCAAGGGCGATCGCTTTGATGTCAACGGCGAGAAGCTGTGACAGAATCATCTGAAATGCCGAGAAAAGTGGTTTACCCCCCCCCCCCCACTCCAACTCCCTCCCCCCAAACGCTCAGAATCATCTGAAATGCCGAGAAAAGTGGTTTTTAGCCATTTTTAGAAAATGCATATTTTGCATAATTATGCATAATTATGCATAATTATTTTAATGTTCTGCTATTTGTCCTCTCTGGAACAATACCTACCACCTCCAAAAAAAATTAGGATCATAAGTGCAATTTTGCAAAAATGCATTTATTTTGCATAATGCCAAAACATTTAAGTCCCAGAAAACATTTTTTATATAGGTGAAAAAATCAAAGATGCTCAAAATGATCTGAAATGCCGAGAAAAGTGGTTTTAGCCATTTTTAGAAAAATGCATATTTTGCATAATTATGCATAATTTTAATTTTCTGGGATTTTTCCCTTACTCTCTTTGACAATACCTACCAACTCCAAAAAGAATTAGGATCATAAATGATTTAGTTTTCGGTCCCGCTATCTACACTAACTAACACACACACACACTAACACCACACACATACACATTACGAAAATATATAAGTAGACGTTCACAGCAACCAATAGCAGGCCACATAACATATCACCTGACATGTCCGGAGCCAATCACAGCAAAGCATTTTAATTGCTTGCTATCTGTCACTAACTGTGCCCTAACTGCCCCTTTGAGGCCAATAGTTGTTCCAACCAAGCATATTTCACATACATGACATTGCATACACAATAACATTAAAGGGAGAGAGGGTCACATTTTCCAGGTTAAGGGGGGGGGGGGTCCCAGAAAAAAAAATTGTAGGTGAAAAAAATCAAAGATGCTCAGAATCATCTGAAATACAGAGAAAAGCGGTTTTTAGCCATTTTTAGAAAAATGCATATTTTGCATATTTATACATAATTATGCATAATTATAATTTTCTGGTATTTTTCCCTTACTCTCTGAGACAATACCTACCACCTCCAAAAAGAATTAGGATCATAAATGCTTTAGTTCTCGGTTCCGCTATCTACACTAACTAACACAAACACACTAACACCACACACATACACATTACGAAAATATATGAGTAGACTAGAAGAACCCCGCTACAATGTAGCGGTTTGGTTATCCACCCGTTTAAATCTCCCTCCTCTTCATCCTGCCAGCTAACCCCCCCCCCACTCCAACTCCCTCCCCCCAAATGCTCAAAATCATCTGAAATGCCGAGAAAAGTGGTTTTTAGCCATTTTTAGAAAATGCATATTTTGCATAATTATGCATAATTATTTTAATTATTTTAATCTTCTGCTATTTTTCTGGTCCTCTCTGAAACAATACCTACCACCTCCAAAAAAAATTAGGATCATAAGTGCATTTTTGCAGTTGTATATAGGTGAAAAAATCAAAGATGCTCAGAATCATCTGAAATGCCGAGAAAAGTGGTTTTTAGCCATTTTTAGAAAAATGCATATTTTGCATATTTATGCATAATTATGCATAATTTTAATTTTCTTGGATTTTTCCCGTACTCTCTGAGACAATACCTACCACCTCCAAAAATAATTAGGATCATAAGTGCTTTAGTTTTCGGTCCCGCTATCTACACTAACTAACACACACACACACACACACACACACACACACACACACATACACACACACACTAACACCACACACACACATTACGAAAATATGGGAGTTGATTTTCTGGGACTTAGAAATGTTTTGCCATTATGCAAAATATATGCATTTTTGCAAAAATGCACTTATGATCCTAATTTTTTGTGGAGGTGGTATTGTTCCAGAGAGGACCAGAAAAATAGCAAAAAATTAAAATAATTATATTAATTATGCATAATTATGCAAAATATGCATTTTATAAAAATGGCTAAAAACCACTTTTCTCGGCATTTCAGATGATTCTGAGCATTTGGGAGAGGGAGTTGGAGTGGGGGGTAAACCACTTTTCTCGGCATTTCAGATGATTCTGAACATTTGGAGGGAGGGAGTTGGAGTGGGGGGGGGGTTAGGGGCAGGGGGAAGGCGGTTAGCTGGCAGGATGAAGAGGAGGGAGATTTAGACGGGTGGATAACCAAACCGCTACATTGTAGCAGGGTTCTTCTAGTAATATTAATAATGCTGATATTAGCAATACTGATCTTGCTAATAACTTTAACAATCATTTTATCTCCATAGGTGAAAATCTTTCCAACAAAATTAGGCAACCACAGGGAGCCACTTTCAACCAATATCTATCAAAAAAAAATAATTTGAACTAATTTTTCTTGAAGCCAACTGACAAAAAACGAAGTTTCTAAAATCATCACGACTATGAAAAGTTCATATACAGCTGGAGCAGATGAAATCTCTAGCAAAATTCTTAAACAATTTTTAAACAAAATTGTGGAGCCACTTGTCTACTCTGTTAACATCTCATTACTTTGTGGGGTTGTGCCTAATATGGTAGATTGCTAGAATTGTTCCAGTCTTTAAATCTGGGGATAAAGAATTATATGCACAACTACCGTCCAATATCTATATTGCCTACAATATCCAAAGTACTAGAAAGAGTTGTGTATAGCAGATTAAATGACTACCTAGAAAAAAATCTAATATTCTTGTTCCGTATCAGTATGGCTTCAGGAAAAGAGAGCACCACATGCATAGTGATCCTTGAACTTATTGAAAAAATCAATGATGCTATTGATAAAGGAGGCTGCGGCAATATTATTTTTCTCGATTTGTCAAAGGCATTTGACACTATTGATTTTGAGATTCTTTTAAATAAATTGTATCATTATGAGGTCAGAGGTATAGCGCTTAACTGGTCTAGAAGCTATATCTATGGGAGAAAGCAATATGTACTTGTAAATCCATGTAAATCCATCAAGTATGGTGTCCCCCAGGGTTCCATTTTAGGGCCGCTCCTCTTTATCCTGTATATAAATGACTTTGTAAATTCCTCTTACATTTTACATAAAATATTGTTTGCTGATGATACAAATTTGTTCCTGTCACATAAGAGTCCAACTGATCTTCAAAAAAATCTAAAGAAGGAGCTGGTGAAGGTGGACACTTGGTTCAGATGTGATAAATTATCCCTAAATATCAGCAAGACAAACTACATTGTGTTTCATTCCAACAAAAATCAAAATAATGCTGAGCATGTTTGTGTAACCCTTCTGTAGAGTAAATACACCTCATAACTAAGTTCGTAGGAGCAGTGGGGAGTTGAACTGTGAAATAATAGCAGCCGGACACAGAGTTAGAAAAAGGTATAGAATACTGAATTTTAGTTCAATATAAAAGATGAATGAAACATTAGTTTCAGGACAATATACAAATAACAGTTGTTTTAACAACAATGTTCTCAATCCTCTATGACCCGGGTCCTAAACAATAAGGCCTTTTCAAATTCAAGAAAATAAAAATAAAAGTGTATATTTGTGTCCTACCACACCGGAGAGTGTGGCAGATGAAATATCTGTGTGTGTCTCTTCTTTCTTTCTGTGTGTTTCTCCTGGTCCTAGGCTGGCTCGCCAGTTCCTCGTCCGGAACACTCGATCAATCAATCAAGACAGTCAAAAGACCCAACCTGTATTGTTTAAACAGGGCTTAGTTATTTGCTACAACAAAACTAGTTATAGCTCAATCAACTCCAATATCAACATACTGTACAGTAATTATCTCTATTCATTATGACTATAATATAATTATTACAATTGTATATAAACATCTCTGTGTACATATACTACAATGCTGCTGTGTACTACCAAATAACATGACATTAAAGCTTAACCTGCTTTAAACACAGTGCTATGACTAAATTTGCATATAACATATATTTTCATACAACACATATGTTGGATAAAACACCCAAACATAACAACAGCCAGCTATACTTGCAGTAGCCTAAATCTGCCACACCTAGCCCATCTTCCAGACAATGGCTCGACTAACACTGGTGAAGTGCCAGCCATATTTTAACTATATAACTTAAAAAACACTGCATATGGCTTCATCTGAATACACCATACACCAATTATATCAGGTCGACATGCAAAATGACCAAAGTAAAACACAAATCCTTTCAAGAAAAAAACGTTATCATCCCCCTTTCACATCTCTGCTAAAAACCACCATCCCCCATTCACGACGGCTAGCTAGCCAGCTAGACGAGAGCTAGCAATAACGTTCACTCACCAGGGCAAATCTGATACGCAACGTGCATCAGACCATTCGCAGGACGTTTCACGGAGAATACTGATCACATCTAGCAGATGACGTAGTTTATTCTTTTAAGAGACAGATACACTTTTCGAAGTGAAACGTGACTCTAGCGTGGGGAGGCTTCCGGATTATTTTCCCGGAAAAGAACGAACTCTCTCACAGCACAGGAAGCAAAGACGTGGGTTCTCAGTTGGGGCGGCGCTTCCCCAATAAACACATCTCTCATTGGTCCTAAAACCTGCTCTCCTATTTAATACTCAAACAAACATTATTAACCCTTTCTTTGACTGGGTTACATTTGTTTCAAAATTAATGGTCAGGACATCAAAAGTCAAGTCCACAAAATTCCTATGCCCATGTTATGTTGAAATAACAGACAAAACCAGAGCTGTCTTTGGAGCTGAACCTACTCAATTTAATCAACATACCGAACTGACCATCAAGCAAACAGGTGACGTAAACACAACACTGAAATTAACGTAAAACGATGCACTGTCGTAACAGTGCCAGATGTAACACCCCCCCTTCCCATAACCTAGGAGTGGTACTCAGTCTCAAAGTCACGCAGGTGTCTGGGCCTGCTGTGTGCCCTGACCGGGCGGGCCTCTGGTGCAGCAACTACTGCTGGTGGCCCCACTGTGTCAGGCTGGGCTGGAGGGGCTGGTGTTGCTGCGGCATCGAACCGTGCGGCCGGCACACTCAGTCTCGGGCCAGGGGGGGCCTGCACCTTATGCAGGCGGCTAGCATGCCAGAGAGTGCCGTCAGCGAGCCTGAATGAAGCTGGGCCAAGATGTTGGCTGACCTGAATGGGGTTTGACCAGAACAACTGGACCTTGTTGTCACAGTGGGGTCGCTGGATCCTGACCCAGTCCGAGACAGCGATGGCAGATGTTCTGGCATGTTGGGCCCTATTGAAGTGATTCTTCATCAGGCGTTGGCATGTGGCAACTGTGGCTTGAACTGGGTGGACTGGGGCCTGAGCCGGTATAGGGCAGAGCCTGTCCAGAGGTAGCTGGAGCTCCCACCCCAACATGAGGGAAGCTGGGGAGACTCCTGTGGTGGCGTGTCGGGTGGCCCGGTAATGCAGCAGCATCTGGAGGAGGCTGGTGGTGAGCATGCACCCTTGTGCCAGGTGGGCCGTTATTCCTTTTTTCAGTGATTGATTCAGCTGCCCCCCCCCTGTTCGCAGCAGGGTTGTAAAAGGCTGTGCGGATGTGGCGGACCCCCTTCCCCACCAGATAGGAGAACAGCTTGTGGGAGACCATTTGGGGGCCATTGTCGGTCGTGATCCTCTTGGGCAGGCCCAAACATGCGAACAGGGCGTCGAGAATGTCAATCAACACCCTGGTTGTGACTGAGCCCACGGGTGTCACCTTGGACCACTTAGAGTGGAGGTCGTAGACTATGACGAGGAAGCACTGGTGATGCTGTACCTCATGCAGCTCGCCACAGATGTCAAGTTGCAGGTGCCCCCAGCGTTGGGACGGCCAGTCCAATGGCTGCATGGGTGGGGGTGAGGCTGGGGCCCTGGTCTTACCACTGAAGAGACAGGCAGTGCAGTCCTTGACCAGGGTCTCGATTTTCCTGTTGATGCCTGGCCACCACACGACATCACGACATCGCTGTTTGAGCTGGATTATGCCCAAATGGCCCTCGTGTGCCATAGCAAGGATACACGCCTGAAGGGCACCTGGGGCCACAGTGCAGAGCCCGCAAGCGATGCATGTGTCATTCCAACACGACAAATCGTCTTTGACCCTGAAGTAGGGGAGCAGCTCGTCTGGTACCCTCGCAAGCCAGCCCTGCCCAATGTAGGTCAAGAGTGTAGAGAGGGTGGGGTCGTCAGCTGAGGCATCCTGGAGCTCCTGCAAGTACACTGTCTCCTGAAGGGGTGTGTGGAGGAGCTGGACGAGGTCATGCTCGGCCTGGTCCCGTTTGGGCCCAGAGGTGGGGCTTGTGGGTCAGATCTTCGATGATGATGAGAAAGCCTACCAGGAGGAAGTTGCTGCTCTATCACTCTGGTGTCAGGACAACAGCCTCCTCTTGAATGTCTCCAAAACTAAGGAGATGATTGTGGAGTTTAGAAGGGCACAACAACAACAGAGGACGTACTCACCATTGAGGATTAATAGGACTACTGTGGAGAGAGTGAGCAGGTATAGCTCCCTAGGAGTCCACATTACAGAGGATCTCACATGGCACTCACACACAGACACTCTGGTGAGCAAGGCAAGGCAGCGCCTCTATCACCTCAGGCAGCTGAGGAAATTCGAAGTCTCCCGGAAAATCCTCCAGTCCTTCTACTCTGGGGCACTGGAGAGCATCCTGACAGGATGCACCTCTGCCTGATTTGGCAACGGCTCCGCCCAGGATAGGAAGGCTCTGCATAGAGTAGTGCGTTCAGCTGAGCAGACTATTGGTAACTCACTCCCCACCATACAGGACTTATAGACCAAGAGGAGCTGAACCAGAGCCTACAGGATTATGAAGGACTCTAACGACCCCAACAATGGACTGTTCCAGCTGCTGTGGTCAGGGAAGCGCCTGAGCCGTCATGCTGCAAATACAGAGAGACTGAGACAGTTTCTTTCCTCAGGCCATCAGGACTGTGAACTCTGACCTTATCGGGACCCCCTCGCTGACCCATACTGCCCCCCTCATGCTCAAGCACGCTCACACACACACATACACACACACACACGCACACACAGTAAGGTAACCAAACACACATAACTCATATTATGTACATACATACCTCATATTTCAGTACATATACCTCAGATTGCTATGTTTAAGTGATTTTACTGTATATATTGTGCTGTCGGTTTTCTTTTTACAGAGAGTTCTTAACTGTTGATTGTAAATTGGATATTGCAAATTGAAATGCATGTGAACCTGTTGTACTTTGGTGTTTGCACATCTCGGAGTTCGAACCTTTTTTCATTTCACTTGTGTGTACCTGACAAATATAAAACTCTTGAATCTTGAATCTTAAGGGTGGGCTGGGGATCGAGCATGACAGCAGGTCAGCCACCATGTTGTCCCAGCCTGGTGTGAACTGCAGGAGGAAGTTGTACTGCTGCAGGCAGTCGGCCCAAAGGTGGAGACAGAGTGTTTTGAGGCTGGTGCCAGATGTGGCCAGCAGGGTGGTGAGGGCCTGGTGGTTCGTCCTCAGTGTGAATAAGCATCCACAGAGATACATGTGCCAGCGCTCACATGCCCAGAGGCACGCTAGGGCCTCCTGCTCCCCCACTGAGTACCTCTGTTTCGTGGGGCTAAGAGCTCGTGAGGCGAAGGCGATCGGCCTCTCGATCCCGTCTTGCAGCTGGGACATCACAGCACCAATGGCTGTGGTGGAGGCGTTGCATGTGACAAGGGTGGGGCTGGCCAGGTCGAAGTATGCCAGAACTGGTGGTGAGGGCTCGCCATGTTTCAGTAGCTATCGCAGTGGCGCAGTTGTGGCTGAGTACTGTGGCAGGAAGCGGAGGTAGAATGCTGTCATGCCCAGGAAGGAGGCCAAGTGGGCAGTTGACGGGAGCTCCGGGACCCGGTGGATGGCCTCCGTGTTCGAGTGGAGTGGGCACATGCCATCGGCCGAGAGGCGGAACCCCACAAACTTGATCGCTGGGGCAGCAAAGACACACTTCTCGCCATTGAGTGTGAGGCAGTGTTTGACCATCGCACTGAAAACGCTGTGGAGGTGCTCGTCGTGGCTCTCAATGGTGGTCCCGTGCACCACAATGTGATCAAGGTAGATGGCTACGCCTGGGATTCCAGCGAAGATGGAGGCCATGAACTTTTGGAACCAGCTGGGGGCAGAGCTTAGGCCAAAAGCCATGCGTTTGTAGCGGAAGACCCCTTTGTGGGTGATAAACACAGTGAGATGTAGTGGAACTTGGAGGTAGCCCTGGCAGAGGTCCAGTTTAGAGAAGACCGTGGACCCATGGAACTGGGTGGTGAGCTCCTCTGTCATTGGAAGGGGGTACTTGTCAGGGATGATGGCCTTGTTTACCGCTCTCAAGTCCACGCAGAGTTGCAGCCCCCCAGACTTCTTCTTCGCCACCACCAGGTCTGAGATCCAGGGCGATGCGTTCACCTGCTCGATGATGTCGCTGTCGAGCATGCTCTGTAGCTCAGCAGAGATGTTGTTACGGAGAGCCAGGGGAGAGCAGCAAAGAGGCTTGATGACAGGTGTCACTTTCGGGTCTAACAGGGGCTGATGAGTGACGAGCTTGAGGCAGCCCACACCACTGAACAGCGTGGGGCACTGTTGCTGCCATGGGATGGCCATGGTGTGAATCTCTGAACCAGTGGTGTCTAACAGGGTGAAACCGAGGCCGTTGAATAGGTCGAGGCCTAGGAGGTTTGTCCCATGGCGTGTAATACAGAACCTGAAGACTGGCAGTGTCTTCTCTCCATATCTCACCGGCAGCTGGAGGGAGCCCACGATGTCAATCTCAGAGATGGCATAACCACGCAGGGTGGTGGTGGGTGGCCCCAGTGGCTTGTGGGAGAAGAACTGTGAGTAAGTTTCCAGGTTCAGAAGGGACACTATGGATCCGGTGTCCAGGAGGAGGGGCAGGGTGACAACACCAACCATCAATGAGCATGTTTTAAATGGCACTCGTCCTGAGCTGACATTGTGGATGATTGTGGTAGGTGGCTGGGAGGCTCTAGCCGGGGCAGACCTACAGACTTTGTGGAAGTGATTCCGCTTTCCACAGTTGGAGCATGTTTTACCACGGGCAGGGCAGGTCTGAGCTCTGGAGTTGTGTGTAGAAGAGCCACAATTCCCACGCGTCTGGTGCGGGCGGTCACATGACTGAGAGGCTAGTAGTAGCTCTCCCCGCTGCTGTCTGCAGACTCTGCACTCGCCTGAGGGGGTACGTCTGTGAACTGTGCGCGCCTGTTTCCTGTGCTGGCGAGTTGGAAGAGGCGGACCAACTAGCAGCGCATTGCAAAGCCGATTCGACCTGAACCGCTAGTTGTAGAGCTGCTGCCAGTGTCACGTCATCGTTTTCTAGTAACAGTCTTTCCCTAATCTTGTCTCAGTTCGTGTGCAATATGAGGTGGTCTCTGATCATTTCGTCTTGCAACGCCCCAAATTTGCACGAGCTAGCCAAACCTCTTAGATCAGCCACGTGCTGTGTCACTGACTCGCCCGACCGTTGGCGTCTCCTCCGAATATGACTCGGCGGAGAAGAGCACTTTGTGGAGCGGCAAAATTATTTTTCAGTAACTCCACATCCTGTTCGTGGGTATTTGCGGTGCCGAGAGTCCCAAACACGCGTTGCCCCTCTGCTCCTGGACAGTGCAGCAGCAGTGCACGTTTCCTCCCGACCGATACCAGCTAGGATGCAAGGTTCAAACGAGGCTATCCAGCGGGGCCACGCCACCGGTGGCTCGTCCGGCAGGGCCAGGAAGGGAGAGGGTGGTGGTAGAGAACAATCGGCCATCTCTCGTCGCCAATGTTATGTTGAAATAACAGACAAAACCGGAGCTCTTTGGAGCTGAACCTACTCCATTTAATCAACACACCGAACTGACCATCAAGCAAACAGGTGACGTAAACACAACACTGAAATGAACGATGCACTGTCGGAACAGCACCAGATGTAACAGTTGATGAATCCTTACATTTTAAGTGCCATATTGATGCTTTAACAAGAAGATTATCTAAATATGTTGATCTGTATTTTACGATAAGACGTTTTCTCCCACGCGCAGCACTTCTTACTTTGTACAAGTCTTTATTTGAGCCCCATATCAATTACTGCAATGTTACTTGGTGCAACACTTTTCCCAGTCATCTAAAAAAAACTACAGATTCTGCGAAAGAAAGTCATACCCGCCATATCGTGGTCTGGGGTCTGTGCTCCCACCGACCCTCTTTTCCACAATGATGGTCTTCCAAGGCTTGCTGAATGTAGTGCTGTTCACAACGCTTGCTTGACGCCCCGTGCTATGCATGGGGTCAGCGACAGACTGTGGGACCTCGTTCAAAGGTGCCTCCGTCCGCATGCATGCAGCCCCAGACAGAAGAACCTGTCAGCGGCCAACGAGGCGAGAGACGATGTGGAAATCTCATCATCCATACATGTCTTTACAAAGAGATTAAAGCATGAATTAATTCAGAAATATACTGCTGACTCATGTACTGAACACTAGGGCTAGGACTTTACATTTATGTTTAGTCCATATTTCTTTGTAGGTTTTATTTCATTCCTTTTATATCTGTTCCACTTTATGTAAATCACTTTGCTTAAAGTATGGGCCCCCGTCCTTAAGCTCTGCTGAGCTTCCTTGGGGTGTCCCTTTTCACACCATTTTGTGTATTATATATGTATAAATTGTATTTTTTTTTACATTTTTGTGTGAAATAAAGTCGGAAGTTTAAGTTGAAGTATGAACCTCTCTCCCACAAGACATTCACAACACGGACTCTCTTTCAGCCTTCACACGCATCTCAAAACGCACCTTTTCAAACTGGCATATTCAGTCTGAGCCACGCCTCACCGAGTTTTGTGCAGGTGATGATTTTATACTTATTTGCTGTGTTAACTTTTTATTGCTTTGTTTTGATTTTATGCTGTCTGATACAGGGCTGACCGGGACTTCACTCCTACCTACACTGACCTTGTGCCGTCAAAATGACCGCCACTTTTAAAACTCTATATTGTGTCAAGATAAATACCCAACTGAGATATTAATGCATTACATATGTTAGTATGTCTGTTAACACACTATCTGACACCAACATTTACATTTTAACAACTTTAATGCTATTTTTCAAACAATTTAAAATGGCCGATGTCCAACGTCTGTAAATACTGCAAGGCGTCGGTGGTAGTTACTATGGTGCGTCTGAAACGGCGTCTGTAACAAGACATGTTAGACATAATCAGAAGTCAGGTTTAGACTATTTGTCTGCACTGGAGGGCGCTAGTGTGTTTCTAGGACACAGCAACGAACTTCACGAAGGAAATGACGCAACAACACACGTCATAAATATTGACTTTACGCACACCATCAAGCGCAAATTACAAGTGGCCATTTTGACCTCTCATGGTCGTTTTAAGTAGAACTTATATTTTTTGTGCAATTGATCTAAAACTCATTTTAATGCAAATATATGTAATTTTAGGTGCATTCACAGGGAGCGGCAGGTCTGTATCTTTTTTCCACAAAGTTATTAAACTTTGAAAATCCGAAACGGACAAAATGACTTGGTCATTGACTTGATCGACTAGTTCTGGTTCTAGTTCACTAGGACTAGTTCACTAGGACACCTTATAGAAGTGAAGGGCGCCCACAAATAAAATGTATTTGTAAGTTATGTACAGTAGTTTGGATAATTGTATGCCCGCCTGGCCAGCAGGCGGAGGCATGGAGGCACAAATCTCAGTAATATGAGGCGCATAGATGACGTCATCATGCAGCGCAGGCGATTCAGAACGGTGCAAAGAAACGAAGCACATGGTTGCGTGGAGTTGAGCTCCCGAAAAATACAAGAAGTAATTACATGCGATAAAGTGGAAACGGTTAATTTACATGCGATAAAGTGGAAACGTTGTAAGTACACTGTTTTGTAATTGTATGTGGATTCCGAGTATTATATACAAATGTTAGATCGAGTGTGTTTGTACAAAGCTAAATGAGCTCGGTAGATTCTTGTACAATCACCAGACTGAGCTAATAGCAGTAGCTATTGTGTTGTTATGACAACGCATGTAAAATGCCGATAATATTGTTTGTTTTCTTCTTACCGATGTGAATTTCATTTGACGCATTGTAAATTGTATTCGGTAACGTTAGTTTATTTCTGCAAATGCTGAGTAAATATCTACTAATTTGATGTTAAGAAAAATCTATAAGTGCGTGGTGCAACTGAACTAAGTGGAAGTGTATGTATGTTCATGCAGGTTGAACCAGCTTCATCACAGCTTCATCACAGCTCAGTACAGCTCATCACAGCTTCATCACAGCTAATTACAGCTTCATCTCATCTCATTACAGCTTCATCACAGCTCATTACAGCTTCATCACAGCTCAGTATAGCTTCATCACAGCTCAGTACAGCTTCATCACAGCTTCATCACAGCTCATTACAGCTCTTCACAGCTTCATCACAGCTCATTACAGCTTCATCTCATCTCATTACATATTCATCACAGCTTCATCACAGCTCATTACAGCTCATCACAGCTACATCACAGCTCATCACTGCTCATCACAGCTTCATCACAGCTCATCACAGCTTCTCACAGCTCATTATAGCTTCATCACAGCTCATTACAGCTTCATCACAGCTCAGTACAGCTTCATCACAGCTTCATCACAGCTCATCACAGCTCATTATAGCTTCATCACAGCTTCATCACAGCTCACTATAGCTTCATCACAGCTCAGTACTGCACGTGTACAGCACGTGTACAGCACGTGTATGGTCCCACAGCCGTGGTCAGCATCTCGTCATTCGGCACGCTGTTGTTCAGCAAGCTGTGTGTACAGCTAGCCGTGTATCAGTCAACCAAACGACCAGCTTATGTTAGCTCATGTACAGTTTGGAAACAGCTAATGTTAGCTTGTGTACAGGAGGAAATACATTGTCAATGAACATTTGTGTCATCTCGTCATTTATGGGCTGCGTTCACAATGCCAATAAATCTCAACAATTGCGACAGATAGTAGATCTGTGTCAGTCCACATGTTTGCAGTTCAAACGTTTACAGTATTATTATTATTATTATTATTATGACTCACTCGGTGTGGTGAGCCTCAGGTGCATTTTACATGACATGACATTCCAGTCATTTAGCCGCCGCTTTTATCCAAAGCGACTTACAATAAGAGCATCATTTAACGTAGGAAATCAGGAGAACCACTAGTCATCAGAGGTCATAAGTGCATCTAAACAAGCATCTAAGAGCAAAACCAGTGCTAAAGTAAAAGTGCAAGAAGAGATTTTTTTCTTTTTTTTTTAATGAGTGAATACAATAAGTGCTGAGAACAAGTAACAGGGTAGTAGTTCTTGAAGAGGTGAGTTTTCAACCTGAGCCGAAAGATGGGCAGTGACTCCGCTGTCCTGACATCAGTGGGGAGTCATTCCACCACTGTGGGTCCAGGACAGAACAGAGCCGGGACCGGGTCGATCGGCAGCAGGGGCCTCTGAGCGATGGGGCAACCAGGCGTCCCGAGGCAGAAGAGCGAAGTGGTCGGGCGGGGGTGTAGGGCTTGAGCATGGCCTGGAGATAGGAAGGAGCTGTTCCTTTCACTGCCCTGTAGGCTAGCACCAGAGCCTTAAACTGGATGCGAGCGGCTACTGGGAGTCAGTGTAGGGACATGAGAAGGGGAGGTGTGTGGGAGAACTTAGGGTGGTTGAACACCAGACGAGCTGCAGCTTTCTGAACAAGCTCCAGAGGCCTGATGGCCGACGCCGGGGCTCCAGCAAGGAGGGAGTTGCCGTAGTCCAGCCGGGAGATGACCAGAGCCTGGATGAGCACCTGTGCCGTCTCGTCGGTGAGGAATGGGCGAATCCTCCTGATGTTATAGAGGAGAAATCTGAAGGAGCGAGCAACTGATGCAACGTTTGCAACAAACGACAATTGGTCGTCCAGGATCAGAGATCGTCAGGAAGACATCACTTTTAAAAAGGCATCAGTTTAAAGAGACATCACTATAAAGAGACACCACTCTAAGGAGACATCACTTTTAAAAAGGCATCACTTTAAAGAGACATCACTATAAACACACATCACTTTAAAGCAGGGGTGCCCACTACGTCGATCGCGATCGACCAGTAGATCGCGAAGGCAGTGCTGGTAGATCTCCATGACATTCCAAAAAAACTTTTTTTTCCAAGACATTAGCCTATCATCTGTCCTCCATTTGGCATTTGCCTTTTGATTGACGTAAAGGACGGCCAGTCTGCTGTTGCCTAAAACCAAAGATTCTAGAGCGGAACCTAAAACTTTGTTACATTAGGTTACCATAACAACCAGAGCCCTTCTCGAACGTACCTTGAAGTTCACATGCCCACAACGTGTGCTAACGCAGAACTGCATCGAGCTAGCTAGTTCAACTCTCTAAAAAAATTCTACTAAAAAGTGAAACAAAACAAAAATGAGTGGGGGAGCCGGACCTAGCAAGAAACAAAAAAACGTACCATTTCCATGTGGAATGGGAGGAGGACTTTTTTTTCACCATGTCTTATTCCAAATGCGTTTGTCTCATCTGTCAGTCTAGCATTGCTATCCCAAAGAAAGGAAATGTGGAGAGGCACTTTCGAACTGTTCATAAAAACCATGACAATGACTTCCCTCCGAAAAGCGAGCTGAGAAAGAGAAAGGTAAGGGAACCAAAATCGCAGTTAATCGCCCAGCAGTCACTTTTCACACAGCCGAATTCAAAGGCAAAGGCAGCCACCGAAGCATCTTTACGGGTGAGTCACTCCATCATTAAGCATAAGAAAGCCTTCCAAGGTGGAGAGATGATGAAAGAGGCCTTCCTTGAGGCAGCAGATTCGTTGTTTCGGGACTTTAAAAACAAATCAGAAATAATATCTTCAATCAAAGCTCTCCAGTTATCAAGAAATTCTGTCACAAGGCGCTGTGAAGGGATGGGCGATGATTTGACACAGCAGCTTTGGAGGGACATCGTGGACTGCGAGTGTTTCTCACTGCAATTGGACGAGTCTACGGACATCAGTGATACGACCCAATTGTGCATTTTCATTCTCATGGTGTTTCAAGATATGACCGCAAAAGAGGAGCTGTTAACAATACTACCCATGAAGGAACACACGCGGGGAGAGGACATTTTTCAGATCTTCAAAAACTTTGTGGATAAAATCCAGCTCCCAGTGTGTAAACTGGTGTCAATCATCACGGATGGTGTGCCTGCTATGGTGGGCCGCTCGAATGGATTTATTGCCAAGTGCAGGGAGGACGATGCTTTCCCGGACTTCCTTAATTACCATTGCATACTACACCAACAAGCATTATGCGCAAAAATGCTAAACATGAAAGAGATCATGGATGTGGCAACCAAAATCGCCTGTTCTATTCGAGCGAGGTCTCTTCAAAGACGGTTGTTTCGTACACATTTGGAAGAGTCCGACTGTAACTACTCTGACCTCTTGCTACACACTGACGTGAGAAGGCTTAGTAAAGGGAGATTCTTGCAGAGATTTCGAGAGCTCTGTCTGGAGATTAAGGAGTTTCTCCTTATCACTAAACATGCGGAACACAAGCAACTTAATGACAACCAGTGGCTGCTAGACTTGGCGTTTTTAACTGATTTAACCAACATGTTGAACGAGCTTAATTTAGAGCTGCAAGGAAAAGACAAAAGCGTGGTAAACATGATCAGCTCAGTTAACGCTTTCAAATTGAAAATGCAACTTCTGTCCTCAGAGTTGCAGCGCCGTGATTTGGGAAACTTCCGAAACCTCGCAGCAGAGCTGGAGAAGCAAGGGAGGGCGTGTGCGCAACTTGACAGTGCACGCTACACGGAGCAGATTGAAAATGTCCGGTCAGACTTTGACAAACGGTTTCAAGACTTTGCTTTGCTTGAGCCAATCGCTACATTTACGTGCTACCCATTTGGGGAAGATACAGAGGTGGATTCCCTCGCCTCAAAAATGGCAACACTGTTTCACCTTAACTCGTCTGCAGTGGAGGATGAGATGCTGACAGTACAGGCTGACATTCAGCTTAAGTCCAGGGCGCATGGAGAGTTTTGGAACTTACTTACAGAGGACAAGTACCCAAACATGAGGAAATAAGCAACCTCCTTGACGGCATTATTCGGCTCTACTTATTTGTGTGAGTCAGCCTTTTCTCACATGAAGATTATCAAGTCCAAATACCGTTCCACCATGACAGATGATCATTTGGAGGCCTGCTTGAGGCTGGCTACCAGCAGCTTCTGTCCGAACTATGCAACCCTGTCTGACTCCCTCCAGTGCAGGTCATCCTCAGAGTAGAGAGGTAGAGATCACAAATCTATTTACCACAGCTGTAAAGGTTCATGCAGTGACGCAATTTCAAAATAGTGTAGTAGCAAATGCTTGGTAGGATTATTGCCTGTGTAAGGTTCAATATAAATGCAAATCCATTGCAATACTGTATATGTAACACAACATGTATATAAATACACACACTGCATATAAATGTTCATATATATGTATAAAATGTATTGAGTATTTCTATTATTATTTTTAATATGAGTAGATCATTTTGACCTGGTCATTTTAAAAGTAGCTCACGAGTCAAAAAATTGTGGGCACCGCTGCTTTAAAGAGACATCACTTCTAAAGAGACATCGCTATAAACACCTCACTTTAAAGAGACATCAATTCTAAAGACATGTCACTATAAAGAGACATCACTATAAAGACATCACTTTTAAGAGACATGACTTTTAAAGATATATCACTATAAGGAGACATCACTATAAAGAGACATCACTATAAAGAGACATCACTATAAAGAGACATCACTTTAAAGAGACATCACTTTAAAGACACATCACTATAAAAAGACATCACTATAAACACACATCACTTTAAAGAGACATCACTTCTAAAGAGACATCACTATAAAGAGACATCACTTTTAAGAGACCGCTATAAGGAGACATCACTATAAAAAGATCACTTTTAAAGAGACATCACTATTAAGAGACATCACTTTTAAAGAGAAATCACTATAAAGAGACATCACTATAAAGACACATCACTTTTAAAGAGACATCACTATAAAGAGACATCACTATAAAGAGATATCACTATAAAGAGACATCACTTTTAAGAGACATCGCTATAAAGAGACATCAATATAAAGAGACATCACTATAAACAGACATCACTTAAAGAGACATCACTATGAAAAGACACCGCTATAAAGAGACATCACTTGAAGGAGACATCACTATAAAGGGACATCACTTTAAAGAGACATCACAATAAAGAGACTTAACTTAAAGAGACTGTCACAGCCTCACGCCCTTGACATCAAAGCGATCGCCCTTGACACCTGCTATACCAGCTGACACCTGCTGACCCCCCCTTCACCCTGGCACGCCAGCTGGCCATCAAGCAATCGCCCTCACCCTTAAAAGGCCTCCACTATGGACCAGTCTTCGCTGGAACGTCGCCATTCATGGACTTCTGCCTGCCTGCCTACCTGCCACAGAGCCAACTCCTGCTCTACCCCCGAGATCGGTCACTTCAATAAAGACTTGATTCTTCCCTTACCTGGTTGACCCGTCTGCTTTTGGGTTCTTTCCCAATACGTGACAGTACATTCCAGCCACTATGGACCCAGCAGACCATTCCACCACAGACCTGGCCACGGTCTGCCAGGCTGTAGCCAACCAGGCATCGGTCCTCGGCCAGCACAGCCAGGTGCTACAGGAGATGGCTGACACCCTCCGTGAGCTCGGCTCAAAGATCTCCGGAATCCAGACCCAACTTAGAGCCTCCCCTAGCCCGGGACCCGCCCCTCCAGCTCCGCCACCCTCAGCGTCATCAACTTCGGCTAAGGAACCATGGGTTGCCCCGCCCGATAAGTATGATGGAGATTTTGGACTTTGTCGCCCTTTTTTGATGCAGTGTGAGATGGTGTTTAACCAGCAGCCCCAGTCATATTCCACGGATGGAGCCAAAGTCGCTTACATCATGGGTCTTCTCCGGGGAAGCGCTCTGGATTGGGCTACAGCGGTGTGGGAGATGTGGGCCTCCACTTCCCCATCCTACGCTGAGTTCACCACTACTTTTCGCCACGTTTTTGATCATCCCGTGCGGGGAAAGGATGCTTCAAAAAGACTGATCTCTCTCCCAGGGGGTTCCAGCAGCGTCGCCGACTACTCAGTTGAGTTACGTACGCTATCAGCGGAGAGCGGATGGAACAACGAGTCCCTCCAGGCCAGGTTTTCCAACGGTCTAAGCGAATCCATAAAGGACGAATTGGTTTCCTACCCCGATCCCTGGAGGGTTGGAGGAATTGGTTACCCTAGCCATTCGTGTGGACAACCGTCTCTGGGAGCGGAGGAGAGAGAGGACGCGCCGCTTTCCTGATCACAACAACTTTCCACGGGCCACACCTCCAAACGCTGGGGGCCGAGCTCGCTCGACTGAGGCTGACGTCCTCCGAGAAAGCCCGAGGCGTGACTCCTCCCCAGCTTCGGAGCCGATGCAACTCGGCCGCTTCCGGCTCAACCCGGAGGAGCGTCAACGCCGCATCACCGAGAACAGCTTGTATTGTGGTCAGCCTGGTCACTTTCTCGCCTCCTGCCCTCACCGTCCGTCAAACTAGCAGGCTCACGAGGGAGGGGGAGGATCCTCGTGAGCCCAACTGTCTGCCCTCTGTCTCCTCGTCCACGTACCCAGTTGCAAGCTACCATCAGTTTTAAAGGTCAGTCCAAAAAACTTTTGGCTTTAATTGACTCTGGAGCTGATGAAAGCTTTTTGGATGCAAGTGTTGTGAAGCAGTTAGGTCTTGCCACTGTGAGTCTGGACCAGCCTCTTGAAGCTAATGCCCTGGATGGACGTCTCCTGGCCTGGATAACCTCTAAGACCGAGCCTGTGCGCCTCCTGTTGTCGGGAAACCATCAAGAGGAGCTAAGTTTTTTCGTTATCAATTCTCCATTTGTTCCCATTATACTTGGTCATCTCTGGCTGGTTAAGCATAGTCCCCATATTGATTGGTCATTGGCCAGAATTTCAAGTTGGAGTCCCGTCTGTCATGCCATATGCCTCCAGTCTGCTCTGCCTCAGTCTGTCCCCAGTCAGGTGTCAAGCTCTGAGACCTCTGACCTGTCACTGGTGCCTCCAGAGTACCATGACCTCCAAGCCGTGTTCAACCAGCAGCAAGCTCTCTCCCTGCCTCCTCATCGCCCCTATGATTGCGCTATTGACCTGCTGCCGGGCGCTCCCCTCCCCAGCAGTCGTCTATATAGCCTCTCCAAGCCTGAGCGGGAGTCCATGGAGAGGTACATCAAGGACTCCTTGGCGGCTGGTCTTATTCGCCCGTCATCGTCACCCCTTGGTACGGGGTTCTTCTTTGTGGCCAAGAAGGACAAAACCTTCCGGCCGTGTATTGACTATAGAGGCCTCAATAACATCACAGTCAAGAATAAGTACCCTCTGCCCCTCATGACTTCTGCTTTTGATTCTCTCCAGGGAGCCACAGTGTTCACTAAACTAGACCTCCGCAATGCTTACCTACTGGTCCGGGTTCGAGACGGAGATGAATGGAAGACTGCCTTCAACACCCCCCTGGGGCATTTTGAATATCTGGTGATGCCGTTTGGTCTCACTAATGCCCCAGCTGTCTTCCAGAGTCTGGTCAATGACGTCCTACGTGACATGTTGGATCGTTTCGTTTTTGTTTACCTGGATGATATCCTGATTTTTTCCAGAGACCTGTCAGAGCATGTCATGCACGTCCGCTAAGTCCTTCAACGGCTACTGGAGAACCGCCTTTTCGTAAAAGCAGAGAAGTGCGAATTCCATGCCCCTTCACTCACCTTCCTGGGCTACATCGTGGCTGATGGGCAGGTGAGAATGGACCCCGCCAAGGTCAGAGCGGTTCTTGAGTGGCCAAGCCCGACCAGCCGTAAGCAGCTTCAGAGGTTCCTCGGGTTTGCCAACTTCTACAGACGGTTCATCCGCAATTACAGCCGCGTTGCGGCCCCACTAACCATTCTTACCTCCACCTCCAGACAGTTCCTGTGGACCCCTGTAGCAGAGGCAGCTTTCCAAGCCCTCAAGCAACGCTTCACCACAGCTCCTATCCTCATCCAGCCAGACCCAACCAAACAGTTCGTTTTAGAAGTGGACGCCTCTGAGATTGGGGTGGGGGCGGTCCTTTCTCAGCGCTCCAGTGAGGATGGCAAGACACACCCCTGTGCCTTCCTGTCTCGCCGTCTCTCCCCAGCTGAAAGGAACTATGATGTGGGGAATCGTGAGCTCCTGGCGGTGAAATTGGCACTGGAGGAATGGCGACATTTTCTGGAGGGGTCTGAGCTTCCTTTTATAGTGTGGACTGACCATAAGAACCTGGAATACATCCAGTCAGCAAAGCGACTCACCGCGCGCCAAGCCAGGTGGGCGCTCTTTTTTGGTAATTCTAATTTTTCTTTGACGTACAGACCTGGCTCCAGGAGTGCCAAGCCCGATGCTCTGTCTCGTGTGCATGGGGAGGAGTCTGAGCCCAAGCTCCAACCTGACACCATCGTTCCCTGTACCTGTGTGGTTGCGGCTGCGGCTGTCACCTGGAACATTGAAAGGGAGGTCATGGCAGCACAACAGACTCAGCCTGACCCAGGTAACGGCCCCCCCGGGCGCTTGTTTGTTCCAGATGCTGTTAAATCTACTGTGTTGCAGTGGGCTCACTCTTCCAAACTCACCTGCCATCATGGAGTAACCCGTACCCTAGCCTTCCTCCGTAGGCAGTTCTGGTGGCCTTCCATGACGGAGGATACTGGATCTTTTGTTTTGGCCTGTCCCGTTTGTGCCCAGAATAAGCCCTCCACTCGGGCCAGTGCCGGTCTGCTGCGCACCCTGACTGTTCCACATCGTCCCTGGTCGCATCTGTCCTTGGATTTCATCTCTGGTCTGCCCGCCTCCGACGGTAACACCGTTGTACTGACTGTTGTTGATCGCTTCAGTAAATTTGTTCACTTTTTGCCCTTGTCTAAATTGCCTTCGGCCCGAGAGACTGCGGATCTGCTGGTCAGGGAGGTTTTCCGGGTCCACGGTCTTCCCCGTGATATAGTGTCTGACCGTGGCCCCCAGTTCACTTCTGCTGTCTGGAAGGCTTTTTGATCTGCCATCGGTGCCACCGTCAGCCTGTCATCGGGGTTCCATCCTCAGACCAACGGCCAGGCTGAGAGGGCCAACCATGCATTGGCGACTGTTCTCCGCTGTCTGCCAACCCATCCTCTTGGTCCTCACGACTTCCCTAGGTAGAATATGCCCATAACACCTTGCCATTGTCTGCTACTGGGTTGTCCCCTTTTCAATGCCTTTACGGCTATCAGTCTCCCCTTTTTCCTTCTCAAGAGGTAGACATTCCGGTTCCGTCTGTCCAGGCCCATGTCCGTCGGTGCCGTCGGACCTGGCGGCGAGCACGTGCTGTACTGCTCAGGGCCTCCGGCCGTTACCAGCGCTTGGCGGATCGTCATCGCACCCCTGCTCCGGACTACTCCCCCGGTGACCAGGTATGGCTCTCTACCAAGGATCTACCCTTGAAATCGGACACTAAAAAACTGTCCCCCAGGTATATTGGTCCCTTTCCAATTGTCAAAGTCATTAACCCCTCTGTGGTCCGTCTGAAGCTGCCCGCACTCTCCGGGTTCACCCTTCCTTCCATGTGTCCTGCCTCAAACCTGTCTCTACCAGCCCTCTAGTTCCTCCGGCCCTCCCGCCCCCACCTCCTAGTATAATCAACGATCATCCGGCTTACACCGTTCGTCGTCTCCTGGACTCTCGTCGCCGCGGTCGCGGCCTGCAGTATCTCGTGGACACACATCACTTAAAGACACATCACTTTAAAGAGACATCGCTGTAAAGAGGCATCATTATAAGGAGACATCACTTTAAAGAGACATCGCTTTAAAGAGATATCACTATAAAGAGACATCACTTCAAAGAGACATCACTATAAAGAGGCATCGCTTTAAAGAGACATCATTGTAAGGAGACATCACTATAAAGAGACATAACTTAAAGAGACATCACTTTAAAGAGACATCACTTTAAAGAGACATCTGTTAGGGTTTATGGAAGACCCCAAGACAGAGATGGGGTTAGCCGAAAACTGGCGTACTTTATTCAAACGTAGGAAGGCAATGAGCGACAAGGAAAACACGGAAAGTCCAAGGGGGAAAAAAACTCGCGGGTAATCCAAACGGGAACAAGGCAGGATACTTCCACGGGGAAATCTTGCAAGGGAACAACATGAACCAAGGGCTGGCTTGAGTTCGTAGAGAAAAGGACCGTGAGAGGAGAGTCGCCGCTACTGGCGGTGCGGGGAGGTTACAACACGAACTGACAACGGGCACGTGGGAGGCCACCAAACTTAAGCCCAGCCCTGATGATTAAGCCCGGCCCTGACGAGCCGATTGGCTGCCGGCGTGGGGTGGGCGGGCCATAACAGTACCCCCCCCTCCACGGGAGCCACCAGGCGACTTGCCCGGCTTGTCGGGATGGGAATGATGGAACTCAGTGAGCAGCCCAGGGTCCAGGATGAGCTGGCGGGAGACCCAGCTACGTTCCTCCGGACCGTAGCCCTCCCAGTCCACCAAGTACTGGAACCACCGCCCTTGGCGCCGGACGTCCAGCAGCCGGCGGACCTTCCACTGGGGGTGCCCATCCACGATCTCAGGGGGAGGCGGAGCCAGGGCCGGAGGCATCAGAGGACTGTGGGAGACAGGCTTAACCCGAGACATATGAAACACGGGATGGGTCTTTAAGGAAGCCGGAAGCTTAAGACTCACCGCCGCGGGGCTGAGAACCTTCCTGATCTCAAATGGGCCGACAAACCGGGGGTTCAGCTTCTTCGCGGTGGACTGAAGCGGGAGATCCTTCGAGGACAGCCACACCCTTTGGCCTGGTTGGTACGTAGGTGCTGGGGACCGGCGTCGGTTGGCTCCCCGACTGGCGCGCTCAGCTGCCCGGAGCAGAGCGGCTCTGGTCACCTCCCAGACGCGACGACACCGGTTCAGATGGGCCTGCACAGAGGGAACCGCCACTTCCGACTCCTGCACAGCAAAGAGAGGCGGCTGGTAGCCCAGGGACACCTCAAAAGGTGAGAGGCCGGTGGCAGAGCTGACCAGGGAGTTGATGGCATACTCGACCCAGGGGAGGAACCGGATCCAGGAGCTGGGCTTCTTGGCGGCTGCGCACCGGAGGGCAGACTCCACGCTCTGGTTCATCCTCTCTGTCTGTCCGTTAGTCTGTGGGTGATAGCCAGAGGAGAGACTAACAGAGGCACCCAACTCCTTACAAAAGGCCCGCCATACCTGGGAGACGAACTGGGGCCCTCGGTCCGAGACGACGTCCAGGGGAAGGCCGTGGAGACGGAACACGTGGCTCGTCAGGAGGTCCGCCGTCTCAGAAGCCGATGGGAGTCTGGGGAGGGCCACCAGGTGCACTCCCTTACTGAAGCGGTCCACCACTGTCAGGATCACAGTGTTACCCTGGGAGGGCGGCAGTCCGGAGACAAAATCCAACGCCACATGGGACCAGGGCCGGCTTGGAGTTGGGAGGGGCTGCAGCAGACCCGCGGGTGCCTGGTGAGAGGCCTTGCTGCGAGCACAGACGGAGCAGGCCCCTACGAAGTCCCTGACGTCGTTGCTCATGGTGGGCCACCAGAAACGCCGAGCCAGAAAGGTGAAGGTGCGGTGGACACCCGGGTGGCAAGCAAACTGACTGGCATGGCCCCACTGGAGAACCCGGGGCCGGACTGCGTCCGGGACGAATAGGCGGCGTGGAGGGACGTGGCTCGGGGCGGGATGGGAGCGCAACGCCTGCCTGACCACGGTCTCGATGCCCCAGGTAACCACGCCAACCACCCTGGCCTCAGGAAGGATGGGAGTCGGCTCCTCTGTAGCCGGCTCCCTCCTCGGGTGTTTTCGGGACAGGGAGTCTGCCTTCGTGTTGCGGGACCCAGGGCGATAAGTTAGCGTGAAGTCAAACCGACTGAGGAAGCTGGCCCACCGTGCCTGCCGACCATTGAGGCGCTTGGTTGCCCGGATGAACATCAAGTTCTTATGATCCGTCCAGATGGTGAACGGCTGTTCCGCCCCCTCCAGCCAATGGCGCCACTCCTCCAGAGCAGCCACCACTGCCATCAGCTCCCGGTTCCCGACATCGTAGTTCTCCTCGGCGGGGAGGAACCGGCGAGAGAAGAAGGCGCATGGGTGGACCTTCTGGTCAGACGCTGACCGCTGGGAGAGGACAGCCCCCAACCCGGTGTCCGAAGCCTCCACCTCTATGATGAACTGCCTCTTGGGGTCGGGTTGGAGCAGGACCGGGGCGCTGGTGAACCTCTCCTTGAGGGACTGGAATGCAGAGCGGGCATCCGGGGACCAGATGAACGGCTGGGAGGGGGAGGTCAGCCTGGTGAGAGATTCTGCCACGCAGCTGTAGTTCCGGATGAACCTCCGATAGAAGTTCGCAAACCCGAGGAAGCTCTGTAATTCCTTCCGTGATGTGGGATCGGGCCAGTCCACCACAGCCTGGATCTTGCGGGGGTCAGCCCGGGTCTGTCCCCTCTCAACGACGAAGCCCAGGTAGTCAACGGAAGGGGAATGGAACCGGCACTTCTCTGCCTTGACGAAGAGCCGGTTCCGGAGGAGACGTTCGAGTACCCGGCGGACATGCTGGACATGTTCCTCGAGGGTCCTGGAGAAGATGAGGATGTCATCGAGGTACACCACCACAAACTCGTCAAGCATGTCGCGGAGAATGTCATTCATGAGAGCCTGGAATACCGCCGGGGCGTTGGTGAGGCCGAACGGCATGACCAGGTACTCATAATGACCCCGGGGCGTCTTAAAGGCTGTCTTCCACTCGTCCCCCTTCCGGATCCGGACCAGATGATAGGAACACCGGAGGTCCAGCTTAGTGAAGACTGTAGCCTGGGTGAGGGGCTCAAGGGTGGAACTCATGAGAGGAAGGGGGTACTTGTGTTTGACGGTTATCTCATTGAGTGGGCGATAGTCAATGCAGGGTCAGAGGCCCCCGTCCTTTTTCTTCACGAAAAAGAATCCAGCTGCCACCTGGGAGGACGAGGGCCGAATGAGCCCCGCTGCCAAGGACTCGGAGATGTACTCGTCCATCGCAGCTTTCTCGGGGATGGTCAGACTGTACAGACGACTGCTGGGAAGGGGTGCCCCAGAGTGGAGGTCGACAGCACAGTCATAAGGCCGATGAGGAGGAAGAGATTGGGCCCGGGTCTTGCTGAAAACCTCACCTAACTCGTGGTACTCAGGGAGAACAGAGGAGAGGTCGGGAGGCGGGGTACTAGGGGCACGTCGGGGGGATGGGGCGGGAGCAGCCTGGAGACATTGGGCATGACAGGAGGAGCTCCACTCCATGATGGTACCGGAGGCCCAGGCGATGTGTGGCTCATGCTGCATGAACCAGGGGCGCCCTAGGATCACAAGGGACTAACGGGGATTGGATGATGTAGAACCGAAGTCTCTCCACATGGTTACCTGCTATGGTGAGAGAGACAGGGTGGGTGCCTTTGGGTGACGCTGGCCAGGCAGCGCTCGTCCAGCGCGAAGGCCTCCATGGGCTTCTCCAGCGTCTCTAGTGGGATGTTAGCCTGGGCAGCAAACTCCGAGTCCAGGAAACACTCATCAGCCCCCGAGTTGAGGAGTGCACCCACCGTGAGCCGCTGGTCAGCCCAGGCCAGGGTATCGCTAACTAGGTGGTTCTGTGGGGCAGGACGGCGGGAACAGGAAAGTCGGCTCACTAGGATCTCCCGGGGCCCCAGTGAGCCTAGTCTTTTGGCCGAGTGGGGCAGCCGCTGATCAGATGTCCCTTCTGGCCACAGTAGAGGCATTGACCCGCCTTGAACCGGGCCTCCCGTTCGGCCGGACTAAGGCGCGTGCGCCCCAGCGGCATAGGTTCCTCCCCCGTCGTGGTCTGGGGCGCGGCGGGAGAAACGGCCACAGGGAAAGTGGGGCGAACAGGAGTAGGGATCCTGTTAGGAGTGCTGGACGACTGGGGAATGGACGGGGATCCACGCAGGGCTCGCTCGCGCCTCTTCTCCCGGAGGCGTCCGTCGATGCGGATGGCGAGCTTGATCAGGTCCTCGAGGGAGGTGGGCTCCTCCCGGCTGGCTAGCTGGTCCTTGACAGCCTCGCTGAGACCTCTCCGGAAGGTGACCCGAAGTGACCGGTCGTTCCAGCCGCTCTCAGCTGCGGCCAGCCTGAACTCCACCGAGTAGTCTGTGACACTGCCACTGCCCTGCTGGATACTGCTCAGCCGAGCACCAGGGTCCTGGCCACCGACTGGATGGTGGAAAACCTTCCGTAGTTCCGCCTCAAAGGCCTCGTAGGTGAGGCAGAAACTGGCCTTCATGGACCAGGAAACAGTGGCCCACTGAGCTGCTCGGCCTGTGAGCAGGTTGGTCACGTAAGCGACCCGGGCAGCATCAGATGTGAACATGCTGGGTTGGTGCAGGAAGACCAGCTCACACTGCATGATGAACGTGGCACAGGTCTCAAAGTCGCCATCAAATGGTCGTGGGCTGGAGAGGCAGGGCTCCCGGGGAACTGGGTTGAGCCCCATAGGGTTAACCGGGGCCGCGGGCCCAGGGGGCGGGTTACCCACGACTCCAGGGGCAGACTGGCCCGGCGGCTGGATGGTGACAGCCACCGTGATGGTTTGCAACTGCCGCAGGATCTCTGCTTGTTGGCTCGCCAACGCCGCCTACTGCCACGTTATGTTACCCACACAGGCCTGGAGGGGCGGGACCCAAGTCTGAAGATCTCTCACCGCGGTGGAGGCCGCCTCTAGCTGCTGGGTGTGGGAGTTAGTCAGGCGGATCTGTTCGATGAGGGCCGCTCTCCGTGTCGGCTGGGGTAGTCATGGTCAGTTCGTACTGTTAGGGTTTGTGGAAGACCCCAAGCGCACGACACCAGACAGAGATGGGGTTAGCTGAAAACTGGCGTACTTTATTCAAACATAGGAAGGCAATGAGCGACAAGGAAAAAACGGAAAGTCCAAGGGGGGAAAAAAACTCGCGGGTAATCCAAACGGGAAGAAGGCAGGATACTTCCACGGGGAAACCTTGCAAGGGAAAAACATGAACCAAGGGCTGGGATGAGTTCGTAGAGAAAAGGACCGTGAGAGGAGAGTCGCCACTACTGCGGGTGCGGGGAGGTTACAACACGAACTGACAACGGGCACGTGGGAGGCCACCAAACTTAAGCCCAGCCCTGATGACTAAGCCCGGCCCTGACGAGCCGATTGGCTGCCGGCGTGGGGTGGGCGAGCCATAACAACATCACTTTAAAGAGGCATCGCTGTAAAGAGGCATCATTATAAGGAGACATCACTATAAAGAGACATCACTATAAAGAGACATCGCTTTAAAGAGACATCATTATAAGGAGACATCACTTAAAGAGACATCACTATAAAGAGACATTGTGGCAGGATGAGGAAAAAACACAGAAGACTAAGGCGAGTTTGCTGTTTATTCCTCAGCTCCAAAACCAAAACTAAAGCAGGAACGACCCTGCACCAGCAAGCCCGGGAACGTAAACCACGCCCCCAGCTCACAGTCCTGCTGGGTGAGAGGCATAGCCCCTAGTGTCCGCCACACAGCCCCCCCCGGACACCCAGAAGGGACTCCTGGATAGAAAATTAGTGTCTCACTGGAGGCTTAAGCAGCCTGCCATAACGGCTGCGCCGTCCCTCAGCCGAAACAGCAGGTGAAACACTGTCCAAAGTCGGCTGAGAAGCAGAACGCTGAACCCGTGAAGACACTGCCGGGGTCCTGGAAGGAGGACGACCCCGACGGGGAACCTGGGCCGGAAACACAACTTCGCCTGCCACCCTGTGCGCCGGTTTGAGCCTATAAAGCGTGACACGCTCCCTACGCCCACCCATATCCAGCACAAAACCCTTAGGACCCGTTTCAAGAACCCGAAATGGGCCATCGTATGGGGGTTGGAGGGGCGAGCGGTGAGCATCATGCCGTACAAAAACAAAACGAGCCGACATGAGCTCCGCAGCCACAAACGACCGCGGAAAACAATGGTGAACGGGGCCTGGAACTCGAGTGCTGTCGGACAAAAAAGGATAAACGGCCGGACGGGGTCGAGGAGCGGAACCCCCAGGCAAAAATTCCCCAGGGACGCAGAGCGGCTGACCGAGCACCAGCTCAGCGGACAAAGCGTCGAGGTCCTCCTTAGGAGCCGAACGCAACCCGAGCATAACCCAAGGTAAACGATCCACCCAGTTACCATCCGAGAGCGCAGCACGCAGCGCTGCATTGAGCGACCGGTGAAAACGTTCACACAAGCCGTTAGCCTGAGGGTGGTACGCGGTAGTGCGGTGTACCTGCACACCCAAGGATCGCGCAAGTGCCGACCAGAGCTCTGACACGAACTGGGGGCCCCTGTCTGAGGTGATATCTGACGGAGCGCCGAAACGGGCGACCCAGGAGGAAAGAAAAGCGCGTGCAACATCCGAGGATGTTGTGGAGGACAGAGGGACAGCCTCTGGCCACCTGGTGGTCCGATCCACCATTGTGAGCAGGTGCGTAAAACCCTGTGAAGAAGGTAGAGGGCCCACCAGGTCCACATGCACGTGGTCGAAACGTCTGGCCGGGATCGGAAACGGTTCGAGGGGTGACTTAGTGTGCTGGTGGACCTTAGCGCGGTGGCACGCTACACATGCAGCAGCCCACCCCTTTACGTCCTTGCGGAGGCCAGGCCAGACGAACTTGGAACCGACCAACTTCACCGACGCCCTAACTCCAGGGTGCGAGAGGGAGTGAATCGAATCGAAAACTCGACGGCGCCAGGCCACTGGAACAACGGGCGGGAACGGCCGGTGGAGACATCGCAGAGGAGGGCAGGACTGCCTTCCTGCATCACAGCGTCCTCCAGCTTGAGGCCGGTACGCGTTGACCTAAGGGCAAGGACGTCCGGGTCGCTGGGCTGGTCGGCAGCCATAGCGGAGAAATCCACACCGAGGTGCACAGGATACACAAGCACACGCGACAATCAGCAACAGGGTTGGACTTCCCGGCCACATGCTGAATGTCCGTTGTGAACCCGGAGATTGCCGCTAGGTGGCGCTGCTGACGAGCAGACCACGGCTCAGTCACCTTGGACATGGCGAAAGTCAGCGGTTTATGATCCACAAAAGCCGTGAATGGGCGACCCTCCAGCATGAAGCGGAAATGCCGGGGTGCAAGGTGCAGTGCCAGCAACTCCCGGTCAAAAACGCTGTACTTGCGCTCGCTATCTCGCAGTTTGCGGCTAAAAAATGCGAGTGTCTGCCACGCATTCGCCACACGCTGTTCAACCGCAGCCCCCACGGCTATGTCAGACGCATCGGTCGTTAAAGCTATGGACGCCGTGGGTGTGGGATGGGCGAGGAGGGCAGAGTTAGCCAGGGCGCACTTAGCTCCGTCAAAGGACTGGACCTGTTCGGGAGTCCAGTCGACAGGGTCGTTAGCCTTCTTAAGCCGCAGGGCTTCGTAAAGTGGCTGAAGGAGGTGGGCAGCGCGAGGGAGGAAACGGTTATAGAAATTCACCATGCCCAAGAATTCCTGCAATGCCTTAACAGAGACCGGGCGGGGAAATTCCGCCACCGCTTGCACCTTAGAAGGCAACAGGACCGCACCTTGCGGCGAAATGCGGTGACCCAAGAAGTCAATCACCCGCAGTCCAAACTGACACTTGGCCGGGTTGACTATCAGGCCGTGTTCGTCCAAACGACGGAAAACCTGTTTCAGGTGCGCCAGGTGCTCTTCAGCTGACGGACTGGCCACTAATATGTCGTCGAGATAAACGAACACGAAATCAAGGTCACGCAACACCGAGTCCATCAGCCTCTGAAAGGTTTGCGCAGCCCCCTTCAAGCCAAAAGGCATGCGCATGAACTCAAAAAGCCCAAATGGGGTGATCACTGCTGTCTTGGGCATGTCCTCTGCGCGCACGGGAACCTGATGATAGCCGCGCACCAGGTCCACCTTAGAGAAGATAGTGGTACCTGTTAGGCGAATGGAAAAGTCCTGTATGTGTGGGATGGGATAGCGGTCATTGGCGGTGACGTTGTTCAGGCGGCGAAAGTCGCCGCAAGGCCGCCACGACCTATCCGCCTTGGGCACCATGTGACGCGGCGAGGCCCACGGGCTGTTGGAACGCCTCACTATACCCAGACGCTCCATGAATGCGAACTCCTCCTTAGCTATAGCCAAATTTACCGCGTCGAGGCGCCGCGCGCGCGCAAAAACTGGCGGTCCCAGAGTGGGAATGAAATGTTCTACCCCGTGTTTAGTAACCGCGGTGGAAAAGGCAGGCGTAGTCACCTATGGAAAATTCGCCAGGAAACGCTGAAAAACATCCCCTAATGCTAAAAAGTTAGCGTGTGTTAACGGCCCGGCTTCCCGTCTCGCACGGAACAGTGGCGAAAGACACAGCATCAATTAAACGGCGGTTTGCAACATCAACCAGCAGACCATTAGCACACAGAAAATCCGCGCCGATAATAGGAACAGTAATGGCGGCGACTACAAAGTCCCACTCAAAATGGCGCCCGTGGAAACAAACAGTCACCAACCTTGTGCCAAACGTCGCAATGGACGAACCGTTAGCTGCACTTAACTGTGGGCCGCCGCCTTCGGTCGACCTGTCTGTCTTAGCAGGAGGGAGTAGGGTCTTTTGCGAGCCTGAGTCCACCAGAAACCGTCTTCCTGACATCGTGTCCTTAATGAAGAGCAGCTCACTACGTCCGCCAGCGCCCACAGCTGCTACTGAGCGCTGCCCTGGAGTTTCCCGCCGCCTCAAACGTGCATGGAGGGACACAGCGCCTCGCCTTGCCGCCGAACCGCTGGTGGAAGAAACAGAGGCCTCTCCCGCGCCGTCTCCGGGCAGTTACTCCAGCCACCAGCGCCGGGTCCGCGTCCTCCGACGCCGACTGCAGAGGCTCCGATGCCACACTCTGCACAGAGAACCGTCTGGTAGCCAGCAGCACCCGATCGGCCTCCTCAGCCAAACCTTGGCAGTCACCAGCGGCCAGACACGGGGAGTTAGCCAAAGCCGCGCGCACAGGAGACGGGAGCTGGCGCAGGAAAATGTGCGGGAAAAGGAACCCACCTTCGTCCGAGCCTAGCAGCGACAGCATATTGTCCATGAGATCCACAGCCGTCCCGTCGCCCAAACCGGATAGGGAAAGGATTCTATCTGCCCTCTCTGCGGCAGATAGACTGTACCTCCGGAGCAGAAGATGTTTGAGGGCGACGTATTTACCGTGTTGCGGAGCGGCGCGCAACAGCTGCATGGCCCGGCGTGTGGACTGCTGGTCCAGCGCAGCGACGACCAAATAGTATCTGGAGTCGTCCGCGGAGATTCCACGCAGGTGGAACAGCGCCTCGACATGCTGGAACCACGAAGACGGGTCGCTCTGCCAGAACTCTGGGAGTTTCACAGCCGCGGCGAGAACGGCCGGCTGTGAGAGTTGGGGCGGCGTGGCCGAAGTGGATTCACACTCATCTTCTGCTCCAAACATGTTTGTTCAATTCGGGGTCACCAATGTGGTAGGATGAGGAAAAGACACACAAGACTAAGGCGAGTTTGCTGTTTATTCCTCAGCTCCAAAACCAAAACTAAAGCAGGAAAAACCCTGCACCAGCAAGCCCGGGAACGTAAACCACGCCCCCAGCTCACAGTCCTGCTGGGTGAGAGGCATAGCCCCTAGTGTCCGCCACAACTTCACAATAAAGAGACATCACTTAAAGAGACATCACTATAAACACACATCACTTTAAAGTGACTTCACAATAAATAGACATCACTTTAAAGAGGCATCGCTGTAAAGAGGCATCATTGTAAGGAGACATAACTAGAAAGGGACTTCACAATAAAGAGACATCACTTAAAGAGACATCACTTAAAGAGACATCACTACAAAGAAACATCACTATAAAGAGGCATCGCTTTAAAGAGACATCATTATAAGGAGACATCACTTAAAGAGGCATCACTATAAAGAGGCATCGCTGTAAAGAGGCATCATTGTAAGGAGACATCACTATAAAGAGACATCACTTTGAAGAGACTTCACAATAAAGAGACATCACTTAAAGAGACATCACTTTAAAGAGACATCACTTTAAAGAGACTTCACAATAAAGAGACATCACTTAAAGAGACATTACTTTAAAGCGGCATCGCTGTAAAGAGGCATCATTGTAAGAAGACATCACTAGAAACGGAGACATTACTTTAAAGCGGCATCACTTTAAAGAGACATCACTTTAAAGAGACTTCACAATAAAGACACATAACTTAAAGAGACCACTATAAACACATCACTTTTAAGAGACATCGCTATAAAGAGACATCACTATAAAGACACATTACTTTAAAGAGACATCACTATAAAGAGACATCACTATAAAAAGACATGCTATAAAGAGACATCTCTTTAAGGAGACATCTGTTATGGCTCGTTCACCCCGCGCCGTGGCCCGCCCATCCCGCGCCGGCAGCCAATCGTCTCGTCAGGGCCGGGCTTAGTCATCAGGGCTGGGCTTAAGTTTGGTGGCCTCCCACGTGCCCGTTGTCGGTTCGTGTTGTAACCTCCCCGCAATAGCGGCTACTCTCCTCCCACGGTCCTTTTCTCTACGAACTCACCCCAGCCCTTGGTTCATTTTTTTCACTTGCAAAGTTTCCCCGTGGAAGTATCCTGCCTGGTTCCCGTTTGGATTACCCTCGAGTTTTTCCCCTTGGACTTTCCGTTTTTTCCTTGTCGCTCATTGCCTTCCTATGTTTAACTATTTGTACGCGTAAGGAATAAAGTACGCCAGTTTTCGGCTAACCCCATCTCTGTCTGGTGTCGTGCGCTTGGGGTCTTCCACAAACCCTAACAGTACGAACTGACCCTGACTACCCCAGCCGACACGGAGAGCGTACCGGCCAGCCCGCTTCGAGCGGCCCTCATCGAACAGATCCGCCTGACTAACTCCCACACCCAGCAGCTAGAGGCGGCCTCCACCGCGGTGAGAGATCTTCAGACTTGGGTCCTGCCCCTCCAGGCCTGTGTGGGTAACCTAACGAGGCAGCAGGCGGCGTTGGCGAGCCAACAAGCAGAGATCCTGCGGCAGTTGCAAACCATCACGGTGGCTGTCACCATCCAGCCGCCGGGCCAGTCTGCCCCTGGAGTCGTGGGTAACCCGCCCCCTGGGCCCGCGGCCCCGGTTAACCCTGTGGGGCTCAACCCAGTTCCCCGGGAGCCCTGCCTCTCCAGCCCACGACCGTTTGATGGCGACTTTGAGACCTGTGCCACGTTCATCATGCAGTGTGAGCTGGTCTTCCTGCACCAACCCAGCATGTTCACGTCTGATGCTGCCCGGGTCGCTTATGTGACCAACCTGCTCACAGGCCGAGCAGCTCAGTGGGCCACTGTTTCCTGGTCCATGAAGGCCAGTTTCTGCCTCACCTACGAGGCCTTTGAGGCGGAACTACGGAAGGTTTTCCACCATCCAGTCGGTGGCCAGGACCCTGGTGCTCGGCTGAGCAGTATCCAGCAGGGCAGTGGCAGTGTCACAGACTACTCGGTGGAGTTCAGGCTGGCCGCAGCTGAGAGCGGCTGGAACGACCGGTCACTTCGGGTCACCTTCCGGAGAGGTCTCAGCGAGGCTGTCAAGGACCAGCTAGCCAGCCGGGAGGAGCCCACCTCCCTCGAGGACCTGATCAAGCTCGCCATCCGCATCGACGGACGCCTCCGGGAGAGGAGGCGCGAGCGAGCCCTGCGTGGATCCCCGTCCATTCCCCAGTCGTCCAGCACTCCTAACAGGATCCCTACTACTGTTCGCCCCACTTTCCCTGTGGCCGTTTCTCCCCCCGCGCCCCAGACCACGACGGGGGAGGAACCTATGCCGCTGGGGCGCACGCGCCTTAGTCCGGCCGAACGGGAGGCCCGGTTCAAGGCGGGTCAATGGCTCTACTGTGGCCAGAAGGGACATCTGATCAGCGGCTGCCCCACTCGGCCAAAAGACTAGGCTCACTGGGGCCCCAGGGGATCCTAGTGAGCCGACTTTCCTGTTCCCGCCGTCCTGCCCCACAGAACCACCTAGTTAGCGTTACCCTGGCCTGGGCTGACCAGCGGCTCACGGTGGGTACACTCCTCGACTCGGGGGCTGATGAGTGTTTCCTGGACTCGGAGTTTGCTGCCCAGGCTAACATCCCACTAGAGACGCTGGAGAAGCCCATGGAGGCCTTCGCGCTGGACGAGCGCTTCCTGGCCAGCGTCACCCAAAGGCACCCACCCTGTCTCTCTCACCATAGCAGGTAACCATGTGGAGAGACTTCGGTTCTACATCATCCAGTCCCCGTTAGTCCCTGTGATCCTAGGGCGCCCCTGGTTCGTGCAGCATGAGCCACACATCGCCTGGGCCTCCGGTACCATCATGGAGTGGAGCTCCTCCTGTCATGCCCAATGTCTCCAGGCTGCTCCCGCCCCATCCCCCCGACGTGCCCCTAGTACCCCGCCTCCCGACCTCTCCTCTGTTCTCCCTGAGTACCACGAGTTAGGTGAGGTTTTCAGTAAGACCCGGGCCCAATCTCTTCCTCCTCATCGGCCTTATGACTGTGCTATTGACCTCCACTCTGGGGCACCCCTTCCCAGCAGTCGTCTGTACAGTCTGACCATCCCCGAGAAAGCTGCGATGGACGAGTACATCTCTGAGTCCTTGGCAGCGGGGCTCATTCGGCCCTCGTCCTCCCAGGTGGCAGCTGGATTCTTTTTCGTGAAGAAGAAGGGCGGGGGCCTCCGACCCTGCATTGACTATCGCCCACTCAATGAGATAACCGTCAAAAACAAGTACCCCCTTCCTCTCATGAGTTCCACCCTTGAGCCCCTCACCCAGGCTACAGTCTTCACTAAGCTGGACCTCCGGTGTGCCTATCATCTGGTCTGGATCCGGAAGGGGGACGAGTGGAAGACAGCCTTTAAGATGCCCCGGGGTCATTATGAGTACCTGGTCATGCCGTTCGGCCTCACCAACGCCCCGGCGGTATTCCAGGCTCTCATGAATGACATTCTCCGCGACATGCTCGACGGGTTTGTGGTGGTGTACCTCGATGACATCCTCATCTTCTCCAGAACCCTTGAGGAACATGTCCAGCATGTCCGCCGTGTACTCGAACGTCTCCTCCGGAACCGGCTCTTCGTCAAGGCAGAGAGGTGCCGGTTCCATTCCCCTTCCATTGACTACCTGGGCTTCGTCGTTGAGAGGGGACAGACCCGGGCCGACCCCCGCAAGATCCAGGCTGTGGTGGACTGGCCGGATCCCACATCACGGAAGGAATTACAGAGCTTCCTCGGGTTTGCGAACTTCTATCGGAGGTTCATCCGGAACTACAGCTGCGTGGCAGAACCTCTCACCAGGCTGAACTCCCCCTCCCAGCCGTTCATCTGGTCCCTGGCTGCCCACTCTGCGTTCCAGTCCCTCAAGGAGAGGTTCACCAGCGCCCCGGTCCTGCTCCAACCCGACCCCAAGAGGCAGTTCATCGTAGAGGTGGACGCTTCGGACACCGGGTTGGGGGCTGTCCTCTCCCAGCGGTCAGCGTCTGACCAGAAGGTCCACCCATGCGCCTTCTTCTCTCGCCGGTTCCTCCCCGCCGAGGAGAACTACGATGTCGGGAACCGGGAGCTGCTCGCAGTGGTGGCTGCTCTGGAGGAGTGGCGCCATTGGCTGGAGGGGGCGGAACAGCCGTTCACCATCTGGACGGATCATAAGAACTTGACGTTCATCCGGGCAACCTAGCGCCTCACTGGTCGGCAGGCACGGTGGGCCAGCTTCCTCAGTCAGTTTGATTTCACGCTGACTTATCGCCCCGGGTCCCGCAACACGAAGGCAGACTCCCTGTCCCGACAACACCCGAGGAGGGAGCCAGCTACAGAGGAGCCGACTCCCATCCTTCCTGAGGCCAGGGTGGTTGGCGTGGTTACCTGGGGCATCGAGACCGTGGTCAGGCAGGCGTTGCGCTCCCATCCCGCCCCGAGCCACGTCCCTCCACGCCGCCTATTCGTCCCGGACGCAGTCCGGCCCCGGGTTCTCCAGTGTGGTCATGCCAGTCAGTTTGCTTGCCACCCGGGTGTCCACCGCATCTTCACCTTTCTGGCTCGGCGTTTCTGGTGGCCCACCATGAGGAACGACGTCAGGGACTTCGTAGGGGCCTGCTCCGTCTGTGCTCGCAGCAAGGCCTCTCACCAGGCACCCGCGGGTCTGCTGCAGCCCCTCCCAACTCCAAGCCGGCCCTGGTCCCATGTGGCGTTGGATTTTGTTTCCGGACTGCCGCCCTCCCAGGGTAACACAGTGATCCTGACAGTGGTGGACCGTTTCAGTAAGGGAGTGCACCTGGTGGCCCTCCCCAGACTCCCATCGGCTTCTGAGACGGCGGACCTCCTGACGAGCCACGTGTTCCGTCTCCATGGCCTTCCCCTGGACATCGTCTCGGACCGAGGGCCCCAGTTCGTCTCCCAGGTATGGCGGGCCTTTCGTAAGGGGTTGGGTGCCTCTGTTAGTCTCTCCTCTGGCTATCACCCACAGTCTAACGGACAGACAGAGAGGATGAACCAGAGCGTGGAGTCTGCCCTCCGGTGCGTGGCCGCCAAGAAGCCCAGCTCCTGGAGCCGGTTCCTCCCCTGGGTCGAGTATGCCATCAACTCTCTGGTCAGCTCTGCCACCGGCCCCTCACCTTTTGAGGTGTCCCTGGGCTACCAGCCGCCTCTTTTTGCTGCACAGGATTTGGAAGTGGCGGTTCCCTCCGTGTAGGCCCATC
Organism: Lampris incognitus; assembly: GCF_029633865.1. Classification (NCBI taxonomy): domain Eukaryota; kingdom Metazoa; phylum Chordata; class Actinopteri; order Lampriformes; family Lampridae; genus Lampris; species Lampris incognitus. The sequence continues at coordinate 42,562,829 of NC_079213.1, read as the reverse complement.
TGAACCAGTGTCGTCGCATCTGGGAGGTGACCAGAGACGCTCTGCTCCGGGCAGCTGAGCGCGCCGGTCGGGGAGCCAAGCGACACCGGTCCCCAGCACCTACGTACCAACCAGGCCAAAGGGTGTGGCTGTCCTCGAAGGATCTCCCGCTTCAGTCCACCGCGAAGAAGCTGAACCCCCGGTTTGTCGGCCCCTTTGAGATCAGGAAGGTTCTCAGCCCCGCGGTGGTGAGTCTTAAGCTTCCGCCTTCCTTGAAGACCCATCCCGAATTTTATGTGTCTCGGGTTAAGCCTGTCTCCCACAGTCATCTGATGCCTCCGGCCCCGGCTCCGCCTCCCCCTGAGATCGTGGATGGGCACCCCCAGTGGAAGGTCCGCCGGCTGCTGGACGTCCGGCGCCGAGGACGGGGGTTCCAGTATTTGGTGGACTGGGAGGGCTACGGTTCGGAGGAACGTAGCTGGGTCTCCCGCCGGCTCATCCTGGACCGTGGGCTGCTCACTGAGTTCCATCGTTCCCATCCTGACAAGCACGGCAAGTCGCCTGGTGGTTCCCGTGGAGGGCGGGGGGTACTGTTATGGCTCGCTCACCCCGCGCCGTGGCCCGCCCACCCCGCGCCGGCAGCCAATCGGCTCGTCAGGGTCGGGCTTAGTCATCAGGGCTGGGCTTAAGTTTGGTGGCCTCCCACGTGCCCGTTGTCAGTTCGTGTTGTAACCTCCCCGCAGTAGCGGTTACTCTCCTCCCACGGTCCTTTTCTCTACGAACTCATCCCAGCCCTTGGTTCATGTTTTTCCCTTGCAAAGTTTCCCCGTGGAAGTATCCTGCCTGGTTCCCGTTTGGATTACCCGTGAGTTTTTCCCCGTCACTCATTGCCTTCCTATGTCTAACTATTTGTACGTGTAAGGAATAAAGTGCGCCAGTTTTCGGCTAACCCCATCTCTGTCTGGTGTCGTTCGCTTGGGGTCTTCCACAAACTCTAACAACATCACGATAAAGACATATAACTTTTACAGAGACATCACTATAAAGGGACATCACTTTAAAGCGACATCACTTAAAGAGACATCACTTTAAAGACACTTCACAATAAAGAGACATCACTTAAAAGAGACTTCATAATAAAGAGACATCACTTAAAGAGACATCACAATAAAGAGACATCACAGGAAAGAGACATCACTATAAACAGACATCCCGTTTAAAGAGGCATCACATTAAAAAGACTTAACAATAAAGAGACATCACTTAAAGAGACATCACTTAAAGAGACATCACTTTAAAGAGAGATCACTTTGAAGAAACACAACTTAAAGAGACATCACTTCTAAAGAGACATCACTTTAAAGAGACTTGGCAAATACAGAGACATCACTTAAAGAGCCATCACTATAAAAAGACTTTGCTATAAACAGACATCACTTTAAGGAGACATCACTATAAAAAGACATCACTATAAAGACAGATCACTTTTAAGTGACATCGATATAAAGACACATCACTATAAAAACACATCACTTTAAAGAGACATCACTTTTAAAGAGACATCACTATAAACACACATCACATAAAGAGACATCACTTTAAAGAGACTTCACAATAAAGAGACATCACTTAAAGAGACATCATTTTAAAGAGACATCACAATGAAGAGACATCACTTTAAAGAGACATCACTTTGAAGAAACACCACTTAAAGAGACATCACTTAAAGAGACATCACTTTAAAGACACTTCACAATAAAGAGACATCACTTAAAAGAGACTTCATAATAAAGAGACATCACTTAAAGAGACATCACAATAAAGAGACATCACAGGAAAGAGACATCACTATAAACAGACATCCCGTTTAAAGAGGCATCACATTAAAAAGACTTAACAATAAAGAGACATCACTTAAAGAGACATCACAATGAAGAGACATCACTTAAAGAGACATCACTTCTAAAGAGACATCACTTTAAAGAGACTTGGCAAATACAGAGACATCACTTAAAGAGCCATCACTATAAAAAGACTTTGCTATAAACAGACATCACTTTAAGGAGACATCACTATAAAAAGACATCACTATAAAGACAGATCACTTTTAAGTGACATCGATATAAAGACACATCACTATAAAAACACATCACTTTAAAGAGACATCACTTTTAAAGAGACATCACTATAAAGAGACATCACTATAAACACACATCACATAAAGAGACATCACTTTAAAGAGACTTCACAATAAAGAGACATCACTTAAAGAGACATCATTTTAAAGAGACATCACAATGAAGAGACATCACTTTAAAGAGACATCACTTTGAAGAAACACCACTTAAAGAGACATCACTTAAAGAGACATTGCTGTAATGAGGCATCGCTGTAAAGAGGCATCATTGTAAGGAGACATCACTTCGAAGAGACTTCACAATAAAGAGACATCACTTAAAGAGACATCACTATAAACACATATCACTTAAAGAGACATCACTTTAAAGAGAATTCACAATAAAGAGACGTCACTTAAAGAGACATCCCTCTAAATAGACATCACTTAAAGAGACATCACTTTGAAGAGGCATCGCTGTAAAGAGTCATCATCATAAGGAGACATCACTATAAAGAGACATCACTATAAAGAGACATCGCTTCAAAGAGACTACACAATAAAGAGACATCACTTAAAGAGACATCACTATAAACACACATCACTTAAAGAGACATCACTTTAAAGAGAATTCACAATAAAGAGACGCCACTTAAGGAGACATCACTTTAAAGAGACTTCACTTAAAGAGACATCACTTTGAAGAGGCATCGCTGTAAAGAGGCATCATCATAAGGAGACATCACTATAAAGACACATCACTATAAAAGACATCGCTTTAAATACATATCACTATAAAGAGGCATAACTTAAAGAAACATCACTATAAAGAGACATCACTATAAAGAGGCATCGCTTTAAAGAGACTTCACAATAAAGAGACATCACTTAAAGAGACATCGCTGTAAAGAGGCATCATTGTAAGGAGACATCACTTCGAAGAGACTTCACAATAAAGAGACATCACTTAAAGAGACATCACTATAAACACACATCACTTAAAGAGACATCACTTTAAAGAGAATTCACAATAAAGAGACGTCACTTAAAGAGACATCCCTTTAAATAGACATCACTTAAAGAGACATCACTTTGAAGAGGCATCGCTGTAAAGTGTCATCATCATAAGGAGACATCACTATAAAGAGACATCACTTCAAAGAGACTACACAATAAAGAGACATCACTTAAAGAGACATCACTATAAACACACATCACTTAAAGAGACATCACTTTAAAGAGAATTCACAATAAAGAGACGCCACTTAAGGAGACATCACTTTAAAGAGACATCACTTAAAGAGACATCACTTTGAAGAGGCATCGCTGTAAAGAGGCATCATCATAAGGAGACATCACTATAAAGACACATCACTATAAAAGACATCGCTTTAAATATATATCACTATAAAGAGGCATAACTTAAAGAAACATCACTATAAAGAGACATCACTATAAAGAGGCATCGCTTTAAAGAGACTTCACAATAAAGAGACATCACTTAAAGAGACATCACTTTAAAGAGACATCACTTTAAAGAGACATCACTTAAACAGACATCACTTTAAAGAGGCATCGCTGTAAAGAGGCATCATTATAAGGAGACATCACTATAAAGAGACATCGCTTTAAAGAGATATCACTATAAAGAGACTTCTCAAATAAAGAGACATCACTTAAAGAGACATCAATTTAAAGAGACATCACTTTAAAGAGATATCACTTTAAAGACACATTTTAAGGAGACATCACTTAAAGAGACATCACTATAAAGAGACATCAATTAAAGAGACATCACTTCTAAAGGGACATCACTTTAAATAGACTTCGCAAATAAAGAGACATCACTTAAAGAGACATCACTTTAAAGAGACATCACTTTAAAGAGACATCACTTAAAGAGACAGCGCTGTAAAGAGACATCACTTCAAAGAGACTTCACAATAAAGAGACATCACTTAAAGAGACATCACTATAAACACACATCACTTAAAGAGAATTCACAATAAAGAGACGTCACTTAAGGAGACGTCACTTTAAAGAGACATCACTTTAAAGAGACATCGCTGTAAAGAGGCATCATTGTAAGGAGACATCACTATAAAGAGACATCACTATAAAGAGACATCACTTTAAAGAGGTATTGCTGTAAAGAGGCATCATTGTAAGGAGACATCACTATAAAGAGACATCACTTTAAAGAGGCATCGCTGTAAAGAGATATCACTATAAAGAGACTTCTCAAATAAAGAGACATCACTTAAAGAGACATCAATTTAAAGAGACATCACTTTAAAGAGATATCACTTTAAAGAGACATTGTAAGGAGACATCACTTAAAGAGACATCACTATAAAGAGACATCAATTAAAGAGACATCACTTCTAAAGGGGCATCACTTTAAAGAGACTTCGCAAATAAAGAGACATCACTTAAAGAGACATCACTTTAAAGAGACATCACTTTAAAGAGACATCACTTAAAGAGACATCGCTGTAAAGAGACATCAGTTCAAAGAGACTTCACAATAAAGAGACATCACTTAAAGAGACATCACTATAAACACACATCACTTAAAGAGACATCAGTTTAAAGAGAATTCACAATAAAGAGACTTCACAATAAAGAGACATCACTATAAAGACACATCACTATAAAAGACATCGCTTTAAATACATATCACTATAAAGAGGCATAACTTAGAGAAACATCACTATAAAGAGACATCACTATAAAGAGGCATCGCTTTAAAGAGACTTCACAATAAAGAGACATCACTTTGAAGAGGCATCGCTGTAATGAGGCATTGCTGTAAAGAGGCATCATTGTAAGGAGACATCACTTCGAAGAGACTTCACAATAAAGAGACATCACTTAAAGAGACATCACTATAAACACACATCACTTAAAGAGACATCACTTTAAAGATAATTCACAATAAAGAGACGTCACTTAAAGAGACATCCCGTTAAATAGACATCACTTAAAGAGACATCACTTTGAAGAGGCATCGCTGTAAAGAGTCATCATCATAAGGAGACATCACTATAAAGAGACATCACTTCAAAGAGACTACATAATAAAGAGATATCACTCAAAGAGACATCACTATAAACATACATCACGTACAGAGACATCACTTTAAAGAGAATTCACAATAAAGAGACGCCACTTAAGGAGACATCACTTTAAAGAGACATCACTTAAAGAGACATCACTTTGAAGAGGCATCGCTGTAAAGAGGCATCATCATAAGGAGACATCACTATAAAGACACATCACTATAAAAGACATCGCTTTAAATATATATCACTATAAAGAGGCATAACTTAAAGAAACATCACTATAAAGAGACATCACTATAAAGAGGCATCGCTTTAAAGAGACTTCACAATAAAGAGACATCACTTAAAGAGACATCACTTTAAAGAGACATCACTTAAACAGACATCACTTTAAAGAGGCATCGCTGTAAAGAGGCATCATTATAAGGAGACATCACTATAAAGAGACATCACTATAAAGAGACATCGCTTTAAAGAGATATCACTATAAAGAGACTTCTCAAATAAAGAGACATCACTTAAAGAGACATCAATTTAAAGAGACATCACTTTAAAGAGATATCACTTTAAAGACACATTTTAAGGAGACATCACTATAAAGAGACATCAATTAAAGAGACATCACTTCTAAAGGGACATCACTTTAAATAGACTTCGCAAATAAAGAGACATCACTTAAAGAGACATCACTTTAAAGAGACATCACTTAAAGAGACAGCGCTGTAAAGAGACATCACTTCAAAGAGACTTCACAATAAAGAGACATCACTTAAAGAGACATCACTATAAACACACATCACTTAAAGAGACATCACTTTAAAGAGAATTCACAATAAAGAGACGTCACTTAAGGAGACGTCACTTTAAAGAGACATCACTTTAAAGAGACATCACTTAAAGAGACATCGCTGTAAAGAGGCATCATTGTAAGGAGACATCACTATAAAGAGACATCACTTTAAAGAGGTATTGCTGTAAAGAGGCATCATTGTAAGGAGACATCACTATAAAGAGACATCACTTTAAAGAGGCATCGCTGTAAAGAGATATCACTATAAAGAGACTTCTCAAATAAAGAGACATCACTTAAAGAGACATCAATTTAAAGAGACATCACTTTAAAGAGATATCACTTTAAAGAGACATTGTAAGGAGACATCACTTAAAGAGACATCACTATAAAGAGACATCACTTTAAAGAGACATCACTTTAAAGAGGCATCGCTGTAAAGAGGCAAAATTATAAGGAGACATCACTGTAAAGAGACATCACTAGAGACATCACTTAAAGAGACTACACTTTGAAGAGGCATCGTTGTAAAGAAGCATCATTATAAGGAGACATCACTATAAAGACACATCACTATAAAGAGGCATCGCTTTAAAGACACATCACTATAAAGAGACATCACTTCTAAAGGGGCATCACTTTAAAGACACTTCGCAAATAAAGAGACATCACTTAAAGAGACATCACTTTAAAGAGACATCACTTAAAGAGACATCGCTGTAAAGAGACATCACTTCAAAGAGACTTCACAATAAAGAGACATCACTTAAAGAGACATCACTATAAACACACATCACTTAAAGAGACATCAGTTTAAAGAGAATTCACAATAAAGAGACGTCACTTTAAAGAGACATTACTTAAAGAGACATCGCTGTAAAGAGGCATCATTGTAAGGAGACATCACTTTAAAGAGGTATTGCTGTAAAGAGGCATCATTGTAAGGAGACATCACTATAAAGAGACATCACTTTAAAGAGGCATCGCTGTAAAGAGGCAACATTATAAGGAGACATCACTGTAAAGAGACATCACTATAAAGAGACATCACTTAAAGAGACATCACTATAAAGATACATCGCTTTAAAGAGACATCACTATAAAGAGATATCACCTCAAAGACACTTCACAATAAATAGACATCACTATAAACACACATCACTTAAAGAGACATCACTTTAAAGAGAATTCACAATAAAGACACGCCACTTAAAGAGACATCACTATAAAGAGACATCACTTTAGAGAGACTTCTCAAATAAAGAGACATCGCTTAAAGAGACATCACTTTACAGAGGCATCGCTGTAAAAAGGCATCATTGTAAGGAGACATCAGTATAAAGAGACATCACTTCAAAGAGACTTCACAATTAAGAGACATCACTATAAACACACATCACTTAAAGAGACAACACTTTAAAGAGGCATCGCTGTACAGAGGCATCATTATAAGGAGACATCACTATCAATAAAGAGACATCGCTTTAAAGAGATATCACTTTAAAGAGACATTGTAAGGAGACATCACTTAAAGAGAAATCACTATAAAGAGACATCACTTAAAGAGACATCACTTCTAAAGGGACATCACTTTAAAGAGACTTCACAATAAAGATACATCACTGAAAGAGACATCACTTTAAAGAGACATCACAAGAAAGAGACTTCACTTAATGAGACAACACTTTAAAGAGGCATCGCTGTAAAGAGGCATCATTATAAGGAGACATCACTTAAAGAGACATCACTATAAAGAGACATCACTTAAAGAGACATCACTTTAAAGAGAATTCTCAAATAAAGAGACATCGCTTAAAGAGATATCAATTTAAAGAGACATCACTTAAAAGAGGCATCGCTGTAAAAAGGCATCATTGTAAGAAGACATCAATATAAAGAGACATCACTTCAAAGAGACATCACTTCAAAGAGACTTCACAATAAAGAGACATCACTTAAAGAGACATCACTATAAACACACATCACTTAGAGACATCACTTTAAAGAGAATTCACAATAAAGAGACGCCACTTAAAGAGACATCACTTTGAAGAGGCATCGCTGTAAAGAGGCAAAATTATAAGGAGACATCACTGTAAAGAGACATCACTATAAAGAGACATCACTTAAAGAGACATCACTATAAAGAGACATCGCTTTAAAGAGACATCACTATAAAGAGACATCACTTCAAAGACACTTCACAATAAATAGACATCACTTAAAGAGACATCACTATAAACACACATCACTTAAAGAGACCATCACTTAAAGAGACATCACTATAAAGAGACTTCTCAAATAAAGAGACATCGCTTAAAGAGACATCAATTTAAAGAGACATCACGTTAAAGAGGCATCGCTGTAAAAAGGCATCAATGTAAGAACACATCACTATAAAGAGACATCACTATAAAGAGACATCACTTCAAAGACACTTCACAACAAAGAGACATCACTTAAAGAGACATCACTATAAACACACATCACTTAAAGAGACATCACTTTAAAGAGGCATCGCTGTAAAGAGATATCACTAAAAAGAGACATCAGTATAAAGAGACGTCACTATAAAGAGACATCACTATAAAGAGGCATCGCTTTAAAGAGGTATCACTAAAAAGAGATATCAGTATAAAGAGACATCACTTAAAGAGACATCACTTTAAAGAGACATCACTTAAACAGACATCACTTTAAAGAGGCATCGCTGTAAAGAGGCATCATTATAAGGAGACATCACTATAAAGAGACATCACTATAAAGAGACATCGCTTTAAAGAGATATCACTTTAAAGAGACATTGTAAGGAGACATCACTTAAAGAGACATCACTGTAAAGAGACATCACTTAAAGAGACAACACTTCTAAAGGGACATCACTTTGAAGAGACTTCACAATAAAGATACATCACTTAAAGAGACATCACAATAAAGAGACTTCACTTAAAGAGACATCACTTTAAAGAGGCATCGCTGTAAAGAGGCATCATTATAAGGAGACATCACTTAAAGAGACATCACTATAAACACACATCACTTAAAGAGACATCACTTTAAAGAGAATTCACAATAAATAGACGCCACTTAAAGAGACATCACTTTGAAGAGGCATCGCTGTAAAGAAGCATCATTATAAGGAGACATCCCTATAAAGAGACATCAATATAAAGAGACATCACTTTAAAGAGACATCACTATAAAGATACATCACTATTAAAGACATCACTTCAAAGAGACTTCACAATAAAGAGACAGCACTTAAAGAGGCATCACTATAAAGAGGCATCACTTCAAAGAGACTTCACAATAAAGAGACATCACTTAAAGAGACATCACTTTAAAGAGGCATCGTGGTACAGAGGCATCATTATAAGGAGACATCACTATCAAGAGACATCACTATAGAGAGCCATCGCTTTAAAGAGATATCACTTTAAAGAGACATTGTAAGGAGACATCACTTAAAGAGAAATCACTATTAAGACACATCACTTAAAGAGACATCACTTCCAAAGGGACATCACTTTAAAGAGACTTCACAATAAAGATACATCACTGAAAGAGACATAAATTTAAAGAGACATCACAAGAAAGAGACTTCACTTAAAGAGACATCACTTTAAAGAGAATTCACAATAAAGAGACGCCACTTAAAGAGACATCACTTTAAAGAGAATTCACTTTAAAGAGACATCACTTAAACAGACATCACTTTAAAGAGGCATTGCTGTAAAGAGGCATCATTATAAGGAGACATCACTATAAAGACACATAACTATAAAGAGACATCGCTTTAAATACATATCACTATAAAGAGGCATAACTTAAAGAAACAACACTATAAAGAGACATCACTATAAAGAGGCATCGCTTTAAAGAGACTTAACAATAAAGAGACATCACTTAAAGAGACATCACTTTAAAGAGACATCACTTAAACAGACATCACTTTAAAGAGGCATTGCTATAAAGAGGCATCATTATAAGGAGACATCACTATAAAGATACATCCCTATAAAAAGACATCGCTTTAAAGAGATATCACTATAAAGAGACTTCTCAAATAAAGACACATCACTTTAAGAGACATCAATTTAAAGAGACATCACTTTAAATAGATATCACTTTAAAGAGACATTGTAAGGAGACATCACTTAAAGAGACATCACTATAAAGAGACATCCATTTAAAGAGACATCACTTTAAAAGAGGCATCGCAGTAAAGAGACATCATTGTAAGGAGACATCACTATAAAGAGACATCACTTCAAAGAGACTTCACAATAAAGAGACATCACTATAAACACACATCACTTAAAGAGACATCACTTTAAAGAGAATTCACAATAAAGAGACGTCACTTAAGGAGAAATCACTTTAAAGAGACATCACTTAAAGAGACATCGCTTTGAAGAGGCATCGCTGTAAAGACGCATCATTATAAGGAGACATCACTTAAAGAGACATCACTATAAAGAAACATCACTTTAAAGAGGTATTGCTGTAAAGAGGCATCATTGTAAGGAGACATCACTATAAAGAGACATCAATATAAAGAGACATCACTTTAAAGAGGCATCGCTGTAAAGAGGCAAAATTATAAGGAGACATCACTGTAAAGAGACATCACTATAGAGACATCACTTAAAGAGACATCACTTAAAGAGACTACACTTTGAAGAGGCATCGTTGTAAAGAAGCATCATTATAAGGAGCCATCACTATAAAGACACATCACTATAAAGAGGCATCGCTTTAAAGACACATCACTACAAAGAGACATCACTTTTAAAGGGACATCACTTTAAAGAGACATCACTATAAAGATTCATCACTATAAAGAGACTTCACTTCTAAAGAGACATCGCTATAAAGAGACATCACTTTAAAAGAGACATCACTATAAAGCGTAAGCACTATAATGAGACATCACTATAAAGATTCATCACTTCTAAAGGGACATCACAATAAAGATACATCACTTAAAGAGACATCACTTTAAAGAGGCATCGCTGTAAAGAGGCATCATCATAAGGAGACATCACTATAATGACACATCACTATAAAGAGACATCACTTCTAAAGAGACATCGCTATAAAGAGACATCACTTTAAAAGAGACATCACTATAAAGATTCATCACTATAAATAGACATCACTTCTAAAGGGACATCTCTTTGAAGAGACTTCACAATAAAGATACATCACTTAAAGAGACATTACTTTAAAGAGACATCACAATAAAGAGCCTTCACTTAAAGAGACATCACTTTAAAGAGGCATCGCTGTAAAGAGGCATCATTATATGGAGACATCACTTAAAGAGACATCACTATAAAGAGACAACACTATAAAGAGACACCGCTTTAAAGAAACATCACTATAAAGAGACATCACTTCAAATACACTTCACAATAAATAGACATCACTTAAAGAGACATCAATATAAACACACATCACTTAAAGAGACATCACTTTAAAGAGAATTCACAATAAAGAGACGCCACTTAAAGAGACATCACTATAAAGAGACATCACTTTAAAGAGACATCACTTCAAAGAGGAATCGCTGTAAAAATGCATCATTGTAAGGAGACATAACTATAAAGGGACATCACTTCAAAGACACTTCACAATAAAGAGACATCACTTAAAGAGACATCACTATAAACACATATCACTTAAAGAGACATCACTTTAAAGAGAATTCACAATAAAGAGACGTCACTTAAAGAGACATCCCGTTAAATAGACATCACTTAAAGAGACATCACTTTGAAGAGGCATCGCTGTAAAGAGTCATCATCATAAGGAGACATCACTATAAAGAGACATCACTTCAAAGAGACTACACAATAAAGAGACATCACTTAAAGAGACATCACTATAAACACACATCACGTAAAGAGACATCACTTTAAAGAGAATTCACAATAAAGAGACGCCACTTAAGGAGACATCACTTTAAAGAGACATCACTTAAAGAGACATCACTTTGAAGAGGCATCGCTGTAAAGAGGCATCATCATAAGGAGACATCACTATAAAGACACATCACTATAAAAGACATCGCTTTAAATATATATCACTATAAAGAGGCATAACTTAAAGAAACATCACTATAAAGAGACATCACTATAAAGAGGCATCGCTTTAAAGAGACTTCACAATAAAGAGACATCACTTAAAGAGACATCACTTTAAAGAGACATCACTTTAAAGAGACATCACTTTAAAGAGAATTCACAATAAAGAGACGCCACTTAAGGAGACATCACTTTAAAGAGACATCACTTAAAGAGACATCACTTTGAAGAGGCATCGCTGTAAAGAGGCATCATCATAAGGAGACATCACTATAAAGACACATCACTATAAAAGACATCGCTTTAAATATATATCACTATAAAGAGGCATAACTTAAAGAAACATCACTATAAAGAAACATCACTATAAAGAGGCATCGCTTTAAAGAGACTTCACAATAAAGAGACATCACTTAAAGAGACATCACTTTAAAGAGACATCACTTTAAAGAGACATCACTTAAACAGACATCACTTTAAAGAGGCATCGCTGTAAAGAGGCATCATTATAAGGAGACATCACTATAAAGAGACATCACTATAAAGAGACATCGCTTTAAAGAGATATCACTATAAAGAGACTTCTCAAATAAAGAGACATCACTTAAAGAGACATCAATTTAAAGAGACATCACTTTAAAGAGATATCACTTTAAAGACACATTTTAAGGAGACATCACTTAAAGAGACATCACTATAAAGAGACATCAATTAAAGAGACACCGCTTTAAAGAGACATCACTATAAAGAGACATCACTTCAAATACACTTCACAATAAATAGACATCACTTAAAGAGACATCAATATAAACACACATCACTTAAAGAGACATCACTTTAAAGAGAATTCACAATAAAGAGACGCCACTTAAAGAGACATCACTATAAAGAGACATCACTTCAAAGAGGAATCGCTGTAAAAATGCATCATTGTAGGGAGACATAACTATAAAGGGACATCACTTCAAAGACACTTCACAATAAAGAGACATCACTTAAAGAGACATCACTATAAACACATATCACTTAAAGAGACATCACTTTAAAGAGAATTCACAATAAAGAGACGTCACTTAAAGAGACATCCCGTTAAATAGACATCACTTAAAGAGACATCACTTTGAAGAGGCATCGCTGTAAAGAGTCATCATCACAAGGAGACATCACTATAAAGAGACATCACTTCAAAGAGACTACACAATAAAGAGACATCACTTAAAGAGACATCACTATAAACACACATCACGTAAAGAGACATCACTTTAAAGAGAATTCACAATAAAGAGACGCCACTTAAGGAGACATCACTTTAAAGAGACATCACTTAAAGAGACATCACTTTGAAGAGGCATCGCTGTAAAGAGGCATCATCATAAGGAGACATCACTATAAAGACACATCACTATAAAAGACATCGCTTTAAATATATATCACTATAAAGAGGCATAACTTAAAGAAACATCACTATAAAGAGACATCACTATAAAGAGGCATCGCTTTAAAGAGACTTCACAATAAAGAGACATCACTTAAAGAGACATCACTTTAAAGAGACATCACTTTAAAGAGACATCACTTAAACAGACATCACTTTAAAGAGGCATCGCTGTAAAGAGGCATCATTATAAGGAGACATCACTATAAAGAGACATCACTATAAAGAGATATCGCTTTAAAGAGATATCACTATAAAGAGACTTCTCAAATAAAGAGACATCACTTAAAGAGACATCAATTTAAAGAGACATCACTTTAAAGAGATATCACTTTAAAGACACATTTTAAGGAGACATCACTTAAAGAGACATCACTATAAAGAGACATCAATTAAAAAGACATCACTTCTAAAGGGACATCACTTTAAGTAGACTTCGCAAATAAAGAGACATCACTTAAAGAGACATCACTTTAAAGAGACATCACTTTAAAGAGACATCACTTAAAGAGACAGCGCTGTAAAGAGACATCACTTCAAAGAGACTTCACAATAAAGAGACATCACTTAAAGAGACATCACTATAAACACACATCACTTAAAGAGATATCACTTTAAAGAGAATTCACAATAAAGAGACGTCACTTAAGGAGACGTCACTTTAAAGAGACATCACTTTAAAGAGACATCACTTAAAGAGACATCGCTGTAAAGAGGCATCATTGTAAGGAGACATCACTATAAAGAGACATCACTATAAAGAGACATCACTTTAAAGAGGTATTGCTGTAAAGAGGCATCGTTGTAAGGAGACATCACTATAAAGAGACATCACTTTAAAGAGACATCACTTAAAGAGACATCGCTGTAAAGAGGCATCATTGTAAGGAGACATCACAATAAAGAGACGCCACTTAAAGAGACATCACTTTGAAGAGGCATCGCTGTAAAGAGGCATCATCATAAGGAGACATCACTATAATGACACATCACTATAAAGAGACATCACTTCTAAAGAGACATCGCTATAAAGAGACATCACTTTAAAAGAGACATCACTATAAAGATTCATCACTATAAATAGACATCACTTCTAAAGGGACATCTCTTTGAAGAGACTTCACAATAAAGATACATCACTTAAAGAGACATTACTTTAAAGAGACATAACAATAAAGAGCCTTCACTTAAAGAGACATCACTTTAAAGAGGCATCGCTGTAAAGAGGCATCATTATATGGAGACATCACTTAAAGAGACATCACTATAAAGAGACAACACTATAAAGAGACACCGCTTTAAAGAGACATCACTATAAAGAGACATCACTTCAAATACACTTCACAATAAATAGACATCACTTAAAGAGACATCAATATAAACACACATCACTTAAAGAGACATCACTTTAAAGAGACTTCACAATAAATAGACGCCACTTAAAGAGACATCACTTTGAAGAGGCATCGCTGTAAAGAAGCATCATTATAAGGAGACATCCCTATAAAGAGACATCAATATAAAGAGACATCACTTTAAAGAGACATCACTATAAAGATACATCACTATTAAAGACATCACTTCAAAGAGACTTCACAATAAAGAGACAGCACTTAAAGAGACATCACTATAAAGAGGCATCACTTCAAAGAGACTTCACAATAAAGAGACATCACTTAAAGAGACATCACTTTAAAGAGGCATCGTGGTACAGAGGCATCATTATAAGGAGACATCACTATCAAGAGACATCACTATAGAGAGCCATCGCTTTAAAGAGATATCACTTTAAAGAGACATTGTAAGGAGACATCACTTAAAGAGAAATCACTATTAAGACACATCACTTAAAGAGACATCACTTCCAAAGGGACATCACTTTAAAGAGACTTCACAATAAAGATACATCACTGAAAGAGACATAAATTTAAAGAGACATCACAAGAAAGAGACTTCACTTAAAGAGACATCACTTTAAAGAGAATTCACAATAAAGAGACGCCACTTAAAGAGACATCACTTTAAAGAGAATTCACTTTAAAGAGACATCACTTAAACAGACATCACTTTAAAGAGGCATTGCTGTAAAGAGGCATCATTATAAGGAGACATCACTATAAAGACACATAACTATAAAGAGACATCGCTTTAAATACATATCACTATAAAGAGGCATAACTTAAAGAAACAACACTATAAAGAGACATCACTATAAAGAGGCATCGCTTTAAAGAGACTTAACAATAAAGAGACATCACTTAAAGAGACATCACTTTAAAGAGACATCACTTAAACAGACATCACTTTAAAGAGGCATTGCTATAAAGAGGCATCATTATAAGGAGACATCACTATAAAGATACATCCCTATAAAAAGACATCGCTTTAAAGAGATATCACTATAAAGAGACTTCTCAAATAAAGACACATCACTTTAAGAGACATCAATTTAAAGAGACATCACTTTAAATAGATATCACTTTAAAGAGACATTGTAAGGAGACATCACTTAAAGAGACATCACTATAAAGAGACATCCATTTAAAGAGACATCACTTTAAAAGAGGCATCGCAGTAAAGAGACATCATTGTAAGGAGACATCACTATAAAGAGACATCACTTCAAAGAGACTTCACAATAAAGAGACATCACTATAAATACACATCACTTAAAGAGACATCACTTTAAAGAGAATTCACAATAAAGAGACGTCACTTAAGGAGAAATCACTTTAAAGAGACATCACTTAAAGAGACATCGCTTTGAAGAGGCATCGCTGTAAAGACGCATCATTGCAAGGAGATATCACTATAAAGAGACATAACTTTAAAGAGACATCATTATAAGGAGACATCACTTAAAGAGACATCACTATAAAGAAACATCACTTTAAAGAGGTATTGCTGTAAAGAGGCATCATTGTAAGGAGACATCACTATAAAGAGACATCAATATAAACAGACATCACTTTAAAGAGGCATCGCTGTAAAGAGGCAAAATTATAAGGAGACATCACTGTAAAGAGACATCACTATAGAGACATCACTTAAAGAGACATCACTTAAAGAGACTACACTTTGAAGAGGCATCGTTGTAAAGAAGCATCATTATAAGGAGACATCACTATAAAGACACATCACTATAAAGAGGCATCGCTTTAAAGACACATCACTACAAAGAGACATCACTTTTAAAGGGACATCACTTTAAAGAGACTTCACAATAAAGATACATCACTTAAAGAGACATTACTTTAAAGAGACATCACAATAAAGAGCCTTCACTTAAAGAGACATCACTTTAAAGAGGCATCGCTGTAAAGAGGCATCATTGTAAGGAGACATCACTATAAAGAGACATAGCTTTAAAGAGGCAACATTATAAGGAGACATCACTGTAAAGAGACATCACTATAGAGACATCACTTAAAGAGACATCACTTCAAAGAGACATCACTTAAAGAGACTACACTTTGAAGAGGCATCGTTGTAAAGAAGCATCATTATAAGGAGACATCACTATAAAGACACATCACTATAAAGAGGCATCGCTTTAAAGAGACATCACTATAAAGAGACATCACTATAAAGAGGCATCGCTTTAAAGAGACATCGCTATAAAGAGACATCACTTTAAAAGACACATCACTATAAAGCGTCAGCACTATAAAGAGACATCACTATAAAGATTCATCACTATAAAGAGACTTCACTTCTAAAGAGACATCGCTATAAAGAGACATCACTTTAAAAGAGACATCACTATAAAGCGTAAGCACTATAATGAGACATCACTATAAAGATTCATCACTTCTAAAGGGACATCACAATAAAGATACATCACTTAAAGAGACATCACTTTAAAGAGGCATCGCTGTAAAGAGGCATCATTATAAGGAGACATAACTTAGAGACATCACTATAAAGAGACATCACTTAAAGAGACATCACTTTAAAGAGACTTCTCAAATAAAGAGACATCGCTTAAAGAGATATCAATTTAAAGAGACATCACTTTAAAGAGGCATCGCTGTAAAGAGGCATCATTATAAGGCGACATCACTATAAAGACACATCACTATAAAGAGACATCGCTTTAAATACATATCACTATAAAGAGGCATAACTTAAAGAAACATCACTATAAAGAGGCATCGCTTTAAAGAAGCATTGCTGTAAAGAGGCATCATTATAAGAGACATCACTATAAAGAGACATCCCTATAAAAAGACATCGCTTTAAAGAGATATCACTATAAAGAGACTTCTCAAATAAAGAGACATCACTTTAAGAGACATCAATTTAAAGAGATCACTTTAAAGAGATATCACTTTAAAGAGACATTGTAAGGAGACATCACTTAAAGAGACATCACTATAAAGAGACATCCATTTAAAGAGACATCACTTTAATGAGGCATCGCTGTAAAGAGACATCATTGTAAGGAGACATCACTATAAAGAGACATCACTATAAAGAGACATCACTATAAACACACATCACTTAAAGAGACATCACTTTAAAGAGAATTCACACTAAAGAGACGTCACTTAAGGAGAAATCACTTTAAAGAGACATCACTTAAAGAGACATCACTTTGAAGAGGCATCGCTGTAAAGAGGCATCATTGTAAGGAGACATCACTATAAAGAGACATAGCTTTAAAGAGACATCATTATAAGGAGACATCACTTAAAGAGACATCTCTATAAAGAAACATCACTTTAAAGAGGTATTGCTGTAAAGAGTCATCATTGTAAGGAGACATCACTATAAAGAGACATCACTATAAAGAGACATCACCTTAAAGTGACAACACTATAAAGAGACACCGCTTTAAAGAGACAACACTATAAAGAGACATCACTTTAAAAGAGACATCACTATAAAGCGTCAGCACTATAAAGAGACATCACTATAAAGATTCATCACTATAAACAGACATCACTTCTAAAGGGACATCTCTTTAAAGAGAATTCACAATAAAGAGACGCCACTTAAAGAGACATCACTTTGAAGAGGCATCGCTGTAAAGAGGCATCATCATAAGGAGACATCACTATAATGACACATCACTATAAAGAGACATCACTTCTAAAGAGACATCGCTATAAAGAGACATCACTTTAAAAGAGACATCACTATAAAGATTCATCACTATAAATAGACATCACTTCTAAAGGGACATCTCTTTGAAGAGACTTCACAATAAAGATACATCACTTAAAGAGACATTACTTTAAAGAGACATCACAATAAAGAGCCTTCACTTAAAGAGACATCACTTTAAAGAGGCATCGCTGTAAAGAGGCATCATTATATGGAGACATCACTTAAAGAGACATCACTATAAAGAGACAACACTATAAAGAGACACCGCTTTAAAGAGACATCACTATAAAGAGACATCACTTCAAATACACTTCACAATAAATAGACATCACTTAAAGAGACATCAATATAAACACACATCACTTAAAGAGACATCACTTTAAAGAGAATTCACAATAAAGAGACGCCACTTAAAGAGACATCACTATAAAGAGACATCACTTTAAAGAGACATCACTTCAAAGAGGAATCGCTGTAAAAATGCATCATTGTAAGGAGACATAACTATAAAGGGACATCACTTCAAAGACACTTCACAATAAAGAGACATCACTTAAAGAGACATCACTATAAACACATATCACTTAAAGAGACATCACTTTAAAGAGAATTCACAATAAAGAGACGTCACTTAAAGAGACATCCCGTTAAATAGACATCACTTAAAGAGACATCACTTTGAAGAGGCATCGCTGTAAAGAGTCATCATCATAAGGAGACATCACTATAAAGAGACATCACTTCAAAGAGACTACACAATAAAGAGACATCACTTAAAGAGACATCACTATAAACACACATCACGTAAAGAGACATCACTTTAAAGAGAATTCACAATAAAGAGACGCCACTTAAGGAGACATCACTTTAAAGAGACATCACTTAAAGAGACATCACTTTGAAGAGGCATCGCTGTAAAGAGGCATCATCATAAGGAGACATCACTATAAAGACACATCACTATAAAAGACATCGCTTTAAATATATATCACTATAAAGAGGCATAACTTCAAGAAACATCACTATAAAGAGACATCACTATAAAGAGGCATCGCTTTAAAGAGACTTCACAATAAAGAGACATCACTTAAAGAGACATCACTTTAAAGAGACATCACTTTAAAGAGACATCACTTAAACAGACATCACTTTAAAGAGGCATCGCTGTAAAGAGGCATCATTATAAGGAGACATCACTATAAAGAGACATCACTATAAAGAGACATCGCTTTAAAGAGATATCACTATAAAGAGACTTCTCAAATAAAGAGACATCACTTAAAGAGACATCAATTTAAAGAGACATCACTTTAAAGAGATATCACTTTAAAGACACATTTTAAGGAGACATCACTTAAAGAGACATCACTATAAAGAGACATCAATTAAAGAGACACCGCTTTAAAGAGACATCACTATAAAGAGACATCACTTCAAATACACTTCACAATAAATAGACATCACTTAAAGAGACATCAATATAAACACACATCACTTAAAGAGACATCACTTTAAAGAGAATTCACAATAAAGAGACGCCACTTAAAGAGACATCACTATAAAGAGACATCACTTCAAAGAGGAATCGCTGTAAAAATGCATCATTGTAGGGAGACATAACTATAAAGGGACATCACTTCAAAGACACTTCACAATAAAGAGACATCACTTAAAGAGACATCACTATAAACACATATCACTTAAAGAGACATCACTTTAAAGAGAATTCACAATAAAGAGACGTCACTTAAAGAGACATCCCGTTAAATAGACATCACTTAAAGAGACATCACTTTGAAGAGGCATCGCTGTAAAGAGTCATCATCACAAGGAGACATCACTATAAAGAGACATCACTTCAAAGAGACTACACAATAAAGAGACATCACTTAAAGAGACATCACTATAAACACACATCACGTAAAGAGACATCACTTTAAAGAGAATTCACAATAAAGAGACGCCACTTAAGGAGACATCACTTTAAAGAGACATCACTTAAAGAGACATCACTTTGAAGAGGCATCGCTGTAAAGAGGCATCATCATAAGGAGACATCACTATAAAGACACATCACTATAAAAGACATCGCTTTAAATATATATCACTATAAAGAGGCATAACTTAAAGAAACATCACTATAAAGAGACATCACTATAAAGAGGCATCGCTTTAAAGAGACTTCACAATAAAGAGACATCACTTAAAGAGACATCACTTTAAAGAGACATCACTTTAAAGAGACATCACTTAAACAGACATCACTTTAAAGAGGCATCGCTGTAAAGAGGCATCATTATAAGGAGACATCACTATAAAGAGACATCACTATAAAGAGATATCGCTTTAAAGAGATATCACTATAAAGAGACTTCTCAAATAAAGAGACATCACTTAAAGAGACATCAATTTAAAGAGACATCACTTTAAAGAGATATCACTTTAAAGACACATTTTAAGGAGACATCACTTAAAGAGACATCACTATAAAGAGACATCAATTAAAGAGACATCACTTCTAAAGGGACATCACTTTAAGTAGACTTCGCAAATAAAGAGACATCACTTAAAGAGACATCACTTTAAAGAGACATCACTTTAAAGAGACATCACTTAAAGAGA
Source organism: Lampris incognitus (assembly GCF_029633865.1). NCBI lineage: Eukaryota > Metazoa > Chordata > Actinopteri > Lampriformes > Lampridae > Lampris > Lampris incognitus. The sequence continues at coordinate 42,541,621 of NC_079213.1, read as the reverse complement.
CAGCGCTGTAAAGAGACATCACTTCAAAGAGACTTCACAATAAAGAGACATCACTTAAAGAGACATCACTATAAACACACATCACTTAAAGTGATATCACTTTAAAGAGAATTCACAATAAAGAGACGTCACTTAAGGAGACGTCACTTTAAAGAGACATCACTTTAAAGAGACATCACTTAAAGAGACATCGCTGTAAAGAGGCATCATTGTAAGGAGACATCACTATAAAGAGACATCACTATAAAGAGACATCACTTTAAAGAGGTATTGCTGTAAAGAGGCATCGTTGTAAGGAGACATCACTATAAAGAGACATCACTTTAAAGAGGCATCGCTGTAAAGAGATATCACTTTAAAGAGACATTGTAAGGAGACATCACTTAAAGAGACATCACTATAAAGAGACATCAATTAAAGAGACATCACTTCTAAAGGGGCATCACTTTAAAGAGACTTCGCAAATAAAGAGACATCACTTAAAGAGACATCACTTTAAAGAGACAACACTTAAAGAGACATCGCTGTAAAGAGACATCACTTCAAAGAGACTTCACAATAAAGAGACATCACTATAAACACACATCACTTAAAGAGACATCAGTTTAAAGAGAATTCACAATAAAGAGACTTCACAATAAAGAGACATCCATTTAAAGAGACATCACTTTAATGAGGCATCGCTGTAAAGAGACATCATTGTAAGGAGACATCACTATAAAGAGACATCACTATAAAGAGACATCACTATAAACACACATCACTTAAAGAGACATCACTTTAAAGAGAATTCACACTAAAGAGACGTCACTTAAGGAGAAATCACTTTAAAGAGACATCACTTAAAGAGACATCACTTAAAGAGACATCGCTTTGAAGAGGCATCGCTGTAAAGAGGCATCATTGTAAGGAGACATCACTATAAAGAGACATAGCTTTAAAGAGACATCATTATAAGGAGACATCACTTAAAGAGACATCTCTATAAAGAAACATCACTTTAAAGAGGTATTGCTGTAAAGAGTCATCATTGTAAGGAGACATCACTATAAAGAGACATCACTATAAAGAGACATCACCTTAAAGAGACATCACTTTAAAGAGGCATCGCTGTAAAGAGGCAACATTATAAGGAGACATCACTATAAAGCGTCAGCACTATAAAGAGACATCACTATAAAGATTCATCACTATAAACAGACATCACTTCTAAAGGGACATCTCTTTAAAGAGAATTCACAATAAAGAGACGCCACTTAAAGAGACATCACTTTGAAGAGGCATCGCTGTAAAGAGGCATCATCATAAGGAGACATCACTATAATGACACATCACTATAAAGAGACATCACTTCTAAAGAGACATCGCTATAAAGAGACATCACTTTAAAAGAGACATCACTATAAAGATTCATCACTATAAATAGACATCACTTCTAAAGGGACATCTCTTTGAAGAGACTTCACAATAAAGATACATCACTTAAAGAGACATTACTTTAAAGAGACATCACAATAAAGAGCCTTCACTTAAAGAGACATCACTTTAAAGAGGCATCGCTGTAAAGAGGCATCATTATATGGAGACATCACTTAAAGAGACATCACTATAAAGAGACAACACTATAAAGAGACACCGCTTTAAAGAGACATCACTATAAAGAGACATCACTTCAAATACACTTCACAATAAATAGACATCACTTAAAGAGACATCAATATAAACACACATCACTTAAAGAGACATCACTTTAAAGAGAATTCACAATAAATAGACGCCACTTAAAGAGACATCACTTTGAAGAGGCATCGCTGTAAAGAAGCATCATTATAAGGAGACATCCCTATAAAGAGACATCAATATAAAGAGACATCACTTTAAAGAGACATCACTATAAAGATACATCACTATTAAAGACATCACTTCAAAGAGACTTCACAATAAAGAGACAGCACTTAAAGAGACATCACTATAAAGAGGCATCACTTCAAAGAGACTTCACAATAAAGAGACATCACTTAAAGAGACATCACTTTAAAGAGGCATCGTGGTACAGAGGCATCATTATAAGGAGACATCACTATCAAGAGACATCACTATAGAGAGCCATCGCTTTAAAGAGATATCACTTTAAAGAGACATTGTAAGGAGACATCACTTAAAGAGAAATCACTATTAAGACACATCACTTAAAGAGACATCACTTCCAAAGGGACATCACTTTAAAGAGACTTCACAATAAAGATACATCACTGAAAGAGACATAAATTTAAAGAGACATCACAAGAAAGAGACTTCACTTAAAGAGACATCACTTTAAAGAGAATTCACAATAAAGAGACGCCACTTAAAGAGACATCACTTTAAAGAGAATTCACTTTAAAGAGACATCACTTAAACAGACATCACTTTAAAGAGGCATTGCTGTAAAGAGGCATCATTATAAGGAGACATCACTATAAAGACACATAACTATAAAGAGACATCGCTTTAAATACATATCACTATAAAGAGGCATAACTTAAAGAAACAACACTATAAAGAGACATCACTATAAAGAGGCATCGCTTTAAAGAGACTTAACAATAAAGAGACATCACTTAAAGAGACATCACTTTAAAGAGACATCACTTAAACAGACATCACTTTAAAGAGGCATTGCTATAAAGAGGCATCATTATAAGGAGACATCACTATAAAGATACATCCCTATAAAAAGACATCGCTTTAAAGAGATATCACTATAAAGAGACTTCTCAAATAAAGACACATCACTTTAAGAGACATCAATTTAAAGAGACATCACTTTAAATAGATATCACTTTAAAGAGACATTGTAAGGAGACATCACTTAAAGAGACATCACTATAAAGAGACATCCATTTAAAGAGACATCACTTTAAAAGAGGCATCGCAGTAAAGAGACATCATTGTAAGGAGACATCACTATAAAGAGACATCACTTCAAAGAGACTTCACAATAAAGAGACATCACTATAAACACACATCACTTAAAGAGACATCACTTTAAAGAGAATTCACAATAAAGAGACGTCACTTAAGGAGAAATCACTTTAAAGAGACATCACTTAAAGAGACATCGCTTTGAAGAGGCATCGCTGTAAAGACGCATCATTGCAAGGAGATATCACTATAAAGAGACATAACTTTAAAGAGACATCATTATAAGGAGACATCACTTAAAGAGACATCACTATAAAGAAACATCACTTTAAAGAGGTATTGCTGTAAAGAGGCATCATTGTAAGGAGACATCACTATAAAGAGACATCAATATAAAGAGACATCACTTTAAAGAGGCATCGCTGTAAAGAGGCAAAATTATAAGGAGACATCACTGTAAAGAGACATCACTATAGAGACATCACTTAAAGAGACATCACTTAAAGAGACTACACTTTGAAGAGGCATCGTTGTAAAGAAGCATCATTATAAGGAGACATCACTATAAAGACACATCACTATAAAGAGGCATCGCTTTAAAGACACATCACTACAAAGAGACATCACTTTTAAAGGGACATCACTTTAAAGAGACTTCACAATAAAGATACATCACTTAAAGAGACATTACTTTAAAGAGACATCACAATAAAGAGCCTTCACTTAAAGAGACATCACTTTAAAGAGGCATCGCTGTAAAGAGGCATCATTGTAAGGAGACATCACTATAAAGAGACATAGCTTTAAAGAGGCAACATTATAAGGAGACATCACTGTAAAGAGACATCACTATAGAGACATCACTTAAAGAGACATCACTTCAAAGAGACATCACTTAAAGAGACTACACTTTGAAGAGGCATCGTTGTAAAGAAGCATCATTATAAGGAGACATCACTATAAAGACACATCACTATAAAGAGGCATCGCTTTAAAGAGACATCGCTATAAAGAGACATCACTTTAAAAGACACATCACTATAAAGCGTCAGCACTATAAAGAGACATCACTATAAAGATTCATCACTATAAAGAGACTTCACTTCTAAAGAGACATCGCTATAAAGAGACATCACTTTAAAAGAGACATCACTATAAAGCGTAAGCACTATAATGAGACATCACTATAAAGATTCATCACTTCTAAAGGGACATCACAATAAAGATACATCACTTAAAGAGACATCACTTTAAAGAGGCATCGCTGTAAAGAGGCATCATTATAAGGAGACATAACTTAGAGACATCACTATAAAGAGACATCACTTAAAGAGACATCACTTTAAAGAGACTTCTCAAATAAAGAGACATCGCTTAAAGAGATATCAATTTAAAGAGACATCACTTTAAAGAGGCATCGCTGTAAAGAGGCATCATTATAAGGCGACATCACTATAAAGACACATCACTATAAAGAGACATCGCTTTAAATACATATCACTATAAAGAGGCATAACTTAAAGAAACATCACTATAAAGAGGCATCGCTTTAAAGAAGCATTGCTGTAAAGAGGCATCATTATAAGGAGACATCACTATAAAGAGACATCCCTATAAAAAGACATCGCTTTAAAGAGATATCACTATAAAGAGACTTCTCAAATAAAGAGACATCACTTTAAGAGACATCAATTTAAAGAGATCACTTTAAAGAGATATCACTTTAAAGAGACATTGTAAGGAGACATCACTTAAAGAGACATCACTATAAAGAGACATCCATTTAAAGAGACATCACTTTAATGAGGCATCGCTGTAAAGAGACATCATTGTAAGGAGACATCACTATAAACACACATCACTTAAAGAGACATCACTTTAAAGAGAATTCACACTAAAGAGACGTCACTTAAGGAGAAATCACTTTAAAGAGACATCACTTAAAGAGACATCACTTTGAAGAGGCATCGCTGTAAAGAGGCATCATTGTAAGGAGACATCACTATAAAGAGACATAGCTTTAAAGAGACATCATTATAAGGAGACATCACTTAAAGAGACATCTCTATAAAGAAACATCACTTTAAAGAGGTATTGCTGTAAAGAGTCATCATTGTAAGGAGACATCACTATAAAGAGACATCACTATAAAGAGACATCACCTTAAATAGACAACACTATAAAGAGACACCGCTTTAAAGAGACAACACTATAAAGAGACATCACTTTAAAAGAGACATCACTATAAAGCGTCAGCACTATAAAGAGACATCACTATAAAGATTCATCACTATAAACAGACATCACTTCTAAAGGGACATCTCTTTAAAGAGAATTCACAATAAAGAGACGCCACTTAAAGAGACATCACTTTGAAGAGGCATCGCTGTAAAGAGGCATCATCATAAGGAGACATCACTATAATGACACATCACTATAAAGAGACATCACTTCTAAAGAGACATCGCTATAAAGAGACATCACTTTAAAAGAGACATCACTATAAAGATTCATCACTATAAATAGACATCACTTCTAAAGGGACATCTCTTTGAAGAGACTTCACAATAAAGATACATCACTTAAAGAGACATTACTTTAAAGAGACATCACAATAAAGAGCCTTCACTTAAAGAGACATCACTTTAAAGAGGCATCGCTGTAAAGAGGCATCATTATATGGAGACATCACTTAAAGAGACATCACTATAAAGAGACAACACTATAAAGAGACACCGCTTTAAAGAGACATCACTATAAAGAGACATCACTTCAAATACACTTCACAATAAATAGACATCACTTAAAGAGACATCAATATAAACACACATCACTTAAAGAGACATCACTTTAAAGAGAATTCACAATAAAGAGACGCCACTTAAAGAGACATCACTATAAAGAGACATCACTTTAAAGAGACATCACTTCAAAGAGGAATCGCTGTAAAAATGCATCATTGTAAGGAGACATAACTATAAAGGGACATCACTTCAAAGACACTTCACAATAAAGAGACATCACTTAAAGAGACATCACTATAAACACATATCACTTAAAGAGACATCACTTTAAAGAGAATTCACAATAAAGAGACGTCACTTAAAGAGACATCCCGTTAAATAGACATCACTTAAAGAGACATCACTTTGAAGAGGCATCGCTGTAAAGAGTCATCATCATAAGGAGACATCACTATAAAGAGACATCACTTCAAAGAGACTACACAATAAAGAGACATCACTTAAAGAGACATCACTATAAACACACATCACGTAAAGAGACATCACTTTAAAGAGAATTCACAATAAAGAGACGCCACTTAAGGAGACATCACTTTAAAGAGACATCACTTAAAGAGACATCACTTTGAAGAGGCATCGCTGTAAAGAGGCATCATCATAAGGAGACATCACTATAAAGACACATCACTATAAAAGACATCGCTTTAAATATATATCACTATAAAGAGGCATAACTTAAAGAAACATCACTATAAAGAGACATCACTATAAAGAGGCATCGCTTTAAAGAGACTTCACAATAAAGAGACATCACTTAAAGAGACATCACTTTAAAGAGACATCACTTTAAAGAGACATCACTTAAACAGACATCACTTTAAAGAGGCATCGCTGTAAAGAGGCATCATTATAAGGAGACATCACTATAAAGAGACATCACTATAAAGAGACATCGCTTTAAAGAGATATCACTATAAAGAGACTTCTCAAATAAAGAGACATCACTTAAAGAGACATCAATTTAAAGAGACATCACTTTAAAGAGATATCACTTTAAAGACACATTTTAAGGAGACATCACTTAAAGAGACATCACTATAAAGAGACATCAATTAAAGAGACACCGCTTTAAAGAGACATCACTATAAAGAGACATCACTTCAAATACACTTCACAATAAATAGACATCACTTAAAGAGACATCAATATAAACACACATCACTTAAAGAGACATCACTTTAAAGAGAATTCACAATAAAGAGACGCCACTTAAAGAGACATCACTATAAAGAGACATCACTTCAAAGAGGAATCGCTGTAAAAATGCATCATTGTAGGGAGACATAACTATAAAGGGACATCACTTCAAAGACACTTCACAATAAAGAGACATCACTTAAAGAGACATCACTATAAACACATATCACTTAAAGAGACATCACTTTAAAGAGAATTCACAATAAAGAGACGTCACTTAAAGAGACATCCCGTTAAATAGACATCACTTAAAGAGACATCACTTTGAAGAGGCATCGCTGTAAAGAGTCATCATCACAAGGAGACATCACTATAAAGAGACATCACTTCAAAGAGACTACACAATAAAGAGACATCACTTAAAGAGACATCACTATAAACACACATCACGTAAAGAGACATCACTTTAAAGAGAATTCACAATAAAGAGACGCCACTTAAGGAGACATCACTTTAAAGAGACATCACTTAAAGAGACATCACTTTGAAGAGGCATCGCTGTAAAGAGGCATCATCATAAGGAGACATCACTATAAAGACACATCACTATAAAAGACATCGCTTTAAATATATATCACTATAAAGAGGCATAACTTAAAGAAACATCACTATAAAGAGACATCACTATAAAGAGGCATCGCTTTAAAGAGACTTCACAATAATGAGACATCACTTAAAGAGACATCACTTTAAAGAGACATCACTTTAAAGAGACATCACTTAAACAGACATCACTTTAAAGAGGCATCGCTGTAAAGAGGCATCATTATAAGGAGACATCACTATAAAGAGACATCACTATAAAGAGACATCGCTTTAAAGAGATATCACTATAAAGAGACTTCTCAAATAAAGAGACATCACTTAAAGAGACATCAATTTAAAGAGACATCACTTTAAAGAGATATCACTTTAAAGACACATTTTAAGGAGACATCACTTAAAGAGACATCACTATAAAGAGACATCAATTAAAGAGACATCACTTCTAAAGGGACATCACTTTAAGTAGACTTCGCAAATAAAGAGACATCACTTAAAGAGACATCACTTTAAAGAGACATCACTTTAAAGAGACATCACTTAAAGAGACAGCGCTGTAAAGAGACATCACTTCAAAGAGACTTCACAATAAAGAGACATCACTTAAAGAGACATCACTATAAACACACATCACTTAAAGAGATATCACTTTAAAGAGAATTCACAATAAAGAGACGTCACTTAAGGAGACGTCACTTTAAAGAGACATCACTTTAAAGAGACATCACTTAAAGAGACATCGCTGTAAAGAGGCATCATTGTAAGGAGACATCACTATAAAGAGACATCACTATAAAGAGACATCACTTTAAAGAGGTATTGCTGTAAAGAGGCATCATTGTAAGGAGACATCACTATAAAGAGACATCACTTTAAAGAGGCATCGCTGTAAAGAGATATCACTTTAAAGAGACATTGTAAGGAGACATCACTTAAAGAGACATCACTATAAAGAGACATCAATTAAAGAGACATCACTTCTAAAGGGGCATCACTTTAAAGAGACTTCGCAAATAAAGAGACATCACTTAAAGAGACATCACTTTAAAGAGACATCACTTTAAAGAGACAACACTTAAAGAGACATCGCTGTAAAGAGACATCACTTCAAAGAGACTTCACAATAAAGAGACATCACTATAAACACACATCACTTAAAGAGACATCAGTTTAAAGAGAATTCACAATAAAGAGACTTCACAATAAAGAGACATCACTATAAAGAGACATCACTTCAAAGAAACTACACAATAAAGAGACATCACTTAAAGAGACATCACTATAAACACACATCACTTAAAGAGACATCACTTTAAAGAGAATTCACAATAAAGAGACGCCACTTAAGGAGACATCACTTTAAAGAGACATAGCTTAAAGAGACGTCACTATAAACACACATCACTTAAAGAGACATCACTTTAAAGAGAATTCACAATAAAGAGACGCCACTTAAGGAGACATCACTTTAAAGAGACATCACTTAAAGAGACATCACTTTGAAGAGGCATCGCTGTAAAGAGGCATCATCATAAGGAGACATCACTATAAAGACACATCACTATAAAAGACACCGCTTTAAATACATATCACTATAAAGAGGCATAACTTAAAGAAACATCACTATAAAGAGACATCACTATAAAGAGGCATCGCTTTAAAGAGACTTCACAATAAAGAGACATCACTTAAAGAGACATCGCTGTAATGAGGCATTGCTGTAAAGAGGCATCATTGTAAGGAGACATCACTTCGAAGAGACTTCACAATAAAGAGACATCACTTAAAGAGACATCACTATAAACACACATCACTTAAAGAGACATCACTTTAAAGAGAATTCACAATAAAGAGACGTCACTTAAAGAGACATCCCTTTAAATAGACATCACTAAAAGGGACATCACTTTGAAGAGGCATCGCTGTAAAGAGTCATCATCATAAGGAGACATCACTATAAAGAGACATCACTTCAAAGAGACTACACAATAAAGAGACATCACTTAAAGAGACATCACTATAAACACACACCACTTAAAGAGACATCACTTTAAAGAGAATTCACAATAAAGAGACGTCACTTAAGGAGACGTCACTTTAAGAGACATCACTTTGAAGAGGCATCGCTGTAAAGAGGCATCATCATAAGGAGACATCACTATTAAGACACATCACTATAAAAGACATCGCTTTAAATATATATCACTATAAAGAGGCATAACTTAAAGAAACATCACTATAAAGAGACATCACTATAAAGAGGCATCGCTTTAAAGAGACTTCACAATAAAGAGGCATCGCTTTAAAGAGACTTCACAATAAAGAGACATCACTTTAAAGAGACATCACTTTAAAGAGACATCACTTAAACAGACATCACTTTAAAGAGGCATCGCTGTAAAGAGGCATCATTATAAGGAGACATCACTATAAAGAGACATCACTATAAAGAGACATCGCTTTAAAGAGATATCACTATAAAGAGACTTCTCAAATAAAGAGACATCACTTAAAGAGACATCAATTTAAAGAGACATCACTTTAAAGAGATATCACTTTAAAGACACATTTTAAGGAGACATCACTTAAAGAGACATCACTATAAAGAGACATCAATTAAAGAGACATCACTTCTAAAGGGACATCACTTTAAATAGACTTCGCAAATAAAGAGACATCACTTAAAGAGACATCACTTTAAAGAGACATCACTTAAAGAGACAGCGCTGTAAAGAGACATCACTTCAAAGAGACTTCACAATAAAGAGACATCACTTAAAGAGACATCACTATAAACACACACCACTTAAAGAGACATCACTTTAAAGAGAATTCACAATAAAGAGACGTCACTTAAGGAGACGTCACTTTAAAGAGACATCACTTTAAAGAGACATCACTTAAAGAGACATCGCTGTAAAGAGGCATCATTGTAAGGAGACATCACTATAAAGAGACATCACTTTAAAGAGGTATTGCTGGAAAGAGGCATCATTGTAAGGAGACATCACTATAAAGAGACATCACTTTAAAGAGGCATCGCTGTAAAGAGATATCACTATAAAGAGACTTCTCAAATAAAGAGACCTCACTTAAAGAGACATCAATTTAAAGAGACATCACTTTAAAGAGATATCACTTTAAAGAGACATTGTAAGGAGACATCACTTAAAGAGACATCACTATAAAGAGACATCACTTTAAAGAGACATCACTTTAAAGAGGCATCGCTGTAAAGAGGCAAAATTATAAGGAGACATCACTGTAAAGAGACATCACTATAGAGACATCACTTAAAGTCACATCACTTAAAGAGACTACACTTTGAAGAGGCATCGTTGTTAAGAAGCATCATTATAAGGAGACATCACTATAAAGACACATCACTATAAAGAGACATCACTATAAACACACATCACTTAAAGAGACATCACTTTAAAGAGAATTCACAATAAAGAGACGTCACTTAAAGAGACATCCCGTTAAATAGACATCACTTAAAGAGACATCACTTTGAAGAGGCATCGCTGTAAAGAGTCATCATCATAAGGAGACATCACTATAAAGAGACATCACTTCAAAGAGACTACACAATAAAGAGACATCACTTAAAGAGACATCACTATAAACACACATCACGTAAAGAGACATCGCTGTAAAGAGGCATCATTGTAAGGAGACATCACTATAAAGAGACATCACTATAAAGAGACATCACTTTAAAGAGGTATTGCTGTAAAGAGGCATCATTGTAAGGAGACATCACTATAAAGAGACATCACTTTAAAGAGGCATCGCTGTAAAGAGATATCACTATAAAGAGACTTCTCAAATAAGGAGACATCCCTTAAAGAGACATCAATTTAAAGAGACATCACTTTAAAGAGATATCACTTTAAAGAGACATTGTAAGGAGACATCACTTAAAGAGACATCACTATAAAGAGACATCAATTAAAGAGACATCACTTCTAAAGGGGCATCACTTTAAAGAGACTTCGCAAATAAAGAGACATCACTTAAAGAGACATCACTATAAACACACATCACTTAAAGAGACATCACTTTAAAGAGAATTCACAATAAAGAGACGCCACTTAAGGAGACATCACTTTAAAGAGACATAGCTTAAAGAGACGTCACTATAAACACACATCACTTAAAGAGACATCACTTTAAAGAGAATTCACAATAAAGAGACGCCACTTAAGGAGACATCACTTTAAAGAGACATCACTTAAAGAGACATCACTTTGAAGAGGCATCGCTGTAAAGAGGCATCATCATAAGGAGACATCACTATAAAGACACATCACTATAAAAGACACCGCTTTAAATACATATCACTATAAAGAGGCATAACTTAAAGAAACATCACTATAAAGAGACATCACTATAAAGAGGCATCGCTTTAAAGAGACTTCACAATAAAGAGACATCACTTAAAGAGACATCGCTGTAATGAGGCATTGCTGTAAAGAGGCATCATTGTAAGGAGACATCACTTCGAAGAGACTTCACAATAAAGAGACATCACTTAAAGAGACATCACTATAAACACACATCACTTAAAGAGACATCACTTTAAAGAGAATTCACAATAAAGAGACGTCACTTAAAGAGACATCCCTTTAAATAGACATCACTTAAAGAGACATCACTTTGAAGAGGCATCGCTGTAAAGAGTCATCATCATAAGGAGACATCACTATAAAGAGACATCACTTCAAAGAGACTACACAATAAAGAGACATCACTTAAAGAGACATCACTATAAACACACATCACTTAAAGAGACATCACTTTAAAGAGAATTCACAATAAAGAGACGCCACTTAAGGAGACATCACTTTAAGAGACATCACTTTGAAGAGGCATCGCTGTAAAGAGGCATCATCATAAGGAGACATCACTATAAAGACACATCACTATAAAAGACATCGCTTTAAATATATATCACTATAAAGAGGCATAACTTAAATAAACATCACTATAAAGAGACATCACTATAAAGAGGCATCGCTTTAAAGAGACTTCACAATAAAGAGACATCACTTAAAGAGACATCACTTTAAAGAGACATCACTTAAACAGACATCACTTTAAAGAGGCATCGCTGTAAAGAGGCATCATTGTAAGGAGACATCACTATAAAGAGACATCACTATAAAGAGACATCGCTTTAAAGAGATATCACTATAAAGAGACTTCTCAAATAAAGAGACATCACTTAAAGAGACATCAATTTAAAGAGACATCACTTAAAGAGACAGCGCTGTAAAGAGACATCACTTCAAAGAGACTTCACAATAAAGAGACATCACTTAAAGAGACATCACTATAAACACACACCACTTAAAGAGACATCACTTTAAAGAGAATTCACAATAAAGAGACGTCACTTAAGGAGACGTCACTTTAAAGAGACATCACTTTAAAGAGACATCACTTAAAGAGACATCGCTGTAAAGAGGCATCATTGTAAGGAGACATCACTATAAAGAGACATCACTTTAAAGAGGTATTGCTGTAAAGAGGCATCATTGTAAGGAGACATCACTATAAAGAGACATCACTTTAAAGAGGCATCGCTGTAAAGAGATATCACTATAAAGAGACTTCTCAAATAAAGAGACCTCACTTAAAGAGACATCAATTTAAAGAGACATCACTTTAAAGAGATATCACTTTAAAGAGACATTGTAAGGAGACATCACTTAAAGAGACATCACTATAAAGAGACATCACTTTAAAGAGACATCACTTTAAAGAGGCATCGCTGTAAAGAGGCAAAATTATAAGGAGACATCACTGTAAAGAGACATCACTATAGAGACATCACTTAAAGTCACATCACTTAAAGAGACTACACTTTGAAGAGGCATCGTTGTTAAGAAGCATCATTATAAGGAGACATCACTATAAAGACACATCACTATAAAGAGACATCACTATAAACACACATCACTTAAAGAGACATCACTTTAAAGAGAATTCACAATAAAGAGACGTCACTTAAAGAGACATCCCGTTAAATAGACATCACTTAAAGAGACATCACTTTGAAGAGGCATCGCTGTAAAGAGTCATCATCATAAGGAGACATCACTATAAAGAGACATCACTTCAAAGAGACTACACAATAAAGAGACATCACTTAAAGAGACATCACTATAAACACACATCACGTAAAGAGACATCACTTTAAAGAGAATTCACAATAAAGAGACGCCACTTAAGGAGACATCACTTTAAAGAGACATCACTTAAAGAGACATCACTTTGAAGAGGCATCGCTGTAAAGAGGCATCATCATAAGGAGATATCACTATAAAGACACATCACTATAAAAGACATCGCTTTAAATATATATCACTATAAAGAGGCATAACTTAAAGAAACATCACTATAAAGAGACATCACTATAAAGAGGCATCGCTTTAAAGAGACTTCACAATAAAGAGACATCACTTAAAGAGACATCACTTTAAAGAGACATCACTTTAAAGAGACATCACTTAAACAGACATCACTTTAAAGAGGCATCGCTGTAAAGAGGCATCATTATAAGGAGACATCACTATAAAGAGACATCACTATAAAGAGATATCGCTTTAAAGAGATATCACTATAAAGAGACTTCTCAAATAAAGAGACATCACTTAAAGAGACATCAATTTAAAGAGACATCACTTTAAAGAGATATCACTTTAAAGACACATTTTAAGGAGACATCACTTAAAGAGACATCACTATAAAGAGACATCAATTAAAGAGACACCGCTTTAAAGAGACATCACTATAAAGAGACATCACTTCAAATACACTTCACAATAAATAGACATCACTTAAAGAGACATCAATATAAACACACATCACTTAAAGAGACATCACTTTAAAGAGAATTCACAATAAAGAGACGCCACTTAAAGATACATCACTATAAAGAGACATCACTTCAAAGAGGAATCGCTGTAAAAATGCATCATTGTAAGGAGATATAACTATAAAGGGACATCACTTCAAAGACACTTCACAATAAAGAGACATCACTTAAAGAGACATCACTATAAACACATATCACTTAAAGAGACATCACTTTAAAGAGAATTCACAATAAAGAGACGTCACTTAAAGAGACATCCCGTTAAATAGACATCACTTAAAGAGACATCACTTTGAAGAGGCATCGCTGTAAAGAGTCATCATCATAAGGAGACATCACTATAAAGAGACATCACTTCAAAGAGACTACACAATAAAGAGACATCACTTAAAGAGACATCACTATAAACACACATCACGTAAAGAGACATCACTTTAAAGAGAATTCACAATAAAGAGACGCCACTTAAGGAGACATCACTTTAAAGAGACATCACTTAAAGAGACATCACTTTGAAGAGGCATCGCTGTAAAGAGGCATCATCATAAGGAGACATCACTATAAAGACACATCACTATAAAAGACATCGCTTTAAATATATATCACTATAAAGAGGCATAACTTAAAGAAACATCACTATAAAGAGACATCACTATAAAGAGGCATCGCTTTAAAGAGACTTCACAATAAAGAGACATCACTTAAAGAGACATCACTTTAAAGAGACATCACTTTAAAGAGACATCACTTAAACAGACATCACTTTAAAGAGGCATAGCTGTAAAGAGGCATCATTATAAGGAGACATCACTATAAAGAGACATCACTATAAAGAGACATCGCTTTAAAGAGATATCACTATAAAGAGACTTCTCAAATAAAGAGACATCACTTAAAGAGACATCAATTTAAAGAGACATCACTTTAAAGAGATATCACTTTAAAGACACATTTTAAGGAGACATCACTTAAAGAGACATCACTATAAAGAGACATCAATTAAAGAGACATCACTTCTAAAGGGACATCACTTTAAATAGACTTCGCAAATAAAGAGACATCACTTAAAGAGACATCACTTTAAAGAGACATCACTTTAAAGAGACATCACTTAAAGAGACAGCGCTGTAAAGAGACATCACTTCAAAGAGACTTCACAATAAAGAGACATCACTTAAAGAGACATCACTATAAACACACATCACTTAAAGAGATATCACTTTAAAGAGAATTCACAATAAAGAGACGTCACTTAAGGAGACGTCACTTTAAAGAGACATCACTTTAAAGAGACATCACTTAAAGAGACATCGCTGTAAAGAGGCATCATTGTAAGGAGACATCACTATAAAGAGACATCACTATAAAGAGACATCACTTTAAAGAGGTATTGCTGTAAAGAGGCATCATTGTAAGGAGACATCACTATAAAGAGACATCACTTTAAAGAGGCATCGCTGTAAAGAGATATCACTATAAAGAGACTTCTCAAATAAGGAGACATCACTTAAAGAGACATCAATTTAAAGAGACATCACTTTAAAGAGATATCACTTTAAAGAGACATTGTAAGGAGACATCACTTAAAGAGACATCACTATAAAGAGACATCAATTAAAGAGACATCACTTCTAAAGGGGCATCACTTTAAAGAGACTTCGCAAATAAAGAGACATCACTTAAAGAGACATCACTTTAAAGAGACATCACTTTAAAGAGACAACACTTAAAGAGACATCGCTGTAAAGAGACATCACTTCAAAGAGACTTCACAATAAAGAGACATCACTTAAAGAGACATCACTATAAACACACATCACTTAAAGAGACATCAGTTTAAAGAGAATTCACAATAAAGAGACTTCACAATAAAGAGACATCACTATAAAGAGACATCACTTCAAAGAAACTACACAATAAAGAGACATCACTTAAAGAGACATCACTATAAACACACATCACTTAAAGAGACATCACTTTAAAGAGAATTCACAATAAAGAGACGCCACTTAAGGAGACATCACTTTAAAGAGACATAGCTTAAAGAGACGTCACTATAAACACACATCACTTAAAGAGACATCACTTTAAAGAGAATTCACAATAAAGAGACGCCACTTAAAGAGACATCACTATAAAGAGACATCACTTCAAAGAGGAATCGCTGTAAAAATGCATCATTGTAAGGAGATATAACTATAAAGGGACATCACTTCAAAGACACTTCACAATAAAGAGACATCACTTAAAGAGACATCACTATAAACACATATCACTTAAAGAGACATCACTTTAAAGAGAATTCACAATAAAGAGACGTCACTTAAAGAGACATCCCGTTAAATAGACATCACTTAAAGAGACATCACTTTGAAGAGGCATCGCTGTAAAGAGTCATCATCATAAGGAGACATCACTATAAAGAGACATCACTTCAAAGAGACTACACAATAAAGAGACATCACTTAAAGAGACATCACTATAAACACACATCACGTAAAGAGACATCACTTTAAAGAGAATTCACAATAAAGAGACGCCACTTAAGGAGACATCACTTTAAAGAGACATCACTTAAAGAGACATCACTTTGAAGAGGCATCGCTGTAAAGAGGCATCATCATAAGGAGACATCACTATAAAGACACATCACTATAAAAGACATCGCTTTAAATATATATCACTATTAAGAGGCATAACTTAAAGAAACATCACTATAAAGAGACATCACTATAAAGAGGCATCGCTTTAAAGAGACTTCACAATAAAGAGACATCACTTAAAGAGACATCACTTTAAAGAGACATCACTTTAAAGAGACATCACTTAAACAGACATCACTTTAAAGAGGCATAGCTGTAAAGAGGCATCATTATAAGGAGACATCACTATAAAGAGACATCACTATAAAGAGACATCGCTTTAAAGAGATATCACTATAAAGAGACTTCTCAAATAAAGAGACATCACTTAAAGAGACATCAATTTAAAGAGACATCACTTTAAAGAGATATCACTTTAAAGACACATTTTAAGGAGACTTCACTTAAAGAGACATCACTATAAAGAGACATCAATTAAAGAGACATCACTTCTAAAGGGACATCACTTTAAATAGACTTCGCATATAAAGAGACATCACTTAAAGAGACATCACTTTAAAGAGACATCACTTTAAAGAGACATCACTTAAAGAGACAGCGCTGTAAAGAGACATCACTTCAAAGAGACTTCACAATAAAGAGACATCACTTAAAGAGACATCACTATAAACACACATCACTTAAAGAGATATCACTTTAAAGAGAATTCACAATAAAGAGACGTCACTTAAGGAGACGTCACTTTAAAGAGACATCACTTTAAAGAGACATCACTTAAAGAGACATCGCTGTAAAGAGGCATCATTGTAAGGAGACATCACTATAAAGAGACATCACTATAAAGAGACATCACTTTAAAGAGGTATTGCTGTAAAGAGGCATCATTGTAAGGAGACATCACTATAAAGAGACATCACTTTAAAGAGGCATCGCTGTAAAGAGATATCACTATAAAGAGACTTCTCAAATAAGGAGACATCACTTAAAGAGACATTAATTTAAAGAGACATCACTTTAAAGAGATATCACTTTAAAGAGACATTGTAAGGAGACATCACTTAAAGAGACATCACTATAAAGAGACATCAATTAAAGAGACATCACTTCTAAAGGGGCATCACTTTAAAGAGACTTCGCAAATAATGAGACATCACTTAAAGAGACATCACTTTAAAGAGACATCACTTTAAAGAGACAACACTTAAAGAGACATCGCTGTAAAGAGACATCACTTCAAAGAGACTTCACAATAAAGAGACATCACTTAAAGAGACATCACTATAAACACACATCACTTAAAGAGACATCAGTTTAAAGAGAATTCACAATAAAGAGACTTCACAATAAAGAGACATCACTATAAAGAGACATCACTTCAAAGAAACTACACAATAAAGAGACATCACTTAAAGAGACATCACTATAAACACACATCACTTAAAGAGACATCACTTTAAAGAGAATTCACAATAAAGAGACGCCACTTAAGGAGACATCACTTTAAAGAGACATAGCTTAAAGAGACGTCACTATAAACACACATCACTTAAAGAGACATCACTTTAAAGAGAATTCACAATAAAGAGACGCCACTTAAGGAGACATCACTTTAAAGAGACATCACTTAAAGAGACATCACTTTGAAGAGGCATCGCTGTAAAGAGGCATCATCATAAGGAGACATCACTATAAAGACACATCACTATAAAAGACACCGCTTTAAATACATATCACTATAAAGAGGCATAACTTAAAGAAACATCACTATAAAGAGGCATCGCTTTAAAGAGACTTCACAATAAAGAGACATCACTTAAAGAGACATCGCTGTAATGAGGCATTGCTGTAAAGAGGCATCATTGTAAGGAGACATCACTTCGAAGAGACTTCACAATAAAGAGACATCACTTAAAGAGACATCACTATAAACACACATCACTTAAAGAGACATCACTTTAAAGAGAATTCACAATAAAGAGACGTTACTTAAAGAGACATCCCTTTAAATAGACATCACTTAAAGAGACATCACTTTGAAGAGGCATCGCTGTAAAGAGTCATCATCATAAGGAGACATCACTATAAAGAGACATCACTTCAAAGAGACTACACAATAAAGAGACATCACTTAAAGAGACATCACTATAAACACACATCACTTAAAGAGACATCACTTTAAAGAGAATTCACAATAAAGAGACGCCACTTAAGGAGACATCACTTTAAGAGACATCACTTTGAAGAGGCATCGCTGTAAAGAGGCATCATCATAAGGAGACATCACTATAAAGACACATCACTATAAAAGACATCGCTTTAAATATATATCACTATAAAGAGGCATAACTTAAAGAAACATCACTATAAAGAGACATCACTATAAAGAGGCATCGCTTTAAAGAGACTTCACAATAAAGAGACATCACTTAAAGAGACATCACTTTAAAGAGACATCACTTAAACAGACATCACTTTAAAGAGGCATAGCTGTAAAGAGGCATCATTATAAGGAGACATCACTATAAAGAGACATCACTATAAAGAGACATCGCTTTAAAGAGATATCACTATAAAGAGACTTCTCAAATAAAGAGACATCACTTAAAGAGACATCAATTTAAAGAGACATCACTTTAAAGAGATATCACTTTAAAGACACAATTTAAGGAGACATCACTTAAAGAGACATCACTATAAAGAGACATCAATTAAAGAGACATCACTTCTAAAGGGACATCACTTTAAATAGACTTCGCAAATAAAGAGACATCACTTAAAGAGACATCACTTTAAAGAGACATCACTTAAAGAGACAGCGCTGTAAAGAGACATCACTTCAAAGAGACTTCACAATAAAGAGACATCACTTAAAGAGACATCACTATAAACACACATCACTTAAAGAGACATCACTTTAAAGAGAATTCACAATAAAGAGACGTCACTTAAGGAGACGTCACTTTAAAGAGACATCACTTTAAAGAGACATCACTTAAAGAGACATCGCTGTAAAGAGGCATCATTGTAAGGAGACATCACTATAAAGAGACATCACTTTAAAGAGGCATCGCTGTAAAGAGATATCACTATAAAGAGACTTCTCAAATAAAGAGACATCACTTAAAGAGACATCAATTTAAAGAGACATCACTTTAAAGAGATATCACTTTAAAGAGACATTGTAAGGAGACATCACTTAAAGAGACATCACTATAAAGAGACATCACTTTAAAGAGACATCACTTTAAAGAGGCATCGCTGTAAAGAGGCAAAATTATAAGGAGACATCACTGTAAAGAGACATCACTATAGAGACATCACTTAAAGTCACATCACTTAAAGAGACTACACTTTGAAGAGGCATCGTTGTTAAGAAGCATCATTATAAGGAGACATCACTATAAAGACAAATCACTATAAAGAGGCATCGCTTTAAAGACACATCACTATAAAGAGACATCACTTCTAAAGGGGCATCACTTTAAAGAGACTTCGCAAATAAAGAGACATCACTTAAAGAGACATCACTTTAAAGAGACATCACTTACAGAGACATCGCTGTAAAGAGACATCACTTCAAAGAGACTTCACAATAAAGAGACATCACTTAAAGAGACATCACTATAAACACACATCACTTAAAGAGACATCAGTTTAAAGAGAATTCACAATAAAGAGACGTCACTTTAAAGAGACATTACTTAAAGAGACATCGCTGTAAAGAGGCATCATTGTAAGGAGACATCATTTTAAAGAGGTATTGCTGTAAAGAGGCATCATTGTAAGGAGACATCACTATAAAGAGACATCACTTTAAAGAGGCATCGCTGTAAAGAGGCAACATTATAAGGAGACATCACTGTAAAGAGACATCACTATAAAGAAACATCACTATAAAGATACATCGCTTTAAAGAGACATCACTATAAAGAGATATCACTTCAAAGACACTTCACAATAAATAGACATCACTTAAAGAGACATCACTATAAACACACATCACTTAAAGAGACATCACTTTAAAGAGAATTCACAATAAAGACACGCCACTTAAAGAGACATCACTATAAAGAGACATCACTTTAGAGAGACTTCTCAAATAAAGAGACATCGCTTAAAGAGACATCACTTTACAGAGGTATCGCTGTAAAAAGGCATCATTGTAAGGAGACATCAGTATAAAGAGACATCACTTCAAAGAGACTTCACAATTAAGAGACATCACTATAAACACACATCACTTAAAGAGACAACACTTTAAAGAGGCATCGCTGTACAGAGGCATCATTATAAGGAGACATCACTATCAATAAAGAGACATCGCTTTAAAGAGATATCACTTTAAAGAGACATTGTAAGGAGACATCACTTAAAGAGAAATCACTATAAAGAGACATCACTTAAAGAGACATCACTTCTAAAGAGACATCACTTTAAAGAGACTTCACAATAAAGATACATCACTGAAAGAGACATCACTTTAAAGAGACATCACAAGAAAGAGACTTCACTTAATGAGACAACACTTTAAAGAGGCATCGCTGTAAAGAGGCATCATTATAAGGAGACATCACTTAAAGAGACATCACTATAAAGAGACATCACTTAAAGAGACATCACTTTAAAGAGAATTCTCAAATAAAGAGACATCGCTCAAAGAGATATCAATTTAAAGAGACATCACTTAAAAGAGGCATCGCTGTAAAAAGGCATCATTGTAAGGAGACATCAATATAAAGAGACATCACTTCAAAGAGACATCACTTCAAAGAGACTTCACAATAAAGAGACATCACTTAAAGAGACATCACTATAAACACACATCACTTAGAGACATCACTTTAAAGAGAATTCACAATAAAGAGACGCCACTTAAAGAGACATCACTTTGAAGAGGCATCGCTGTAAAGAGGCAAAATTATAAGGAGACATCACTGTAAAGAGACATCACTATAAAGAGACATCACTTAAAGAGACATCACTATAAAGAGACATCGCTTTAAAGAGACATCACTATAAAGAGACATCACTTCAAAGACACTTCACAATAAATAGACATCACTTAAAGAGACATCACTATAAACACACATCACTTAAAGAGACCATCACTTAAAGAGACATCACTATAAAGAGACATCACTTAAAGAGATATCACTTTAAAGAGACTTCTCAAATAAAGAGACATCGCTTAAAGAGACATCAATTTAAAGAGACATCACGTTAAAGAGGCATCGCTGTAAAAGGCATCAATGTAAGAACACATCACTATAAAGAGACATCACTATAAAGAGACATCACTTCAAAGACACTTCACAACAAAGAGACATCACTTAAAGAGACATCACTATAAACACACATCACTTAAAGAGACATCACTTTAAAGAGGCATCGCTGTAAAGAGATATCACTAAAAAGAGACATCAGTATAAAGAGACGTCACTATAAAGAGACATCACTATAAAGAGGCATCGCTTTAAAGAGATATCACTAAAAAGAGATATCAGTATAAAGAGACATCACTTAAAGAGACATCACTTTAAAGAGACATCACTTAAACAGACATCACTTTAAAGAGGCATCGCTGTAAAGAGGCATCATTATAAGGAGACATCACTATAAAGAGACATCACTATAAAGAGACATCGCTTTAAAGAGATATCACTTATAGAGACAACACTTCTAAAGGGACATCACTTTGAAGAGACTTCACAATAAAGATACATCACTTAAAGAGACATCACAATAAAGAGACTTCACTTAAAGAGACATCACTTTAAAGAGGCATCGCTGTAAAGAGGCATCATTATAAGGAGACATCACTTAAAGAGACATCACTATAAACACACATCACTTAAAGAGACATCACTTTAAAGAGAATTCACAATAAATAGACGCCACTTAAAGAGACATCACTTTAAAGAGAATTCACTTTAAAGAGACATCACTTAAACAGACATCACTTTAAAGAGACATCACTATAAAGATACATCACTATTAAAGACATCACTTCAAAGAGACTTCACAATAAAGAGACAGCACTTAAAGAGACATCACTATAAAGAGGCATCACTTCAAAGAGACTTCACAATAAAGAGACATCACTTAAAGAGACATCACTTTAAAGAGGCATCGTGGTACAGAGGCATCATTATAAGGAGACATCACTATCAAGAGACATCCCTATAGAGAGCCATCGCTTTAAAGAGATATCACTTTAAAGAGACATTGTAAGGAGACATCACTTAAAGAGAAATCACTATTAAGACACATCACTTAAAGAGACATCACTTCCAAAGGGACAT
Organism: Lampris incognitus; assembly: GCF_029633865.1. Lineage (NCBI taxonomy): Eukaryota > Metazoa > Chordata > Actinopteri > Lampriformes > Lampridae > Lampris > Lampris incognitus. Next base: position 42,518,382 of record NC_079213.1, on the reverse strand, counting down.
CACTTTAAAGAGACTTCACAATAAAGATACATCACTGAAAGAGACATCACTTTAAAGAGACATCACAAGAAAGAGACTTCACTTAAAGAGACATCACTTTAAAGAGAATTCACAATAAAGAGACGCCACTTAAAGAGACATCACTTTAAAGAGAATTCACTTTAAAGAGACATCACTTAAACAGACATCACTTTAAAGAGGCATCGCTGTAAAGAGGCATCATTATAAGGAGACATCACTATAAAGACACATAACTATAAAGAGACATCGCTTTAAATACATATCACTATAAAGAGGCATAACTTAAAGAAACAACACAATAAAGAGACATCACTATAAAGAGGCATCGCTTTAAAGAGACTTAACAATAAAGAGACATCACTTAAAGAGACATCACTTTAAAGAGACATCACTTTAAAGAGACACCACTTAAACAGACATCACTTTAAAGAGGCATTGCTATAAAGAGGCATCATTATAAGGAGACATCACTATAAAGATACATCCCTATAAAAAGACATCGCTTTAAAGAGATATCACTATAAAGAGACTTCTCAAATAAAGACACATCACTTTAAGAGACATCAATTTAAAGAGACATCACTTTAAATAGATACCACTTTAAAGAGACATTGTAAGGAGACATCACTTAAAGAGACATCACCATAAAGAGACATCCATTTAAAGAGACATCACTTTAAAAGAGGCATCGCAGTAAAGAGACATCATTGTAAGGAGACATCACTATAAAGAGACATCACTTCAAAGAGACTTCACAATAAAGAGACATCACTATAAACACACATCACTTAAAGAGACATCACTTTAAAGAGAATTCACAATAAAGAGACGTCACTTAAGGAGAAATCACTTTAAAGAGACATCACTTAAAGAGACATCGCTTTGAAGAGGCATCGCTGTAAAGACGCATCATTGCAAGGAGATATCACTATAAAGAGACAAAGCTTTAAAGAGACATCATTATAAGGAGACATCACTTAAAGAGACATCACTATAAAGAAACATCACTTTAAAGAGGTATTGCTGTAAAGAGGCATCATTGTAAGGAGACATCACTATAAAGAGACATCAATATAAAGAGACATCACTTTAAAGAGGCATCGCTGTAAAGAGGCAAAATTATAAGGAGACATCACTGTGACATCACTATAGAGACATCACTTAAAGAGACATCACTTAAAGAGACTACACTTTGAAGAGGCATCGTTGTAAAGAAGCATCATTATAAGGAGACATCACTATAAAGACACATCACTATAAAGAGGCATCGCTTTAAAGACACATCACTATAAAGAGACATCACTTTTAAAGGGACATCACTTTAAAGAGACTTCACAATAAAGATACATCACTTAAAGAGACATTACTTTAAAGAGACATCACAATAAAGAGACATCACTTAAAGAGACATCACTATAAACACACATCACTTAAAGAGACATCGCTGTAAAGAGGCATCATTATAAGGAGACATCAGTATAGGGGGGCATGACTATAAAGAGACATCGCTTTAAAGAGATATCACTAAAAAGAGACATCAGTATAAAGAGACGTCGCTATAAAGAGACATTACTAGAAAGAGGCATCGCTTTATAGAGACTTCACAATAAAGAGACATCACTTTAAAGAGACATCACTTTAAAGAGACATCACTTAAACAGACATCACTTTAAAGAGGCATCGCTGTAAAGAGGCATCATTATAAGGAGACATCACTATAAAGAGACATAACTATAAAGAGACATCGCTTTAAAGAGATATCACTTTAAAGAGACATTGTAAGGAGACATCACTATACAGAGACATCACTTAAAGAGACAACACTTCTAAAGGGACATCACTTTAAAGAGACTTCACAATAAAGATACATCACTTAAAGAGACATCACTTTAAAGAGACATAACAATAAAGAGACTTCACTTAAAGAGACATCACTTTAAAGAGGCATCGCTGTAAAGAGGCATCATTATAAGGAGACATCACTATAAAGACACATCACTATAAAGAGACATCACTTCTAAAGAGACATCGCTACAAAGAGACATCACTTTAAAAGAGACATCACTATAAAGCGTCAGCACTATAAAGAGACATCACTATAAAGATTCATCACTATAAAGAGACATCACTTCTAAAGGGACATCTCTTTAAAGAGACTTCACAATAAAGATACATCACTTAAAGAGACATTACAATAAAGAGCCTTCACTTAAAGAGACATCACTTTAAAGAGGCATCGCTGTTAAGAGGCATCATTATGAGGAGACATCACTTAAAGAGAAATCACTATAAAGAGACATAACTTTAAAGAGACTTCTCAAATAAAGAGACATCGCTTAAAGAGATATCAATTTAAAGAGACATCACTTCAAAGAGGAATCGTTGTAAAAAGGCATCATTGTAAGGAGACATCATTATAAAGGGATATCACTTCAAAGAGACTTCACAATAAAGAGACATCACTTAAAGACACATCACTATAAACACATATCACTTAAAGAGACATCACTTTAAAGAGAATTCACAATAAAGAGACGCCACTTAAAGAGAAATCACTTTGAAGAGGCATCGCTGTAAAGAGGCATCATCATAAGGAGACATCACTATAAAGACACATCACTATAAAGAGACATCACTTCTAAAGAGACATCGCTATAAAGAGACATCACTTTAAAAGAGACATCACTATAAAGCGTCAGCACTATAAAGAGACATCACTTTAAAGAGACATCACTTAAACAGACATCACTTTAAAGAGGCATTGCTGTAAAGAGGCATCATTATAAGGAGACATCACTATAAAGAGACATCCCTATAAAAAGACATCGCTTTAAAGAGATATCACTATAAAGAGACTTCTCAAATAAAGAGACATCAGTTTAAGAGACATCAATTTAAAGAGACATCACTTTAAAGAGATATCACTTTAAAGATACATTGTCAGGAGACATCACTTAAAGAAACATCACTATAAAGAGACATCCATTTAAAGAGACATTACTTTAAAGAGGCATCGCTGTAAAGAGACATCATTGTAAGGAGACATCACTATAAAGAGACATCACTTCAAAGAGACTTCACAATAAAGAGACATCACTTAAAGAGACATCACTATAAACACACATCACTTAAAGAGACATCACTTTAAAGAGAATTCACAATAAAGAGACGTCACTTAAGGAGACATCAGTATAAAGAGACGTCACTATAAAGAGACATCACTATAAAGAGGCATCGCTTTAAAGAGACTTCACAATAAAGAGACATCACTTAAAGAGACAATACTTTAAAGAGACATCACTTAAACAGACATCACTTTAAAGAGGCATCGCTGTACAGAGGCATCATTATAAGGAGACATCACTATGAAGAGACATCACTATAAAGAGACATCGCTTTAAAGAGATATCACTTTTAAGAGACATTGTAAGGAGACATCACTTAAAGAGAAATCAATATAAAGAGACATCACTTAAAGAGACATCACTTCTAAAGGGACATCACTTTAAAGAGACTTCACAATAAAGATACATCACTTAAAGAGACATCACTTTAAAGAGACATCGCTGTAAAGAGGCATCATCATAAGGAGACATCACTATAAAGACACATCACTATAAAGAGACATCAGTATAAATAGACATCGCTTTAAAGAGACATCACTATAAAGAGACATCACTTCAAAGACACTTCACAATAAATAGACATCACTTAAAGAGACATCACTATAAACACACATCACTTAAAGAGACATCACTTAAAGAGACATCACTATAAAGAGACATCGCTTTAAAGAGATATCACTATAAAGAGACTTCTCAAATAAAGAGACATCAGTTTAAGAGACATCAATTTAAATAGACATCACTTTAAAGAGATATCACTTTAAAGAGACATTGTCAGGAGACATCACTTAAAGAGACATCACTATAAAGAGACATCCATTTAAAGAGACATTACTTTAAAGAGGCATCGCTGTAAAGAGGCATCATTATAAGGAGACATCAGTACAAAGAGACACGACTATAAAGAGACATCGCTTTAAAGAGATATCACTAAAAAGAGACATCAGTATAAAGAGACGTCACTATAAAGAGACATTACTATAAAGAGGCATCGCTTTAAAGAGACTTCACAATAAAGAGACATCACTTAAAGAGACATCACTTTGAAGAGACATCACTTAAACAGACATCACTTTAAAGAGGCATCACTGTAAAGAGGCATCATTATAAGGAGACATCACTATAAAGAGACATAACTATAAAGAGACATCGCTTTAAATACATATCACTATAAAGAGGCATAACTTAAAGAAACATCACTATAAAGAGACATCACTTCTAAAGGGACATCACTTTAAAGAGACTTCACAATAAAGATACATCACTGAAAGAGACATCACTTTAAAGAGACATCACAAGAAAGAGACTTCACTTAAAGAGACAACACTTTAAAGAGGCATCGCTGTAAAGAGGCATCATTATAAGGAGACATCACTTAAAGAGACATCACTATAAAGAGACATCACTAAAAGAGACATCAGTATAAAGAGACATCTCTTTAAAGAGACATCACTATAAAGAGATATCACTTCAAAGACACTTCACAATAAATAGACATCACTTAAAGAGACATCACTATAAACACACATCACTTAAAGAGACATCACTATAAAGAGACATCACTTAAAGAGACATCACTTTAAAGAGACTTCTCAAATAAAGAGACATCGCTTAAAGAGACATCAATTTAAAGAGACATCACTTTAAAGAGGCATCGCTGTAAAAAGGCATCATTGTAAGGACACATCACCATAAAGACACATCACTATAAAGAGACATCACTTCAAAGACACTTCACAATAAAGAGACATCACTTGAAGAGACATCACTATAAACACACATCACTTAAAGAGACATCACTTTAAAGAGGCATCGCTGTAAAGAGGCATCATTATAAGGAGACATCAGTATAAAGAGACATGACTATAAAGAGACATCGCTTTAAAGATATATCACTAAAAAGAGACATCAGTATAAAGAGACGTCACTATAAAGAGACATTACTATAAAGAGGCATCGCTTTAAAGAGACTTCACAATAAGAGACATTAATTTGAAGAGACATCACTTTAAAGAGACATCACTTAAACAGACATCACTTTAAAGAGGCATCGCTGTAAAGAGGCATCATTATAAGGAGACATCACTATAAAGAGACATAACTATAAAGAGACATCACTTGAAAGACACATCACTATAAAGAGACATTGTAAGGAGACATCACTATAAAGAGACATCACTATACAGAGACATCACTTAAAGAGACAACACTTCTAAAGGGACATCACTTTAAAGAGACTTCACAATAAGGTACATCACTTAAAGAGACATCACTTTAAAGAGGCATCGCTGTAAAGAGGCATCATTATAAGGAGACATCACTATAAAGAGACATCACTATAAAGAGACATCCCTATAAAAAGACATCGCTTTAAAGAGATATCACTATAAAGAGACTTCTCAAATAAAGAGACATCAGTTTAAGAGACATCAATTTAAAGAGACATCACTTTAAAGAGATATCACTTTAAAGATACATTGTCAGGAGACATCACTTAAAGAAACATCACTATAAAGAGACATCCATTTAAAGAGACATTACTTTAAAGAGGCATCGCTGTAAAGAGACATCATTGTAAGGAGACATCACTATAAAGAGACATCACTTCAAAGAGACTTCACAATAAAGAGACATCACTTAAAGAGACATCACTATAAACACACATCACTTAAAGAGACATCACTTTAAAGAGAATTCACAATAAAGAGACGTCACTTAAGGAGACATCAGTATAAAGAGACGTCACTATAAAGAGACATCACTATAAAGAGGCATCGCTTTAAAGAGACTTCACAATAAAGAGACATCACTTAAAGAGACAATACTTTAAAGAGACATCACTTAAACAGACATCACTTTAAAGAGGCATCGCTGTACAGAGGCATCATTATAAGGAGACATCACTATGAAGAGACATCACTATAAAGAGACATCGCTTTAAAGAGATATCACTTTTAAGAGACATTGTAAGGAGACATCACTTAAAGAGAAATCAATATAAAGAGACATCACTTCTAAAGGGACATCACTTTAAAGAGACTTCACAATAAAGATACATCACTTAAAGAGACATCACTTTAAAGAGACATCGCTGTAAAGAGGCATCATCATAAGGAGACATCACTATAAAGACACATCACTATAAAGAGACATCAGTATAAAGAGACATCGCTTTAAAGAGACATCACTATAAAGAGACATCACTTCAAAGACACTTCACAATAAATAGACATCACTTAAAGAGACATCACTATAAACACACATCACTTAAAGAGACATCACTTAAAGAGACATCACTATAAAGAGACATCGCTTTAAAGAGATATCACTATAAAGAGACTTCTCAAATAAAGAGACATCAGTTTAAGAGACATCAATTTAAATAGACATCACTTTAAAGAGATATCACTTTAAAGAGACATTGTCAGGAGACATCACTTAAAGAGACATCACTATAAAGAGACATCCATTTAAAGAGACATTACTTTAAAGAGGCATCGCTGTAAAGAGGCATCATTATAAGGAGACATCAGTACAAAGAGACACGACTATAAAGAGACATCGCTTTAAAGAGATATCACTAAAAAGAGACATCAGTATAAAGAGACGTCACTATAAAGAGACATTACTATAAAGAGGCATCGCTTTAAAGAGACTTCACAATAAAGAGACATCACTTAAAGAGACATCACTTTGAAGAGACATCACTTAAACAGACATCACTTTAAAGAGGCATCACTGTAAAGAGGCATCATTATAAGGAGACATCACTATAAAGAGACATAACTATAAAGAGACATCGCTTTAAATACATATCACTATAAAGAGGCATAACTTAAAGAAACATCACTTCTAAAGGGACATCACTTTAAAGAGACTTCACAATAAAGATACATCACTGAAAGAGACATCACTTTAAAGAGACATCACAAGAAAGAGACTTCACTTAAAGAGACAACACTTTAAAGAGGCATCGCTGTAAAGAGGCATCATTATAAGGAGACATCACTTAAAGAGACATCACTATAAAGAGACATCACTAAAAGAGACATCAGTATAAAGAGACATCTCTTTAAAGAGACATCACTATAAAGAGATATCACTTCAAAGACACTTCACAATAAATAGACATCACTTAAAGAGACATCACTATAAACACACATCACTTAAAGAGACATCACTATAAAGAGACATCACTTAAAGAGACATCACTTTAAAGAGACTTCTCAAATAAAGAGACATCGCTTAAAGAGACATCAATTTAAAGAGACATCACTTTAAAGAGGCATCGCTGTAAAAAGGCATCATTGTAAGGACACATCACCATAAAGACACATCACTATAAAGAGACATCACTTCAAAGACACTTCACAATAAAGAGACATCACTTGAAGAGACATCACTATAAACACACATCACTTAAAGAGACATCACTTTAAAGAGGCATCGCTGTAAAGAGGCATCATTATAAGGAGACATCAGTATAAAGAGACATGACTATAAAGAGACATCGCTTTAAAGATATATCACTAAAAAGAGACATCAGTATAAAGAGACGTCACTATAAAGAGACATTACTATAAAGAGGCATCGCTTTAAAGAGACTTCACAATAAGAGACATTAATTTGAAGAGACATCACTTTAAAGAGACATCACTTAAACAGACATCACTTTAAAGAGGCATCGCTGTAAAGAGGCATCATTATAAGGAGATATCACTATAAAGAGACATAACTATAAAGAGACATCACTTGAAAGACACATCACTATAAAGAGACATTGTAAGGAGACATCACTATAAAGAGACATCACTATACAGAGACATCACTTAAAGAGACAACACTTCTAAAGGGACATCACTTTAAAGAGACTTCACAATAAAGATACATCACTTAAAGAGACATCACTTTAAAGAGACATCACAATAAAGAGACTTCACTTAAAGAGACATCACTTTAAAGAGGCATCGCTGTAAAGAGGCATCATTATAAGGAGACATCACTATAAAGAGACATCACTATAAAGAGACATCACTATAAAGAGACATCCCTATAAAAAGACATCGCTTTAAAGAGATATCACTATAAAGAGACTTCTCAAATAAAGAGACATCAGTTTAAGAGACATCAATTTAAAGAGACATCACTTTAAAGAGATATCACTTTAAAGAGACATTGTCAGGATACATCACTTAAAGAGACATCACTATAAAGAGACATCCATTTAAAGAGACATTACTTTAAAGAGGCATCGCTGTAAAGAGACATCATTGTAAGGAGACATCACTATAAAGAGACATCACTTCAAAGAGACTTCAAAATAAAGAGACATCACTTGAAGAGACATCACTATAAACACACATCACTTAAAGAGACATCACTTTAAAGAGAATTCACAATAAATAGACGCCACTTAAAGAGACATCACTTTGAAGAGGCATCACTGTAAAGAAGCATCATTATAAGGAGACATCACTATAAAGAGACATCACTATAAAGAGACATCACTTTAAAGAGACTTCACAATAAAGAGACATCACTTAAAGAGACATCACTTTAAAGAGACATCACTTAAACAGACATCACTTCTAAAGAGACATCGCTATAAAGCGACATCACTTTAAAAGAGACATCACTATAAAGCATCAGCACTATAAAGAGACATCACTATAAAGATTCATCAGTATATAGAGACATCACTTCTAAAGGGATATCACTTTAAAGAGACTTCACAATAAATATACATCACTTAAAGAGACATTACTTTAAAGACACATCACAATAAAGAGCCTTCACTTAAAGAGACATCACTATAAAGAGACATCACTTAAAGAGGCATCACTTTAAAGAGACTTCTCAAATAAAGAGACATCGCTTAAAGAGATATCAATTTAAAGAGACATCACTTCAAAGAGACTACACAATAAAGAGACATCACTTAAAGAGACATCACTATAAACACACATCACATAAAGAGACGCCACTTAAGGAGACATCACTTTAAAGATACATCACTTTAAAGAGACATCACTTAAAGAGACATCACTTTGAAGAGGCATCGCTGTAAAGAGGCATCATCAGAAGGATACATCACTATAAAGACACATCACTATAAAGAGACATCGCTTTAAATACATATCACTATAAAGAGGCATCAATTAAAGAAACATCACTATAAAGAGAAATCACTTTAAAGAGACATCACTTAAACAGACATCACTTTAAAGAGGCATCGCTGTAAAGAGGCATCATTATAAGGAGACATCACTATAAAGAGACATAACTATAAAGAGACATCGCTTTAAAGAGATATCACTTTAAAGAGACATTGTAAGGAGACATCACTATACAGAGACATCACTTAAAGAGACAACACTTCTAAAGGGACATCACTTTAAAGAGACTTCACAGTAAAGATACATCACTTAAAGAGACATCACTTTAAAGAGACATCGCTTTAAAGAGGCATCATTATAAGGAGACATCACTTAAAGAGACATCACTTAAAGAGACATCACTTTAAAGATAATTCACAATAAATAGACGCCACTTAAAGAGACATCACTTTGAAGAGGCATCGCTGTAAAGAAGCATCATTATAAGCTGACATCACTATAAAGAGACATCACTATATAGAGACATCTCTTCAAAGAGACTTCACAATAAAGAGACATCACTTAAAGAGACATCACTTTAAAGAGAATTCACTTCAAAGAGACATCACTTAAACATACATCACTTTAAAGAGACATCGCTGTAAAGAGGCATCATTATAAGGAGACATCACTATAAAGAGACATCGCTTTAAATACATATCACTATAAAGAGGCATAACTTAAAGAAACATCACTATAAAGAGACATCACTATAAAGAGGCATCGCTTTAAAGAGAAATCACTATAAAGAGACATCACTTAAAGAGACATCACTTCTAAAGGGACATCACTTTAAAGAGACTTCACAATAAAGATACATCACTGAAAGAGACATCACTTTAAAGAGACATCACAAGAAAGAGACTTCACTTAAAGAGAAAACACTTTAAAGAGGCATCGCTGTAAAGAGGCATCATTATAAGGAGACATCACTTAAAGAGACATCACTATAAAGAGACATCACTAAAAGAGACATAAGTATAAAGAGACATCTCTTTAAAGAGACATCACTATAAAGAGACATCACTTCAAAGACACTTCACAATAAATAGACATCACTTAAAGAGACATCAATTTAAAGAGACATCACTTTAAAGAGGCATCGCTGTAAAAAGGCATCATTGTAAGGACACATCACTATATAGACACATCACTATAAAGAGACATCACTTCAAAGACACTTCACAATAAAGAGATATCACTTAAAGAGACATCACTATAAACACACATCACTTAAAGAGACATCACTTTAAAGAGACATCGCTGTAAAGAGGCATCATTATAAGGAGACATCAGTATAAAGAGACATGACTATAAAGAGACATCGCTTTAAAGAGATATCACTAAAAAGAGACATCAGTATAAAGAGACGTCACTATAAAGAGACATTACTATAAAGAGGCATCGCTTTAAAGAGACTTCACAATAAAGAGACATCACTTAAAGAGACATCACTTTGAAGAGACAACACTTTAAAGAGACATCACTTTAAAGAGGCATCGCTGTAAAGAGGCATCATTATCAGGAGACATCAGTATAAAGAGACATGACTATAAAGAGAAATCGCTTTAAAGAGATATCACTAAAAAGAGACATCAGTATAAAGAGACGTCACTATAAAGAGACATTACTATAAAGAGGCATCGCTTTAAAGAGACTTCACAATAAAGAGACATCACTTAAAGAGACATCACTTTGAAGAGACATCACTTTAAAGAGACATCACTTAAACAGACATCACTTTAAAGAGACATCGCTTTAAAGAGGCATCATTATAAGGAGACATCACTTAAAGAGACATCACTATAAAGAGACATCACTATAAACACACATCACTTAAAGAGACATCACTTTAAAGATAATTCACAATAAATAGACGCCACTTAAAGAGACATCACTTTGAAGAGGCATCGCTGTAAAGAAGCATCATTATAAGGAGACATCACTATAAAGAGACATCACTATATAGAGACATCACTTCAAAGAGACTTCACAATAAAGAGACATCACTTAAAGAGACATCACTTTAAAGAGAATTCACTTCAAAGAGACATCACTTAAACAGACATCACTTTAAAGAGACATCGCTGTAAAGAGGCATCATTATAAGGAGACATCACTATAAAGAGACATCGCTTTAAATACATATCACTATAAAGAGGCATAACTTAAAGAAACATCACTATAAAGAGACATCACTATAAAGAGGCATCGCTTTAAAGAGAAATCACTATAAAGAGACATCACTTAAAGAGACATCACTTCTAAAGGGACATCACTTTAAAGAGACTTCACAATAAAGATACATCACTGAAAGAGACATCACTTTAAAGAGACATCACAAGAAAGAGACTTCACTTAAAGAGAAAACACTTTAAAGAGGCATCGCTGTAAAGAGGCATCATTATAAGGAGACATCACTTAAAGAGACATCACTATAAAGAGACATCACTAAAAGAGACATAAGTATAAAGAGACATCTCTTTAAAGAGACATCACTATAAAGAGACATCACTTCAAAGAAACTTCACAATAAATAGACATCACTTAAAGAGACATCAATTTAAAGAGACATCACTTTAAAGAGGCATCGCTGTAAAAAGGCATCATTGTAAGGACACATCACTATAAAGACACATCACTATAAAGAGACATCACTTCAAAGACACTTCACAATAAAGAGATATCACTTAAAGAGACATCACTATAAACACACATCACTTAAAGAGACATCACTTTAAAGAGACATCGCTGTAAAGAGGCATCATTATAAGGAGACATCAGTATAAAGAGACATGACTATAAAGAGACATCGCTTTAAAGAGATATCACTAAAAAGAGACATCAGTATAAAGAGACGTCACTATAAAGAGACATTACTATAAAGAGGCATCGCTTTAAAGAGACTTCACAATAAAGAGACATCACTTAAAGAGACATCACTTTGAAGAGACATCACTTTAAAGAGACATCACTTAAACAGACATCACTTTAAAGAGGCATCGCTGTAAAGAGGCATCATTATCAGGAGACATCAGTATAAAGAGACATGACTATAAAGAGAAATCGCTTTAAAGAGATATCACTAAAAAGAGACATCAGTATAAAGAGACGTCACTATAAAGAGACATTACTATAAAGAGGCATCGCTTTAAAGAGACTTCACAATAAAGAGACATCACTTAAAGAGACATCACTTTGAAGAGACATCACTTTAAAGAGACATCACTTAAACAGACATCACTTTAAAGAGGCATCGCTGTAAAGAGGCATCATTATAAGGAGACATCACTATAAAGAGACATAACTATAAAGAGACATCGCTTTAAATACATATCACTATAAAGAGGCATAACTTAAAGAAACATCACTATAAAGAGACATCACTATAAAGAGACATCCATTTAAAGAGACATTACTTTAAAGAGGCATCGCTGTAAAGAGACATCATTGTAAGGAGACATCACTATAAAGAGACATCTCTTCAAAGAGACTTCACAATAAAGACACATCACTTAAAGAGACATCACTATAAACACACATCACTTAAAGAGACATCACTTTAAAGAGAATTCACAATAAATAGACGCCACTTAAAGAGACATCAATTTGAAGAGGCATCGCTGTAAAGAAGCATCATTATAAGGAGACATCACTATAAAGAGACATCACTATAAAGAGACATCACTTTAAAGAGACTTCACAATAAAGAGACATCACTTAAACAGACATCACTTCTAAAGAGACATCGCTATAAAGCGACATCACTTTAAAAGAGACATCACTATAAAGCGTCAGCACTATAAAGAGACATCACTATAAAGATTCATCAGTATAAAGAGACATCACTTCTAAAGGGATATCACTTTAAAGAGACTTCACAATAAAGATACATCACTTAAAGAGACATTACTTTAAAGAGACTTCTCAAATAAAGAGACATCGCTTAAAGAGATATCAATTTAAAGAGACATCACTTCAAAGAGACTACACAATAAAGAGACATCACTTAAAGAGACATCACTATAAAGATACATCACTTTAAAGAGACATCACTTAAAGAGACATCACTTTGAAGAGGCATCGCTGTAAAGAGGCATCATCAGAAGGAGACATCACTATAAAGACACATCACTATAAAGAGACATCGCTTTAAATACATATCACTATAAAGAGGCATCAATTAAAGAAACATCACTATAAAGAGAAATCACTTTAAAGAGACATCACTTAAACAGACATCACTTTAAAGAGGCATCGCTGTAAAGAGGCATCATTATAAGGAGACATCACTATAAAGAGACATAACTATAAAGAGACATCACTTTAAAGAGATATCACTTTAAAGAGACATTGTAAGGAGACATCACTATACAGAGACATCACTTAAAGAGACAACACTTCTAAAGGGACATCACTTTAAAGAGACTTCACAGTAAAGATACATCACTTAAAGAGACATCACTTTAAAGAGACATTGCTTTAAAGAGGCATCATTATAAGGAGACATCACTTAAAGAGACATCACTATAAAGAGACATCACTATAAACACACATCACTTAAAGAGACATCACTTTAAAGATAATTCACAATAAATAGACGCCACTTAAAGAGACATCACTTTGAAGAGGCATCGCTGTAAAGAAGCATCATTATAAGGAGACATCACTATAAAGAGACATCACTATATAGAGACATCACTTCAAAGAGACTTCACAATAAAGAGACATCACTTAAAGAGACATCACTTAAAGAGAATTCACTTCAAAGAGACATCACTTAAACAGACATCACTTTAAAGAGACATCGCTGTAAAGAGGCATCATTATAAGGAGACATCACTATAAAGAGACATCGCTTTAAATACATATCACTATAAAGAGGCATAACTTAAAGAAACATCACTATAAAGAGACATCACTATAAAGAGGCATCGCTTTAAAGAGAAATCACTATAAAGAGACATCACTTAAAGAGACATCACTTCTAAAGGGACATCACTTTAAAGAGACTTCACAATAAAGATACATCACTGAAAGAGACATCACTTTAAAGAGACATCACAAGAAAGAGACTTCACTTAAAGAGAAAACACTTTAAAGAGGCATCGCTGTAAAGAGGCATCATTATAAGGAGACATCACTTAAAGAGACATCACTATAAAGAGACATCACTAAAAGAGACATAAGTATAAAGAGACATCTCTTTAAAGAGACATCACTATAAAGAGACATCACTTCAAAGACACTTCACAATAAATAGACATCACTTAAAGAGACATCACTATAAACACACATCACTTAAAGAGACATCACTTTAAAGAGACATCGCTGTAAAGAGGCATCATTATAAGGAGACATCAGTATAAAGAGACATGACTATAAAGAGACATCGCTTTAAAGAGATATCACTAAAAAGAGACATCAGTATAAAGAGACGTCACTATAAAGAGACATTACTATAAAGAGGCATCGCTTTAAAGAGACTTCACAATAAAGAGACATCACTTAAAGAGACATCACTTTGAAGAGACATCACTTTAAAGAGACATCACTTAAACAGACATCACTTTAAAGAGGCATCGCTGTAAAGAGGCATCATTATCAGGAGACATCAGTATAAAGAGACATGACTATAAAGAGACATCGCTTCAAAGAGATATCACTAAAAAGAGACATCAGTATAAAGAGACGTCACTATAAAGAGACATTACTATAAAGAGGCATCGCTTTAAAGAGACTTCACAATAAAGAGACATCACTTAAAGAGACATCACTTTGAAGAGACATCACTTTAAAGAGACATCACTTAAACAGACATCACTTTAAAGAGGCATCGCTGTAAAGAGGCATCATTATAAGGAGACATCACTATAAAGAGACATAACTATAAAGAGACATCGCTTTAAATACATATCACTATAAAGAGGCATAACTTAAAGAAACATCACTATAAAGAGACATCACTATAAAGAGACATCACTTCTAAAGGGACATCACTTTAAAGAGACTTCACAATAAAGATACATCACTGAAAGAGACATCACTTTAAAGAGACATCGCTGTAAAGAGGCATCATTAAAAGGAGACATCACTTAAAGAGACATCACTATAAAGAGACATCACTAAAAGAGACATCAGTATAAAGAGACATCTCTTTAAAGAGACATCACTATAAAGAGACATCACTTCAAAGACACTTCACAATAAATAGACATCACTTAAAGAGACATCACTATAAACACACATCACTTAAAGAGACATCACTTAAAGAGACATCACTATAAAGAGACATCACTTAAAGAGACATCACTTTAAAGAGACTTCTCAAATAAAGAGACATCGCTTAAAGAGACATCAATTTAAAGAGACATCACTTTAAAGAGGCATCGCTGTAAAAAGGCATCATTGTAAGGACACATCACTATAAAGAGACATCACTTCAAAGACACTTCACAATAAAGAGACATCACTTAAAGAGACATCACTATAAACACACATCACTTAAAGAGACATCACTTTAAAGAGGCATCGCTGTAAAGAGGCATCATTATAAGGAGACATCACTATAAAGAGACATCACTATAAAGAGAAATCACTTTAAAGAGACATCACTTAAACAGACATCAATTTAAAGAGGCATCGCTGTAAAGAGGCATCATTATAAGGAGACATCACTATAAAGAGACATAACTATAAAGAGACATCGCTTTAAAGAGATATCACTTTAAAGAGACATTGTAAGGAGACATCACTATACAGAGACATCACTTAAAGAGACAACACTTCTAAAGGGACATCACTTTAAAGAGACTTCAGAATAAAGAGACTTCACTTAAAGAGACATCACTTTAAAGAGGCATCGCTGTAAAGAGGCATCATTATAAGGAGACATCACTTAAAGAGACATCACTATAAAGAGACATCACTATAAACACACATCACTTAAAGAGACATCACTTTAAAGATAATTCACAATAAATAGACGCCACTTAAAGAGACATCACTTTGAAGAGGCATCGCTGTAAAGAAGCATCATTATAAGGAGACATCACTATAAAGAGACATCACTATATAGAGACATCACTTCAAAGAGACTTCACAATAAAGAGACATCAGTTTATGAGACATCAATTTAAAGAGACATCACTTTAAAGAGACATTGTCAGGAGACATCACTTAAAGAGACATCACTATAAAGAGACATCCATTTAAAGAGACATTACTTTAAAGAGGCATCGCTGTAAAGAGACATCATTGTAAGGAGACATCACTATAAAGAGACATCACTTCAAAGAGACTTCACAATAAAGAGACATCACTTAAAGAGACATCACTTTAAAGAGAATTCACAATAAAGATACGCCACTTAAAGAGACATCACTTTGAAGAGGCATCGCTGTAACGAGGCATCATCATAAGGAGACATCACTATAAAGAGACATCGCTTTAAATACATATCACTTTAAAGAGGCATCACTTAAAGAAACATCACTATAAAGAGAAATCACTTTAAAGAGACATCACTTAAACAGACATCACTTTAAAGAGGCATCGCTGTAAAGAGGCATCATTACAAGGAGACATCACTATAAAGAGACAACACTATAAAGAGACATCGCTTTAAAGAGATATCACTTTAAAGAGACATTGTAAGGAGACATCACTATACAGAGACATCACTTAAAGAGACAACACTTCTAAAGGGACATCACTTTAAAGAGACTTCACAATAAAGAGACATCACTTTAAAGAGACATCACAATAAAGAGACTTCACTTAAAGAGACATCACTTTAAAGAGGCATCGCTGTAAAGAGGCATCATTATAAGGAGACATCACTTAAAGAGACATCACTATAAAGAGATATCACTATAAACACACATCACTTTAAAGAGAATTCACAATAAATAGACGCCACTTAAAGAGGCACCGCTGTAAAGAAGCATCATTATAAGGAGACATCACTATAAAGAGACATCACTATAAAGAGACATCACTTCAAAGAGACTTCACAATAAAGAGACATCACTTAAAGAGACATCACTTTAAAGAGACATCACTTTAAAGAGACATCGCAGTAAAGAGGCATCATTATAAGGAGACATTACTATAAAGACACATCACTATAAAGAGACATCACTTCAAAGACACTTCACAATAAAGAGACATCACTTAAAGAGACATCACTATAAACACACATCACTTAAAGAGAAATCACTTTAAAGAGGCACCATTATAAGGAGACATCAGTATAAAGAGACATGACTATAAAGAGACATCACTTAAACAGACATCACTTTAAAGAGGCATTGCTGTAAAGAGGCATCATTATAAGGAGACATCACTATAAAGAGGCATCGTTTTAAAGAGACTTCACAATAAAGAGACATCACTTAAAGAGACAATACTTTAAAGAGACATCACTTAAACAGACATCACTTTAAAGAGGCATCGCTGTACAGAGGCATCATTATAAGGAGACATCACTATGAAGAGACATCACTAAAAAGAGACATCGCTTTAAGGAGATATCACTTTTAAGAGACATTGTAAGGAGACATCACTATACAGAGACATCACTTAAAGAGACAACACTTCAAAAGGGACATCACTTTAAAGAGTCTTCACAATAAAGATACATCACTTAAAGAGACATCACTTTAAAGAGACATAACAATAAAGAGACTTCACTTAAAGAGGCATCGCTGTAAAGAGGCATCATTATAAGGAGACATCACTATAAAGACACATCACTATAAAGAGACATCACTTCTAAAGAGACATCGCTACAAAGAGACATCACTTTAAAAGAGACATCACTATAAAGCGTCAGCACTATAAAGAGACATCACTATAAAGATTCATCACTATAAAGAAACATCACTTCTAAAGGGACATCTCTTTAAAGAGACTTCACAATAAAGATACATCACTTAAAGAGACATTACAATAAAGAGCCTTCACTTAAAGAGACATCACTTTAAAGAGGCATCGCTGTTAAGAGGCATCATTATAAGGAGACATCACTTAAAGAGAAATCACTATAAAGAGACATCCATTTAAAGAGACATTACTTTAAAGAGGCATCGCTGTAAAGAGACATCATTGTAAGGAGACATCACTATAAAGAGACATCACTATAAAGAGACATCGCTTTAAAGAGATATCACTTTAAAGAGACATTGTAAGGAGACATCACTATACAGAGACATCACTTAAAGAGACAACACTTCTAAAGGGACATCACTTTAAAGAGACTTCAGAATAAAGAGACTTCACTTAAAGAGACATCACTTTAAAGAGGCATCGCTGTAAAGAGGCATCATTATAAGGAGACATCACTTAAAGAGACATCACTATAAAGAGACATCACTATAAACACACATCACTTAAAGAGACATCACTTTAAAGAGAATTCACAATAAATAGACGCCACTTAAAGAGACATCACTTTGAAGAGGCATCGCTGTAAAGAAGCATCATTATAAGGAGACATCACTATAAAGAGACATCACTATATAGAGACATCACTTCAAAGAGACTTCACAATAAAGAGACATCAGTTTATGAGACATCAATTTAAAGAGACATCACTTTAAAGAGACATTGTCAGGAGACATCACTTAAAGAGACATCACTATAAAGAGACATCCATTTAAAGAGACATTACTTTAAAGAGGCATCGCTGTAAAGAGACATCATTGTAAGGAGACATCACTATAAAGAGACATCACTTCAAAGAGACTTCACAATAAAGAGACATCACTTAAAGAGACATCACTTTAAAGAGAATTCACAATAAAGATACGCCACTTAAAGAGACATCACTTTGAAGAGGCATCGCTGTAACGAGGCATCATCATAAGGAGACATCACTATAAAGAGACATCGCTTTAAATACATATCACTTTAAAGAGGCATCACTTAAAGAAACATCACTATAAAGAGAAATCACTTTAAAGAGACATCACTTAAACAGACATCACTTTAAAGAGGCATCGCTGTAAAGAGGCATCATTACAAGGAGACATCACTATAAAGAGACAACACTATAAAGAGACATCGCTTTAAAGAGATATCACTTTAAAGAGACATTGTAAGGAGACATCACTATACAGAGACATCACTTAAAGAGACAACACTTCTAAAGGGACATCACTTTAAAGAGACTTCACAATAAAGAGACATCACTTTAAAGAGACATCACAATAAAGAGACTTCACTTAAAGAGACATCACTTTAAAGAGGCATCGCTGTAAAGAGGCATCATTATAAGGAGACATCACTTAAAGAGACATCACTATAAAGAGATATCACTATAAACACACATCACTTTAAAGAGAATTCACAATAAATAGACGCCACTTTGAAGAGGCACCGCTGTAAAGAAGCATCATTATAAGGAGACATCACTATAAAGAGACATCACTTCAAAGAGACTTCACAATAAAGAGACATCACTTAAAGAGACATCACTTTAAAGAGACATCACTTTAAAGAGACATCGCAGTAAAGAGGCATCATTATAAGGAGACATTACTATAAAGACACATCACTATAAAGAGACATAACTTCAAAGACACTTCACAATAAAGAGACATCACTTAAAGAGACATCACTATAAACACACATCACTTAAAGAGACATCACTTTAAAGAGGCATCGCTGTAAAGAGGCACCATTATAAGGAGACATCAGTATAAAGAGACATGACTATAAAGAGACATCACTTAAACAGACATCACTTTAAAGAGGCATTGCTGTAAAGAGGCATCATTATAAGGAGACATCACTATAAAGAGGCATCGCTTTAAAGAGACTTCACAATAAAGAGACATCACTTAAAGAGACAATACTTTAAAGAGACATCACTTAAACAGACATCACTTTAAAGAGGCATCGCTGTACAGAGGCATCATTATAAGGAGACATCACTATGAAGAGACATCACTAAAAAGAGACATCGCTTTAAGGAGATATCACTTTTAAGAGACATTGTAAGGAGACATCACTATACAGAGACATCACTTAAAGAGACAACACTTCAAAAGGGACATCACTTTAAAGAGTCTTCACAATAAAGATACATCACTTAAAGAGACATCACTTTAAAGAGACATAACAATAAAGAGACTTCACTTAAAGAGGCATCGCTGTAAAGAGGCATCATTATAAGGAGACATCACTATAAAGACACATCACTATAAAGAGACATCACTTCTAAAGAGACATCGCTACAAAGAGACATCACTTTAAAAGAGACATCACTATAAAGCGTCAGCACTATAAAGAGACATCACTATAAAGATTCATCACTATAAAGAGACATCACTTCTAAAGGGACATCTCTTTAAAGAGACTTCACAATAAAGATACATCACTTAAAGAGACATTACAATAAAGAGCCTTCACTTAAAGAGACATCACTTTAAAGAGGCATCGCTGTTAAGAGGCATCATTATAAGGAGACATCACTTAAAGAGAAATCACTATAAAGAGACATAACTTTAAAGAGACTTCTCAAATAAAGAGACATCGCTTAAAGAGATATCAATTTAAAGAGACATCACTTCAAAGAGGAATCGCTGTAAAAAGGCATCATTGTAAGGAGACATCATTATAAAGGGATATCACTTCAAAGAGACTTCACAATAAAGAGACATCACTTAAAGACACATCACTATAAACACATATCACTTAAAGAGACATCACTTTAAAGAGAATTCACAATAAAGAGACGCCACTTAAAGAGAAATCACTTTGAAGAGGCATCGCTGTAAAGAGGCATCATCATAAGGAGACATCACTATAAAGACACATCACTATAAAGAGACATCACTTCTAAAGAGACATCGCTATAAAGAGACATCACTTTAAAAGAGACATCACTATAAAGCGTCAGCACTATAAAGAGACATCACTTTAAAGAGACATCACTTAAACAGACATCACTTTAAAGAGGCATTGCTGTAAAGAAGCATCATTATAAGGAGACATCACTATAAAGAGACATCCCTATAAAAAGACATCGCTTTAAAGAGATATCACTATAAAGAGACTTCTCAAATAAAGAGACATCAGTTTAAGAGACATCAATTTAAAGAGATATCACTTTAAAGAGATATCACTTTAAAGATACATTGTCAGGAGACATCACTTAAAGAAACATCACTATAAAGAGACATCCATTTAAAGAGACATTACTTTAAAGAGGCATCGCTGTAAAGAGACATCATTGTAAGGAGACATCACTATAAAGAGACATCACTTCAAAGAGACTTCACAATAAAGAGACATCACTTAAAGAGACATCACTATAA
Source organism: Lampris incognitus (assembly GCF_029633865.1). Classification (NCBI taxonomy): domain Eukaryota; kingdom Metazoa; phylum Chordata; class Actinopteri; order Lampriformes; family Lampridae; genus Lampris; species Lampris incognitus. Next base: position 42,496,758 of record NC_079213.1, on the reverse strand, counting down.
ACACACATCACTTAAAGAGACATCACTTTAAAGAGAATTCACAATAAAGAGACGTCACTTAAGGAGACATCAGTATAAAGAGACGTCACTATAAAGAGACATCACTATAAAGAGGCATCGCTTTAAAGAGACGTCACAATAAAGAGACATCACTTAAAGAGACAATACTTTAAAGAGACATCACTTAAACAGACATCACTTAAAGAGGCATCGCTGTACAGAGGCATCATTATAAGGAGACATCACTATGAAGAGACATCACTATAAAGAGACATCGCTTTAAAGAGATATCACTTTTAAGAGACATTGTAAGGAGACATCACTTAAAGAGAAATCAATATAAAGAGACATCACTTAAAGAGACATCACTTCTAAAGGGACATCACTTTAAAGAGACTTCACAATAAAGATACATCACTGAAAGAGACATCACTTTAAAGAGACATCACAAGAATGAGACTTCACTTAAAGAGACAACACTTTAAAAAGGCATCGCTGTAAAGAGGCATCATTATAAGGAGACATCACTATAAAGAGACATAACTATAAAGAGACATCGCTTTAACGAGATATCACTTTAAAGAGACATTGTCAGGAGACATCACTTAAAGAGACATCACTTAAAGAGACAACACTTCTAAAGGGACATCACTTTAAAGAGACTTCACAATAAAGATACATCACTTAAAGAGACATCACTTTAAAGAGACATCGCTGTAAAGAGGCATCATCATAAGGAGACATCACTATAAAGACACATCACTATAAAGAGACATCACTAAAAGAGACATCAGTATAAAGAGACATCGCTTTAAAGAGACATCACTATAAAGAGACATCCCTATAAAAAGACATTGCTTTAAAGAGATATCACTATAAAGAGACTTCTCAAATAAAGAGACATCAGTTTAAGAGACATCAATTTAAATAGACATCACTTTAAAGAGATATCACTTTAAAGAGACATTGTCAGGAGACATCACTTAAAGAGACATCACTATAAAGAGACATCCATTTAAAGAGACATTACTTTAAAGAGGCATCGCTGTAAAGAGACATCATTGTAAGGAGACATCACTATAAAGAGACATCACTATAAAGAGACATCGCTTTAAAGAGATATCACTTTAAAGAGACATTGTAAGGAGACATCACTATACAGAGACATCACTTAAAGAGACAACACTTCTAAAGGGACATCACTTTAAAGAGACTTCAGAATAAAGAGACTTCACTTAAAGAGACATCACTTTAAAGAGGCATCGCTGTAAAGAGGCATCATTATAAGGAGACATCACTTAAAGAGACATCACTATAAAGAGACATCACTATGAACACACATCACTTAAAGAGACATCACTTTAAAGAGAATTCACAATAAATAGACGCCACTTAAAGAGACATCACTTTGAAGAGGCATCGCTGTAAAGAAGCATCATTATAAGGAGACATCACTATAAAGAGACATCACTATATAGAGACATCACTTCAAAGAGACTTCACAATAAAGAGACATCAGTTTATGAGACATCAATTTAAAGAGACATCACTTTAAAGAGACATTGTCAGGAGACATCACTTAAAGAGACATCACTATAAAGAGACATCCATTTAAAGAGACATTACTTTAAAGAGGCATCGCTGTAAAGAGACATCATTGTAAGGAGACATCACTATAAAGAGACATCACTTCAAAGAGACTTCACAATAAAGAGACATCACTTAAAGAGACATCACTTTAAAGAGAATTCACAATAAAGATACGCCACTTAAAGAGACATCACTTTGAAGAGGCATCGCTGTAACGAGGCATCATCATAAGGAGACATCACTATAAAGAGACATCGCTTTAAATACATATCACTTTAAAGAGGCATCACTTAAAGAAACATCACTATAAAGAGAAATCACTTTAAAGAGACATCACTTAAACAGACATCACTTTAAAGAGGCATCGCTGTAAAGAGGCATCATTACAAGGAGACATCACTATAAAGAGACAACACTATAAAGAGACATCGCTTTAAAGAGATATCACTTTAAAGAGACATTGTAAGGAGACATCACTATACAGAGACATCACTTAAAGAGACAACACTTCTAAAGGGACATCACTTTAAAGAGACTTCACAATAAAGAGACATCACTTTAAAGAGACATCACAATAAAGAGACTTCACTTAAAGAGACATCACTTTAAAGAGGCATCGCTGTAAAGAGGCATCATTATAAGGAGACATCACTTAAAGAGACATCACTATAAAGAGATATCACTATAAACACACATCACTTTAAAGAGAATTCACAATAAATAGACGCCACTTTGAAGAGGCACCGCTGTAAAGAAGCATCATTATAAGGAGACATCACTATAAAGAGACATCACTTCAAAGAGACTTCACAATAAAGAGACATCACTTAAAGAGACATCACTTTAAAGAGACATCACTTTAAAGAGACATCGCAGTAAAGAGGCATCATTATAAGGAGACATTACTATAAAGACACATCACTATAAAGAGACATCACTTCAAAGACACTTCACAATAAAGAGACATCACTTAAAGAGACATCACTATAAACACACATCACTTAAAGAGACATCACTTTAAAGAGGCATCGCTGTAAAGAGGCACCATTATAAGGAGACATCAGTATAAAGAGACATGACTATAAAGAGACATCACTTAAACAGACATCACTTTAAAGAGGCATTGCTGTAAAGAGGCATCATTATAAGGAGACATCACTATAAAGAGGCATCGCTTTAAAGAGACTTCACAATAAAGAGACATCACTTAAAGAGACAATACTTTAAAGAGATTTCACTTAAACAGACATCACTTTAAAGAGGCATCGCTGTACAGAGGCATCATTATAAGGAGACATCACTATGAAGAGACATCACTAAAAAGAGACATCGCTTTAAGGAGATATCACTTTTAAGAGACATTGTAAGGAGACATCACTATACAGAGACATCACTTAAAGAGACAACACTTCAAAAGGGACATCACTTTAAAGAGTCTTCACAATAAAGATACATCACTTAAAGAGACATCACTTTAAAGAGACATAACAATAAAGAGACTTCACTTAAAGAGGCATCGCTGTAAAGAGGCATCATTATAAGGAGACATCACTATAAAGACACATCACTATAAAGAGACATCACTTCTAAAGAGACATCGCTACAAAGAGACATCACTTTAAAAGAGACATCACTATAAAGCGTCAGCACTATAAAGAGACATCACTATAAAGATTCATCACTATAAAGAGACATCACTTCTAAAGGGACATCTCTTTAAAGAGACTTCACAATAAAGATACATCACTTAAAGAGACATTACAATAAAGAGCCTTCACTTAAAGAGACATCACTTTAAAGAGGCATCGCTGTTAAGAGGCATCATTATAAGGAGACATCACTTAAAGAGAAATCACTATAAAGAGACATAACTTTAAAGAGACTTCTCAAATAAAGAGACATTGCTTAAAGAGATATCAATTTAAAGAGACATCACTTCAAAGAGGAATCGCTGTAAAAAGGCATCATTGTAAGGAGACATCATTATAAAGGGATATCACTTCAAAGAGACTTCACAATAAAGAGACATCACTTAAAGACACATCACTATAAACACATATCACTTAAAGAGACATCACTTTAAAGAGAATTCACAATAAAGAGACGCCACTTAAAGAGAAATCACTTTGAAGAGGCATCGCTGTAAAGAGGCATCATCATAAGGAGACATCACTATAAAGACACATCACTATAAAGAGACATCACTTCTAAAGAGACATCGCTATAAAGAGACATCACTTTAAAAGAGACATCACTATAAAGCGTCAGCACTATAAAGAGACATCACTTTAAAGAGACATCACTTAAACAGACATCACTTTAAAGAGGCATTGCTGTAAAGAAGCATCATTATAAGGAGACATCACTATAAAGAGACATCCCTATAAAAAGACATCGCTTTAAAGAGATATCACTATAAAGAGACTTCTCAAATAAAGAGACATCAGTTTAAGAGACATCAATTTAAAGAGACATCACTTTAAAGAGATATCACTTTAAAGATACATTGTCAGGAGACATCACTTAAAGAAACATCACTATAAAGAGACATCCATTTAAAGAGACATTACTTTAAAGAGGCATCGCTGTAAAGAGACATCATTGTAAGGAGACATCACTATAAAGAGACATCACTTCAAAGAGACTTCACAATAAAGAGACATCACTTAAAGAGACATCACTATAAACACACATCACTTAAAGAGACATCACTTTAAAGAGAATTCACAATAAAGAGACGTCACTTAAGGAGACATCAGTATAAAGAGACGTCACTATAAAGAGGCATCGCTTTAAAGAGATGTCACAATAAAGAGACATCACTTAAAGAGACAATACTTTAAAGAGACATCACTTAAACAGACATCACTTAAAGAGGCATCGCTGTACAGAGGCATCATTATAAGGAGACATCACTATGAAGAGACATCACTATAAAGAGACATCGCTTTAAAGAGATATCACTTTTAAGAGACATTGTAAGGAGACATCACTTAAAGAGAAATCAATATAAAGAGACATCACTTAAAGAGACATCACTTCTAAAGGGACATCACTTTAAAGAGACTTCACAATAAAGATACATCACTGAAAGAGACATCACTTTAAAGAGACATCACAAGAAAGAGACTTCACTTAAAGAGACAACACTTTAAAAAGGCATCGCTGTAAAGAGGCATCATTATAAGGAGACATCACTATAAAGAGACATAACTATAAAGAGACATCGCTTTAACGAGATATCACTTTAAAGAGACATTGTCAGGAGACATCACTTAAAGAGACATCACTTAAAGAGACAACACTTCTAAAGGGACATCACTTTAAAGAGACTTCACAATAAAGATACATCACTTAAAGAGACATCACTTTAAAGAGACATCGCTGTAAAGAGGCATCATCATAAGGAGACATCACTATAAAGACACATCACTATAAAGAGACATCACTAAAAGAGACATCAGTATAAAGAGACATCGCTTTAAAGAGACATCACTATAAAGAGACATCCCTATAAAAAGACATTGCTTTAAAGAGATATCACTATAAAGAGACTTCTCAAATAAAGAGACATCAGTTTAAGAGACATCAATTTAAATAGACATCACTTTAAAGAGATATCACTTTAAAGAGACATTGTCAGGAGACATCACTTAAAGAGACATCACTATAAAGAGACATCCATTTAAAGAGACATTACTTTAAAGAGGCATCGCTGTAAAGAGACATCATTGTAAGGAGACATCACTATAAAAGAGACTTCACAATAAAGATACATCACTGAAAGAGACATCACTTTAAAGAGACATCACAAGAAAGAGACTTCACTTAAAGAGACAACACTTTAAAGAGGCATCGCTGTAAAGAGGCATCATTATAAGGAGACATCACTTAAAGAGACATCACTATAAAGAGACATCACTAAAAGAGACATAACTATAAAGAGACATCGCTTTAAAGAGACATCACTATAAAGAGACATCACTTCAAAGACACTTCACAATAAATAGACATCACTTAAAGAGACATCACTATAAACACACATCACTTAAAGAGACATCAATTAAAGAGACATCACTATAAAGAAACATCACTTAAAGAGACATCACTTTAAAGAGACTTCTCAAATAAAGAGACATCGCTTAAAGAGACATCAATTTAAAGAGACATCACTTTAAAGAGGCATCATTGTAAGGACACATCACTATAAATAGACATCACTATAAAGCGACATCACTTCAAAGACACTTCACAATAAAGAGACATCACTTAAAGAGACATCACTATAAACACACATCACTTAAAGAGACATCACTTTAAAGAGGCATCGCTGTAAAGAGGCATCATTATAAGGAGACATCAGTATAAAGAGACATGACTATAAAGAGACATCGCTTTAAAGAGATATCACTAAAAAGAGACATCAGTATAAAGAGACGTCACTATAAAGAGACATTACTATAAAGAGGCATCGCTTTAAAGAGACTTCACAATAAAGAGACATCACTTAAAGAGACATCACTTTGAAGAGACATCACTTTAAAGAGACATCACTTAAACAGACATCACTTTAAAGAGGCATCACTGTAAAGAGGCATCATTATAAGGAGACATCACTATAAAGAGACATAACTATAAAGAGACATCGCTTTAAATACATATCACTATAAAGAGGCATAACTTAAAGAAACATCACTATAAAGAGACATCACTTCTAAAGGGACATCACTTTAAAGAGACTTCACAATAAAGATACATCACTGAAAGAGACATCACTTTAAAGAGACATCACAAGAAAGAGACTTCACTTAAAGAGACAACACTTTAAAGAGGCATCGCTGTAAAGAGGCATCATTATAAGGAGACATCACTTAAAGAGACATCACTATAAAGAGACATCACTAAAAGAGACATCAGTATAAAGAGACATCTCTTTAAAGAGACATCACTATAAAGAGATATCACTTCAAAGACACTTCACAATAAATAGACATCACTTAAAGAGACATCACTATAAACACACATCACTTAAAGAGACATCACTATAAAGAGACATCACTTAAAGAGACATCACTTTAAAGAGACTTCTCAAATAAAGAGACATCGCTTAAAGAGACATCAATTTAAAGAGACATCACTTTAAAGAGGCATCGCTGTAAAAAGGCATCATTGTAAGGACACATCACCATAAAGACACATCACTATAAAGAGACATCACTTCAAAGACACTTCACAATAAAGAGACATCACTTGAAGAGACATCACTATAAACACACATCACTTAAAGAGACATCACTTTAAAGAGGCATCGCTGTAAAGAGGCATCATTATAAGGAGACATCAGTATAAAGAGACATGACTATAAAGAGACATCGCTTTAAAGAGATATCACTAAAAAGAGACATCAGTATAAAGAGACGTCACTATAAAGAGACATTACTATAAAGAGGCATCGCTTTAAATAGACTTCACAATAAGAGACATTAATTTGAAGAGACATCACTTTAAAGAGACATCACTTAAACAGACATCACTTTAAAGAGGCATCGCTGTAAAGAGGCATCATTATAAGGAGACATCAGTATAAAGAGACATGACTATAAAGAGACATCGCTTTAAAGAGATATCACTAAAAAGAGACATCAGTATAAAGAGACGTCACTATAAAGAGACATTACTATAAAGAGGCATCGCTTTAAAGAGACTTCACAATAAAGAGACATCACTTAAAGAGACATCACTTTAAAGAGACATCACTTAAACAGACATCACTTTAAAGAGGCATCGCTGTAAAGAGGCATCATTATAAGGAGACATCACTATAAAGAGACATAACTATAAAGAGACATCACTTTAAAGACACATCACTATAAAGAGATATTGTAAGGAGACATCACTATAAAGAGACATCACTATACAGAGACATCACTTAAAGAGACAACACTTCTAAAGGGACATCACTTTAAAGAGACTTCACAATAAAGATACATCACTTAAAGAGACATCACTTTAAAGAGACATCACAATAAAGAGACTTCACTTAAAGAGACATCACTTTAAAGAGGCATCGCTGTAAAGAGGCATCATTATAAGGAGACATCACTATAAAGAGACATCCCTATAAAAAGACATTGCTTTAAAGAGATATCACTATAAAGAGACTTCTCAAATAAAGAGACATCAGTTTAAAAGACATCAATTTAAAGAGACATCACTTTAAAGAGATATCACTTTAAAGAGACATTTTCAGGAGACATCACTTAAAGAGACATCAATATAAAGAGACATCCATTTAAAGAGACATTACTTTAAAGAGGCATCGCTGTAAAGAGACATCATTGTAAGGAGACGTCACTATAAAGAGACATCACTTCAAAGAGACTTCACAATAAAGAGACATCACTTAAAGAGACATCACTATAAACACACATCACTTAAAGAGACATCACTTAAAGAGAATTCACAATAAATAGACGCCACTTAAAGAGACATCACTTTGAAGAGGCATCGCTGTAAAGAAGCATCATTATAAGGAGACATCACTATAAAGAGACATCACTATAAAGAGACATCACTTCAAAGAGACTTCACAATAAAGAGACATCACTTAAAGAGACATCACTTTAAAGAGACATCACTTAAACAGACATCACTTCTAAAGAGACATCGCTATAAAGCGACATCACTTTAAAAGAGACATCACTATAAAGCGTCAGCACTATAAAGAGACATCACTATAAAGATTCATCAGTATAAAGAGACATCACTTCTAAAGGGATATCACTTTAAAGAGACTTCACAATAAAGATACATCACTTAAAGAGACATTACTTTAAAGACACATCACAATAAAGAGCCTTCACTTAAAGAGACATCACTTTAAAGAGGCATCGCTGTAAAGAGGCATCATTATAAGGAGACATCACTTAAAGAGACATCACTATAAAGAGACATCACTTAAAGAGACATCACTTTAAAGAGACTTCTCAAATAAAGAGACATCGCTTAAAGAGATATCAATTTAAAGAGACATCACTTCAAAGAGACTACACAATAAAGAGACATCACTTAAAGAGACATCACTATAAACACACATCACATAAAGAGACGCCACTTAAGGAGACATCACTTTAAAGATACATCACTTTAAAGAGACATCACTTAAAGAGACATCACTTTGAAGAGGCATCGCTGTAAAGAGGCATCATCATAAGGAGACATCACTATAAAGACACATCACTATAAAGAGACATCGCTTTAAATACATATCACTATAAAGAGGCATCAATTAAAGAAACATCACTATAAAGAGAAATCACTTTAAAGAGACATCACTTAAACAGACATCACTTTAAAGAGGCATCGCTGTAAAGAGGCATCATGATAAGGAGACATCACTATAAAGAGACATCGCTTTAAAGAGATATCACTTTAAAGAGACATTGTAAGGAGACATCACTATACAGAGACATCACTTAAAGAGACAACACTTCTAAAGGGACATCACTTTAAAGAGACTTCACAGTAAAGATACATCACTTAAAGAGACATCACTTTAAAGAGACATCGCTTTAAAGAGGCATCATTATAAGGAGACATCACTTAAAGAGACATCACTATAAAGAGACATCACTATAAACACACATCACTTAAAGAGACATTACTTTAAAGATAATTCACAATAAATAGACGCCACTTAAAGAGACATCACTTTGAAGAGGCATCGCTGTAAAGAAGCATCATTATAAGGAGACATCACTATAAAGAGACATCACTATATAGAGACATCACTTCAAAGAGACTTCACAATAAAGAGACATCACTTAAAGAGACATCACTTTAAAGAGAATTCACTTCAAAGAGACATCACTTAAACAGACATCACTTTAAAGAGGCATCGCTGTAAAGAGGCATCATTATAAGGAGACATCACTATAAAGAGACATCGCTTTAAATACATATCACTATAAAGAGGCATAACTTAAAGAAACATCACTATAAAGAGACATCACTATAAAGAGGCATCGCTTTAAAGAGAAATCACTATAAAGAGACATCACTTAAAGAGACATCACTTCTAAAGGGACATCACTTTAAAGAGACTTCACAATAAAGATACATCACTGAAAGAGACATCACTTTAAAGAGACATCACAAGAAAGAGACTTCACTTAAAGAGAAAACACTTTAAAGAGGCATCGCTGTAAAGAGGCATCATTATAAGGAGACATCACTTAAAGAGACATCACTAAAAAGAGACATCACTAAAAGAGACATAAGTATAAAGAGACATCTCTTTAAAGAGACATCACTATAAAGAGACATCACTTCAAAGACACTTCACAATAAATAGACATCACTTAAAGAGACATCACTATAAACACACATCACTTAAAGAGACATCACTATAAAGAGACATCACTTAAAGAGACATCACTTTAAAGAGACATCACTTAAAGAGACATCACTTTAAAGAGACTTCTCAAATAAAGAGACATCGCTTAAAGAGACATCAATTTAAAGAGACATCACTTTAAAGAGGCATCGCTGTAAAAAGGCATCATTGTAAGGACACATCACTATAAAGACACATCACTATAAAGAGACATCACTTCAAAGACACTTCACAATAAAGAGACATCACTTAAAGAGACATCACTATAAACACACATCACTTAAAGAGACATCACTTTAAAGAGACATCGCTGTAAAGAGGCATCATTATAAGGAGACATCAGTATAAAGAGACATGACTATAAAGAGACATCGGTTTAAAGAGATATCACTAAAAAGAGACATCAGTATAAAGAGACATCACTATAAAGAGGCATCGCTTTAAAGAGAAATCACTATAAAGAGACATCACTTAAAGAGACATCACTTCTAAAGGGACATCACTTTAAAGAGACTTCACAATAAAGATACATCACTGAAAGAGACATCACTTTAAAGAGACATCACAAGAAAGAGACTTCACTTAAAGAGAAAACACTTTAAAGAGGCATCGCTGTAAAGAGGCATCATTATAAGGAGACATCACTTAAAGAGACATCATTATAAAGAGACATCACTAAAAGAGACATAAGTATAAAGAGACATCTCTTTAAAGAGACATCACTATAAAGAGACATCACTTCAAAGACACTTCACAATAAATAGACATCACTTAAAGAGACATCACTATAAACACACATCACTTAAAGAGACATCACTTAAAGAGACATCACTATAAAGAGACATCACTTAAAGAGACATCACTTTAAAGAGACATCACTTAAAGAGACATCACTTTAAAGAGACTTCTCAAATAAAGAGACATCGCTTAAAGAGACATCAATTTAAAGAGACATCACTTTAAAGAGGCATCGCTGTAAAAAGGCATCATTGTAAGGACACATCACTATAAAGACACATCACTATAAAGAGACATCACTTCAAAGAGACTTCACAATAAAGATACATCACTTAAAGAGACATCACTTTAAAGAGACATCACAATAAAGAGACTTCACTTAAAGAGACATCACTTTAAAGAGGCATCGCTGTAAAGAGGCATCATTATAAGGAGACATCACTATAAAGAGACATCCCTATAAAAAGACATCGCTTTAAAGAGATATCACTATAAAGAGACTTCTCAAATAAAGAGACATCAGTTTAAAAGACATCAATTTAAAGAGACATCACTTTAAAGAGATATCACTTTAAAGAGACATTTTCAGGAGACATCACTTAAAGAGACATCACTATAAAAAGACATCCATTTAAAGAGACATTACTTTAAAGAGGCATCGCTGTAAAGAGACATCATTGTAAGGAGACGTCACTATAAAGAGACATCACTTCAAAGAGACTTCACAATAAAGAGACATCACTTAAAGAGACATCACTATAAACACACATCACTTAAAGAGACATCACTTTAAAGAGAATTCACAATAAATAGACGCCACTTAAAGAGACATCACTTTGAAGAGGCATCGCTGTAAAGAAGCATCATTATAAGGAGACATCACTATAAAGAGACATCACTATAAAGAGACATCACTTCAAAGAGACTTCACAATAAAGAGACATCACTTAAAGAGACATCACTTTAAAGAGACATCACTTAAACAGACATCACTTCTAAAGAGACATCGCTATAAAGCGACATCACTTTAAAAGAGACATCACTATAAAGCGTCAGCACTATAAAGAGACATCACTATAAAGATTCATCAGTATAAAGAGACATCACTTCTAAAGGGATATCACTTTAAAGAGACTTCACAATAAAGATACATCACTTAAAGAGACATTACTTTAAAGACACATCACAATAAAGAGCCTTCACTTAAAGAGACATCACTTTAAAGAGGCATCGCTGTAAAGAGGCATCATTATAAGGAGACATCACTTAAAGAGACATCACTATAAAGAGACATCACTTAAAGAGACATCACTTTAAAGAGACTTCTCAAATAAAGAGACATCGCTTAAAGAGATATCAATTTAAAGAGACATCACTTCAAAGAGACTACACAATAAAGAGACATCACTTAAAGAGACATCACTATAAACACACATCACATAAAGAGACGCCACTTAAGGAGACATCACTTTAAAGATACATCACTTTAAAGAGACATCACTTAAAGAGACATCACTTTGAAGAGGCATCGCTGTAAAGAGGCATCATCATAAGGAGACATCACTATAAAGACACATCACTATAAAGAGACATCGCTTTAAATACATATCACTATAAAGAGGCATCAATTAAAGAAACATCACTATAAAGAGAAATCACTTTAAAGAGACATCACTTAAACAGACATCACTTTAAAGAGGCATCGCTGTAAAGAGGCATCATTATAAGGAGACATCACTATAAAGAGACATCGCTTTAAAGAGATATCACTTTAAAGAGACATTGTAAGGAGACATCACTATACAGAGACATCACTTAAAGAGACAACACTTCTAAAGGGACATCACTTTAAAGAGACTTCACAGTAAAGATACATCACTTAACGAGACATCACTTTAAAGAGACATCGCTTTAAAGAGGCATCATTATAAGGAGACATCACTTAAAGAGACATCACTATAAAGAGACATCACTATAAACACACATCACTTAAAGAGACATTACTTTAAAGATAATTCACAATAAATAGACGCCACTTAAAGAGACATCACTTTGAAGAGGCATCGCTGTAAAGAAGCATCATTATAAGGAGACATCACTATAAAGAGACATCACTATATAGAGACATCACTTCAAAGAGACTTCACAATAAAGAGACATCACTTAAAGAGACATCACTTTAAAGAGAATTCACTTCAAAGAGACATCACTTAAACAGACATCACTTTAAAGAGGCATCGCTGTAAAGAGGCATCATTATAAGGAGACATCACTATAAAGAGACATCGCTTTAAATACATATCACTATAAAGAGGCATAACTTAAAGAAACATCACTATAAAGAGACATCACTATAAAGAGGCATCGCTTTAAAGAGAAATCACTATAAAGAGACATCACTTAAAGAGACATCACTTCTAAAGGGACATCACTTTAAAGAGACTTCACAATAAAGATACATCACTGAAAGAGACATCACTTTAAAGAGACATCACAAGAAAGAGACTTCACTTAAAGAGAAAACACTTTAAAGAGGCATCGCTGTAAAGAGGCATCATTATAAGGAGACATCACTTAAAGAGACATCACTAAAAAGAGACATCACTAAAAGAGACATAAGTATAAAGAGACATCTCTTTAAAGAGACATCACTATAAAGAGACATCACTTCAAAGACACTTCACAATAAATAGACATCACTTAAAGAGACATCACTATAAACACACATCACTTAAAGAGACATCACTATAAAGAGACATCACTTAAAGAGACATCACTTTAAAGAGACATCACTTAAAGAGACATCACTTTAAAGAGACTTCTCAAATAAAGAGACATCGCTTAAAGAGACATCAATTTAAAGAGACATCACTTTAAAGAGGCATCGCTGTAAAAAGGCATCATTGTAAGGACACATCACTATAAAGACACATCACTATAAAGAGACATCACTTCAAAGACACTTCACAATAAAGAGACATCACTTAAAGAGACATCACTATAAACACACATCACTTAAAGAGACATCACTTTAAAGAGACATCGCTGTAAAGAGGCATCATTATAAGGAGACATCAGTATAAAGAGACGTCACTATAAAGAGACATTACTATAAAGAGGCATCGCTTTAAAGAGACTTCACAATAAAGAGACATCACTTAAAGAGACATCACTTTGAAGAGACATCACTTTAAAGAGACATCACTTAAACAGACATCACTTTAAAGAGGCATCGCTGTAAAGAGGCATCATTATCAGGAGACATCAGTATAAAGAGACATGACTATAAAGAGACATCGCTTTAAAGAGATATCACTAAAAAGAGACATCAGTATAAAGAGACGTCACTATAAAGAGACATTACTATAAAGAGGCATCGCTTTAAAGAGACTTCACAATAAAGAGACATCACTTAAAGAGACATCACTTTGAAGAGACATCACTTTAAAGAGACATCACTTAAACAGACATCACTTTAAAGAGGCATCGCTGTAAAGAGGCATCATTATAAGGAGACATCACTATAAAGAGACATCACTTCTAAAGGGACATCACTTTAAAGAGACTTCACAATAAAGATACATCACTGAAAGAGACATCACTTTAAAGAGACATCACAAGAAAGAGACTTCACTTAAAGAGACAACACTTTAAAGAGGCATCGCTGTAAAGAGGCATCATTATAAGGAGACATCACTTAATGAGACATCACTATAAAGAGACATCACTAAAAGAGACATCAGTATAAAGAGACATCTCTTTAAAGAGACATCACTTCAAAGACACTTCACAATAAATAGACATCACTTAAAGAGACATCACTATAAACACACATCACTTAAAGAGACATCACTTAAAGAGACATCACTATAAAGAGACATCACTTAAAGAGACATCACTTTAAAGAGACTTCTCAAATAAAGAGACATCGCTTAAAGAGACATCAATTTAAAGAGACATCACTTTAAAGAGGCATCGCTGTAAAAAGGCATCATTGTAAGGACAAATCACCATAAAGACACATCACTATAAAGAGACATCACTTCAAAGACACTTCACAATAAAGAGACATCACTTAAAGAGACATCACTATAAACACACATCACTTAAAGAGACATCACTTTAAAGAGGCATCGCTGTAAAGAGGCATCATTATAAGGAGACATCACTATAAAGAGACATCACTATAAAGAGAAATCACTTTAAAGAGACATCACTTAAACAGACATCAATTTAAAGAGGCATCGCTGTAAAGAGGCATCATTATAAGGAGACATCACTATAAAGAGACATAACTATAAAGAGACATCGCTTTAAAGAGATATCGCTTTAAAAAGACATTGTAAGGAGACATCACTATACAGAGACATCACTTAAAGAGGCATCGCTGTAAAGGGACATCACTTTAAAGAGACTTCACAATAAAGATACATCACTTAAAGAGACATCACTTTAAAGAGACATCACAATAAAGAGACTTCACTTAAAGAGGCATCGCTGTAAAGAGGCATCATTATAAGGAGACATCACTTAAAGAGACATCACTATAAAGAGACATCACTATAAACACACATCACTTAAAGAGACATCACTTTAAAGAGAATTCACAATAAATAGACGCCACTTAAAGAGACATCACTTTGAAGAGGCATCGCTGTAAAGAAGCATCATTATAAGGAGACATCACTATAAAGAGACATCACTATATAGAGACATCACTTCAAAGAGACTTCACAATAAAGAGACATCAGTTTAAGAGACATCAATTTAAAGAGACATCACTTTAAAGAGACATTGTCAGGAGACATCACTTAAAGAGACATCACTATAAAGAGACATCCATTTAAAGAGACATTACTTTAAAGAGGCATCGCTGTAAAGAGACATCATTGTAAGGAGACATCACTATAAAGAGACATCACTTCAAAGAGACTTCACAATAAAGAGACATCACTTAAAGAGACATCACTTTAAAGAGAATTCACAATAAAGAGACGCCACTTAAAGACACATCACTATAAAGAGACATTGCTTTAAATACATATCACTTTAAAGAGGCATCACTTAAAGAAACATCACTATAAAGAGAAATCACTTTAAAGAGACATCACTTAAACAGACATCACTTTAAAGAGGCATCGCTGTAAAGAGGCATCATTACAAGGAGACATCACTATAAAGAGACAACACTATAAAGAGACATCGCTTTAAAGAGATATCACTTTAAAGAGACATTGTAAGGAGACATCACTATACAGAGACATCACTTAAAGAGACAACACTTCTAAAGGGACATCACTATAAAGAGACTTCACAATAAAGAGACATCACTTTAAAGAGACATCACAATAAAGAGACTTCACTTAAAGAGACATCACTTTAAAGAGGCATCGCTGTAAAGAGGCATCATTATAAGGAGACATCACTTAAAGAGACATCACTATAAAGAGATATCACTATAAACACACATCACTTTAAAGAGAATTCACAATAAATAGACGCCACTTTGAAGAGGCACCGCTGTAAAGAAGCATCATTATAAGGAGACATCACTATAAAGACACATCACTATAAAGAGACATCGCTTTAAATACATATCACTATAAAGAGGCATCAATTAAAGAAACATCACTATAAAGAGAAATCACTTTAAAGAGACATCACTTAAACAGACATCACTTTAAAGAGGCATCGCTGTAAAGAGGCATCATTATAAGGAGACATCACTATAAAGAGACATCGCTTTAAAGAGATATCACTTTAAAGAGACATTGTAAGGAGACATCACTATACAGAGACATCACTTAAAGAGACAACACTTCTAAAGGGACATCACTTTAAAGAGACTTCACAGTAAAGATACATCACTTAAAGAGACATCACTTTAAAGAGACATCGCTTTAAAGAGGCATCATTATAAGGAGACATCACTTAAAGAGACATCACTATAAAGAGACATCACTATAAACACACATCACTTAAAGAGACATTACTTTAAAGATAATTCACAATAAATAGACGCCACTTAAAGAGACATCACTTTGAAGAGGCATCGCTGTAAAGAAGCATCATTATAAGGAGACATCACTATAAAGAGACATCACTATATAGAGACATCACTTCAAAGAGACTTCACAATAAAGAGACATCACTTAAAGAGACATCACTTTAAAGAGAATTCACTTCAAAGAGACATCACTTAAACAGACATCACTTTAAAGAGGCATCGCTGTAAAGAGGCATCATTATAAGGAGACATCACTATAAAGAGACATCGCTTTAAATACATATCACTATAAAGAGGCATAACTTAAAGAAACATCACTATAAAGAGACATCACTATAAAGAGGCATCGCTTTAAAGAGAAATCACTATAAAGAGACATCACTTAAAGAGACATCACTTCTAAAGGGACATCACTTTAAAGAGACTTCACAATAAAGATACATCACTGAAAGAGACATCACTTTAAAGAGACATCACAAGAAAGAGACTTCACTTAAAGAGAAAACACTTTAAAGAGGCATCGCTGTAAAGAGGCATCATTATAAGGAGACATCACTTAAAGAGACATCACTAAAAAGAGACATCACTAAAAGAGACATAAGTATAAAGAGACATCTCTTTAAAGAGACATCACTATAAAGAGACATCACTTCAAAGACAATTCACAATAAATAGACATCACTTAAAGAGACATCACTATAAACACACATCACTTAAAGAGACATCACTATAAAGAGACATCACTTAAAGAGACATCACTTTAAAGAGACATCACTTAAAGAGACATCACTTTAAAGAGACTTCTCAAATAAAGAGACATCGCTTAAAGAGACATCACTTTAAAGAGAATTCACAATAAATAGACGCCACTTAAAGAGACATCACTTTGAAGAGGCATCGCTGTAAAGAAGCATCATTATAAGGAGACATCACTATAAAGAGACATCACTATAAAGAGACATCACTTCAAAGAGACTTCACAATAAAGAGACATCACTTAAAGAGACATCACTTTAAAGAGACATCACTTAAACAGACATCACTTCTAAAGAGACATCGCTATAAAGCGACATCACTTTAAAAGAGACATCACTATAAAGCGTCAGCACTATAAAGAGACATCACTATAAAGATTCATCAGTATAAAGAGACATCACTTCTAAAGGGATATCACTTTAAAGAGACTTCACAATAAAGATACATCACTTAAAGAGACATTACTTTAAAGACACATCACAATAAAGAGCCTTCACTTAAAGAGACATCACTTTAAAGAGGCATCGCTGTAAAGAGGCATCATTATAAGGAGACATCACTTAAAGAGACATCACTATAAAGAGACATCACTTAAAGAGACATCACTTTAAAGAGACTTCTCAAATAAAGAGACATCGCTTAAAGAGATATCAATTTAAAGAGACATCACTTCAAAGAGACTACACAATAAAGAGACATCACTTAAAGAGACATCACTATAAACACACATCACATAAAGAGACGCCACTTAAGGAGACATCACTTTAAAGATACATCACTTTAAAGAGACATCACTTAAAGAGACATCACTTTGAAGAGGCATCGCTGTAAAGAGGCATCATCATAAGGAGACATCACTATAAAGACACATCACTATAAAGAGACATCGCTTTAAATACATATCACTATAAAGAGGCATCAATTAAAGAAACATCACTATAAAGAGAAATCACTTTAAAGAGACATCACTTAAACAGACATCACTTTAAAGAGGCATCGCTGTAAAGAGGCATCATTATAAGGAGACATCACTATAAAGAGACATCGCTTTAAAGAGATATCACTTTAAAGAGACATTGTAAGGAGACATCACTATACAGAGACATCACTTAAAGAGACAACACTTCTAAAGGGACATCACTTTAAAGAGACTTCACAGTAAAGATACATCACTTAAAGAGACATCACTTTAAAGAGACATCGCTTTAAAGAGGCATCATTATAAGGAGACATCACTTAAAGAGACATCACTATAAAGAGACATCACTATAAACACACATCACTTAAAGAGACATTACTTTAAAGATAATTCACAATAAATAGACGCCACTTAAAGAGACATCACTTTGAAGAGGCATCGCTGTAAAGAAGCATCATTATAAGGAGACATCACTATAAAGAGACATCACTATATAGAGACATCACTTCAAAGAGACTTCACAATAAAGAGACATCACTTAAAGAGACATCACTTTAAAGAGAATTCACTTCAAAGAGACATCACTTAAACAGACATCACTTTAAAGAGGCATCGCTGTAAAGAGGCATCATTATAAGGAGACATCACTATAAAGAGACATCGCTTTAAATACATATCACTATAAAGAGGCATAACTTAAAGAAACATCACTATAAAGAGACATCACTATAAAGAGGCATCGCTTTAAAGAGAAATCACTATAAAGAGACATCACTTAAAGAGACATCACTTCTAAAGGGACATCACTTTAAAGAGACTTCACAATAAAGATACATCACTGAAAGAGACATCACTTTAAAGAGACATCACAAGAAAGAGACTTCACTTAAAGAGAAAACACTTTAAAGAGGCATCGCTGTAAAGAGGCATCATTATAAGGAGACATCACTTAAAGAGACATCACTAAAAAGAGACATCACTAAAAGAGACATAAGTATAAAGAGACATCTCTTTAAAGAGACATCACTATAAAGAGACATCACTTCAAAGACACTTCACAATAAATAGACATCACTTAAAGAGACATCACTATAAACACACATCACTTAAAGAGACATCACTATAAAGAGACATCACTTAAAGAGACATCACTTTAAAGAGACATCACTTTAAAGAGACTTCTCAAATAAAGAGACATCGCTTAAAGAGACATCAATTTAAAGAGACATCACTTTAAAGAGGCATCGCTGTAAAAAGGCATCATTGTAAGGACACATCACTATAAAGACACATCACTATAAAGAGACATCACTTCAAAGACACTTCACAATAAAGAGACATCACTTAAAGAGACATCACTATAAACACACATCACTTAAAGAGACATCACTTTAAAGAGACATCGCTGTAAAGAGGCATCATTATAAGGAGACATCAGTATAAAGAGACGTCACTATAAAGAGACATTACTATAAAGAGGCATCGCTTTAAAGAGACTTCACAATAAAGAGACATCACTTAAAGAGACATCACTTTGAAGAGACATCACTTTAAAGAGACATCACTTAAACAGACATCACTTTAAAGAGGCATCGCTGTAAAGAGGCATCATTATCAGGAGACATCAGTATAAAGAGACATGACTATAAAGAGACATCGCTTTAAAGAGATATCACTAAAAAGAGACATCAGTATAAAGAGACGTCACTATAAAGAGACATTACTATAAAGAGGCATCGCTTTAAAGAGACTTCACAATAAAGAGACATCACTTAAAGAGACATCACTTTGAAGAGACATCACTTAAACAGACATCACTTTAAAGAGGCATCGCTGTAAAGAGGCATCATTATAAGGAGACATCACTATAAAGAGACATCACTTCTAAAGGGACATCACTTTAAAGAGACTTCACAATAAAGATACATCACTGAAAGAGACATCACTTTAAAGAGACATCACAAGAAAGAGACTTCACTTAAAGAGACAACACTTTAAAGAGGCATCGCTGTAAAGAGGCATCATTATAAGGAGACATCACTTAAAGAGACATCACTATAAAGAGACATCACTAAAAGAGACATCAGTATAAAGAGACATCTCTTTAAAGAGACATCACTATAAAGAGACATCACTTCAAAGACACTTCACAATAAATAGACATCACTTAAAGAGACATCACTATAAACACACATCACTTAAAGAGACATCACTTAAAGAGACATCACTATAAAGAGACATCACTTAAAGAGACATCACTTTAAAGAGACTTCTCAAATAAAGAGACATCGCTTAAAGAGACATCAATTTAAAGAGACATCACTTTAAAGAGGCATCGCTGTAAAAAGGCATCATTGTAAGGACAAATCACCATAAAGACACATCACTATAAAGAGACATCACTTCAAAGACACTTCACAATAAAGAGACATCACTTAAAGAGACATCACTATAAACACACATCACTTAAAGAGACATCACTTTAAAGAGGCATCGCTGTAAAGAGGCATCATTATAAGGAGACATCACTATAAAGAGACATCACTATAAAGAGAAATCACTTTAAAGAGACATCACTTAAACAGACATCAATTTAAAGAGGCATCGCTGTAAAGAGGCATCATTATAAGGAGACATCACTATAAAGAGACATAACTATAAAGAGACATCGCTTTAAAGAGATATCGCTTTAAAAAGACATTGTAAGGAGACATCACTATACAGAGACATCACTTAAAGAGACAACACTTCTAAAGGGACATCACTTTAAAGAGACTTCACAATAAAGATACATCACTTAAAGAGACATCACTTTAAAGAGACATCACAATAAAGAGACTTCACTTAAAGAGGCATCGCTGTAAAGAGGCATCATTATAAGGAGACATCACTTAAAGAGACATCACTATAAAGAGACATCACTATAAACACACATCACTTAAAGAGACATCACTTTAAAGAGAATTCACAATAAATAGACGCCACTTAAAGAGACATCACTTTGAAGAGGCATCGCTGTAAAGAAGCATCATTATAAGGAGACATCACTATAAAGAGACATCACTATATAGAGACATCACTTCAAAGAGACTTCACAATAAAGAGACATCAGTTTAAGAGACATCAATTTAAAGAGACATCACTTTAAAGAGACATTGTCAGGAGACATCACTTAAAGAGACATCACTATAAAGAGACATCCATTTAAAGAGACATTACTTTAAAGAGGCATCGCTGTAAAGAGACATCATTGTAAGGAGACATCACTATAAAGAGACATCACTTCAAAGAGACTTCACAATAAAGAGACATCACTTAAAGAGACATCACTTTAAAGAGAATTCACAATAAAGAGACGCCACTTAAAGACACATCACTATAAAGAGACATCGCTTTAAATACATATCACTTTAAAGAGGCATCACTTAAAGAAACATCACTATAAAGAGAAATCACTTTAAAGAGACATCACTTAAACAGACATCACTTTAAAGAGGCATCGCTGTAAAGAGGCATCATTACAAGGAGACATCACTATAAAGAGACAACACTATAAAGAGACATCGCTTTAAAGAGATATCACTTTAAAGAGACATTGTAAGGAGACATCACTATACAGAGACATCACTTAAAGAGACAACACTTCTAAAGGGACATCACTTTAAAGAGACTTCACAATAAAGAGACATCACTTTAAAGAGACATCACAATAAAGAGACTTCACTTAAAGAGACATCACTTTAAAGAGGCATCGCTGTAAAGAGGCATCATTATAAGGAGACATCACTTAAAGAGACATCACTATAAAGAGATATCACTATAAACACACATCACTTTAAAGAGAATTCACAATAAATAGACGCCACTTAAAGAGACATCACTTTGAAGAGGCATCGCTGTAAAGAAGCATCATTATAAGGAGACATCACTATAAAGAGACATCACTATAAAGAGACATCACTTCAAAGACACTTCACAATAAAGAGACATCACTTAAAGAGACATCACTATAAACACATATCACTTCAAGAGACATCACTATAAAGAGACATCACTTAAAGAGACATCACTTTAAAGAGACTTCTCAAATAAAGAGACATCGCTTAAAGAGACATCAATTTAAAGAGACATCACTTTAAAGAGGCATCGCTGTAAAAAGGCATCATTGTAAGGCCACATCACTATAAAGACACATCACTATAAAGAGACATCACTTCAAAGACAGTTCACAATAAAGAGACATCACTTAAAGAGACATCACTATAAACACACATCACTTAAAGAGACATCACTTTAAAGAGGCATCGCTGTAAAGAGGCATTATTATAAGGAGACATCAGTATAAAGAGACATGACTATAAAGAGACATCGCTTTAAAGAGATATCACTAAAAAGAGACATCAGTATAAAGAGACGTCACTATAAAGAGACATTACTATAAAGAGGCATCGCTTTAAAGAGACTTCACAATAAAGAGACATCACTTAAAGAGACATCAATTTGAAGAGACATCACTTTAAAGAGACATCACTTTAAAGAGGCATCGCTGTTAAGACGCATCATTATAAGGAGACATCACTAGAAAGAGATAACTATAAAGAGACATCGCTTTAAAGAGATATCACTTTAAAGAGACATTGTAAGGAGACATCACTATAAAGAGACATCACTATACAGAGACATCACTTAAAGAGACAACACTTCTAAAGGGACATCACTTTAAAGAGACTTCACAATAAAGATACATCACTTAAAGAGACATCACTTTAAAGAGACATCACAATAAAGAGACTTCACTTAAAGAGACATCACTTTAAAGAGGCATCGCTGTAAAGAGGCATCATTATAAGGAGACATCACTTAAAGAGACATCACTATAAAGAGACATCACTATAAACACACATCACTTAAAGAGACATCACTTTAAAGAGAATTCACAATAAATAGACGCCACTTAAAGAGAGATCACTTTGAAGAGGCATCGCTGTAAAGAAGCATCATTATAAGGAGACATCACTTAAAGAGACATAACTTTAAAGAGACATCACTTAAACAGACATCACTTCTAAAGAGACATCGCTATAAAGAGACATCACTTTAAAAGAAACATCACTATAAAGCGTCAGCACTATAAAGAGACATCACTATAAAGAGACATCACTTCTAAAGGGACATCACTTTAAAGAGACTTCACAATAAAGATACATCACTTAAAGAGACATTACTTTAAAGACACATCACAATAAAGAGCCTTCACTTAAAGAGGCATCGCTGTAAAGAGGCATCATTATAAGGAGACATCACTTAAAGAGACATCACTATAAAGAGACATCACTTAAAGAGACATCACTTTAAAGAGACTTCTCAAATAAAGAGACATCGCTTAAAGAGATATCAATTTAAAGAGACAACACTTAAAAGAGGCATCGCTGTAAAAAGGCATCATTATAAGGAGACATCACTATAAAGAGACATCACTTCAAAGAGACATCACTATAAACACACATCACATAAAGAGACGCCACTTAAGGAGACATCACTTTAAAGATACATCACTTTAAAGAGACATCACTTAAAGAGACATCACTTTGAAGAGGCATCGCTGTAAAGAGGCATCATCATAAGGAGACATCACTATAAAGACACATCACTATAAAGAGAAATCGCTTTGAATACATATCACTATAAAGAGGCATCACTTAAAGAAACATCACTATAAAGAGATATCACTTTAAAGAGACATCACTTAAACAGACATCACTATAAAGACACATCACTTAAAGAGACATCACTATAAACACACATCACTTTAAAGAGGCATCGCTGTAAAGAGGCATCATTATAAGGAGACATCAGTATAAACAGACATGACTATAAAGAGACATCGCTTTAAAGAGATATCACTTAAAGAGACATCACTTTAAAGAGAATTCACAATAAATAGACGCCACTTAAAGAGACATCACTTTAAAGAGGCATCGCTGTAAAGAGGCATCATTATAAGGAGACATCACTATAAAGAGACATCACTATAAAGAGAAATCACTTTAAAGAGACATCACTTAAACAGACATCAATTTAAAGAGGCATCGCTGTAAAGAGGCATCATTATAAGGAGACATCACTATAAAGAGACATAACTATAAAGAGACATCGCTTTAAAGAGATATCGCTTTAAAAAGACATTGTAAGGAGACATCACTATACAGAGACATCACTTAAAGAGACAACACTTCTAAAGGGACATCACTTTAAAGAGACTTCACAATAAAGATACATCACTTAAAGAGACATCACTTTAAAGAGACATCACAATAAAGAGACTTCACTTAAAGAGGCATCGCTGTAAAGAGGCATCATTATAAGGAGACATCACTTAAAGAGACATCACTATAAAGAGACATCACTATAAACACACATCACTTAAAGACACATCACTTTAAAGAGAATTCACAATAAATAGACGCCACTTAAAGAGACATCACTTTGAAGAGGCATCGCTGTAAAGAAGCATCATTATAAGGAGACATCACTATAAAGAGACATCACTATATAGAGACATCACTTCAAAGAGACTTCACAATAAAGAGACATCAGTTTAAGAGACATCAACTTAAAGAGACATCACTTTAAAGAGACATTGTCAGGAGACATCACTTAAAGAGACATCACTATAAAGAGACATCCATTTAAAGAGACATTACTTTAAAGAGGCATCGCTGTAAAGAGACATCATTGTAAGGAGACATCACTATAAAGAGACATCACTTCAAAGAGACTTCACAATAAAGAGACATCACTTAAAGAGACATCACTTTAAAGAGAATTCACAATAAAGAGACGCCACTTAAAGACACATCACTATAAAGAGACATCGCTTTAAATACATATCACTTTAAAGAGGCATCACTTAAAGAAACATCACTATAAAGAGAAATCACTTTAAAGAGACATCACTTAAACAGACATCACTTTAAAAAGGCATCGCTGTAAAGAGGCATCATTACAAGGAGACATCACTATAAAGAGACAACACTATAAAGAGACATCGCTTTAAAGAGATATCACTTTAAAGAGACATTGTAAGGAGACATCACTATACAGAGACATCACTTAAAGAGACAACACTTCTAAAGGGACATCACTTTAAAGAGACTTCACAATAAAGAGACATCACTTTAAAGAGACATCACAATAAAGAGACTTCACTTAAAGAGACATCACTTTAAAGAGGCATCGCTGTAAAGAGGCATCATTATAAGGAGACATCACTTAAAGAGACATCACTATAAAGAGATATCACTATAAACACACATCACTTTAAAGAGAATTCACAATAAATAGACGCCACTTAAAGAGACATCACTTTGAAGAGGCATCGCTGTAAAGAAGCATCATTATAAGGAGACATCACTATAAAGAGACATCACTATAAAGAGACATCACTTCAAAGAGACTTCACAATAAAGAGACATCACTTAAAGAGACATCACTTTAAAGAGACATCACTTAAACAGACATCACTTTAAAGAGACATCGCAGTAAAGAGGCATCATTATAAGGAGACATTACTATAAAGACACATCACTATAAAGAGACATCACTTCAAAGACACTTCACAATAAAGAGACATCACTTAAAGAGACATAACTATAAACACACATCACTTAAAGAGACATCACTTTAAAGAGGCATCGCTGTAAAGAGGCACCATTATAAGGAGACATCAGTATAAAGAGACATGACTATAAAGAGACATCACTTAAAGAGACATCACTTTAAAGAGGCATTGCTATAAAGAGGCATCATTATAAGGAGACATCACTATAAAGAGGCATCGCTTTAAAGAGACTTCACAATAAAGAGACATCACTTAAAGAGACAATACTTTAAAGAGACATCACTTAAACAGACATCACTTTAAAGAGGCATCGCTGTACAGAGGCATCATTATAAGGAGACATCACTATGAAGAGACATCACTAAAAAGAGACATCGCTTTAAGGAGATATCACTTTTAAGAGACATTGTAAGGAGACATCACTTAAAGAGAAATCACTATAAAGAGACATCACTTAAAGAGACTACACAATAAAGATACATCACTGAAAGAGACATCACTTTAAAGAGACATCACAAGAAAGAGACTTCACTTAAAGAGACAACACTTTAAAGAGGCATCGCTGTAGAGGCATCATTATAAGGAGACATCACTTAAAGAGACATCACTATAAAGAGACATCACTAAAAGAGACATCAGTATAAAGAGACATCTCTTTAAAGAGACATCACTATAAAGAGAAATCACTTCAAAGACACTTCACAATAAATAGACATCACTTAAAGAGACATCACTATAAACACATATCACTTAAAGAGACATCACTTAAAGAGACATCACTATAAAGAGACATCACTTAAAGAGACATCACTTTAAAGAGACTTCTCAAATAAAGAGACATCGCTTAAAGAGACATCACTATAAAGACACATCACTATAAAGAGACATCACTTCAAAGACACTTCACAATAAAGAGACATCACTTAAAGAGACATCACTATAAACACACATCACTTAAAGAGACATCACTTTAAAGAGGCATCGCTTTAAAGAGGCATCATTATAAGGAGACATCAGTATAAAGAGACATGACTATAGAGACATCGCTTTAAAGAGATATCACTGAAAAGAGACATCAGTATAAAGAGACGTCACTATAAAGAGACATTACTATAAAGAGGCATCGCTTTAAAGAGACTTCACAATAAAGAGACATCACTTAAAGAGACATCACTTTGAAGAGACATCACTTTAAAGAGACATCACTTAAACAGACATCCCTTTAAAGAGGCATCGCTGTAAAGAGGCATCATTATAAGGAGACATCAGTATAAAGAGACATGACTATAAAGAGACATCGCTTTAAAGAGATATCACTAAAAAGAGACATCAGTATAAAGAGACGTCACTATAAAGAGACATTACTATAAAGAGTCATCGCTTTAAAGAGACTTCACAATAAAGAGACATCACTTAAAGAGACATCAATTTGAAGAGACATCACTTTAAAGAGACATCACTTAAACAGACATCACTTTAAAGAGGCATCGCTGTACAGAGGCATCATTATAAGGAGACATCACTATGAAGAGACATCACTAAAAAGAGACATCGCTTTAAGGAGATATCACTTTTAAGAGACATTGTAAGGAGACATCACTTAAAGAGAAATCACTATAAAGAGACATCACTTAAAGAGACTACACAATAAAGATACATCACTGAAAGAGACATCACTTTAAAGAGACATCACAAGAAAGAGACTTCACTTAAAGAGACAACACTTTAAAGAGGCATCGCTGTAGAGGCATCATTATAAGGAGACATCACTTAAAGAGACATCACTATAAAGAGACATCACTAAAAGAGACATCAGTATAAAGAGACATCTCTTTAAAGAGACATCACTATAAAGAGAAATCACTTCAAAGACACTTCACAATAAATAGACATCACTTAAAGAGACATCACTATAAACACATATCACTTCAAGAGACATCACTATAAAGAGACATCACTTAAAGAGACATCACTTTAAAGAGACTTCTCAAATAAAGAGACATCGCTTAAAGAGACATCAATTTAAAGAGACATCACTTTAAAGAGGCATCGCTGTAAAAAGGCATCATTGTAAGGCCACATCACTATAAAGACACATCACTATAAAGAGACATCACTTCAAAGACAGTTCACAATAAAGAGACATCACTTAAAGAGACATCACTATAAACACACATCACTTAAAGAGACATCACTTTAAAGAGGCATCGCTGTAAAGAGGCATTATTATAAGGAGACATCAGTATAAAGAGACATGACTATAAAGAGACATCGCTTTAAAGAGATATCACTAAAAAGAGACATCAGTATAAAGAGACGTCACTATAAAGAGACATTACTATAAAGAGTCATCGCTTTAAAGAGACTTCACAATAAAGAGACATCACTTAAAGAGACATCAATTTGAAGAGACATCACTTTAAAGAGACATCACTTTAAAGAGGCATCGCTGTTAAGACGCATCATTATAAGGAGACATCACTAGAAAGAGATAACTATAAAGAGACATCGCTTTAAAGAGATATCACTTTAAAGAGACATTGTAAGGAGACATCACTATAAAGAGACATCACTATACAGAGACATCACTTAAAGAGACAACACTTCTAAAGGGACATCACTTTAAAGAGACTTCACAATAAAGATACATCACTTAAAGAGACATCACTTTAAAGAGACATCACAATAAAGAGACTTCACTTAAAGAGACATCACTTTAAAGAGGCATCGCTGTAAAGAGGCATCATTATAAGGAGACATCACTTAAAGAGACATCACTATAAAGAGACATCACTATAAACACACATCACTTAAAGAGACATCACTTTAAAGAGAATTCACAATAAATAGACGCCACTTAAAGAGAGATCACTTTGAAGAGGCATCGCTGTAAAGAAGCATCATTATAAGGAGACATCACTTAAAGAGACATAACTTTAAAGAGACATCACTTAAACAGACATCACTTCTAAAGAGACATCGCTATAAAGAGACATCACTTTAAAAGAAACATCACTATAAAGCGTCAGCACTATAAAGAGACATCACTATAAAGAGACATCACTTCTAAAGGGACATCACTTTAAAGAGACTTCACAATAAAGATACATCACTTAAAGAGACATTACTTTAAAGACACATCACAATAAAGAGCCTTCACTTAAAGAGGCATCGCTGTAAAGAGGCATCATTATAAGGAGACATCACTTAAAGAGACATCACTATAAAGAGACATCACTTAAAGAGACATCACTTTAAAGAGACTTCTCAAATAAAGAGACATCGCTTAAAGAGATATCAATTTAAAGAGACAACACTTAAAAGAGGCATCGCTGTAAAAAGGCATCATTATAAGGAGACATCACTATAAAGAGACATCACTTCAAAGAGACATCACTATAAACACACATCACATAAAGAGACGCCACTTAAGGAGACATCACTTTAAAGATACATCACTTTAAAGAGACATCACTTAAAGAGACATCACTTTGAAGAGGCATCGCTGTAAAGAGGCATCATCATAAGGAGACATCACTATAAAGACACATCACTATAAAGAGAAATCGCTTTGAATACATATCACTATAAAGAGGCATCACTTAAAGAAACATCACTATAAAGAGAAATCACTTTAAAGAGACATCACTTAAACAGACATCACTATAAAGACACATCACTTAAAGAGACATCACTATAAACACACATCACTTAAAGAGACATCACTTTAAAGAGGCATCGCTGTAAAGAGGCATCATTATAAGGAGACATCAGTATAAACAGACATGACTATAAAGAGACATCGCTTTAAAGAGATATCACTAAATAGAGACATCAGTATAAAGAGACGTCACTATAAAGAAACATAACTATAAAGAGGCATCGCTTTAAAGAGACTTCACAATGAAGAGACATCACTTTAAAGAGGCATCGCTGTAAAGAGGCATCATTATAAGGAGACATCACTTAAAGAGACATCACTATAAAGAGACATCACTATAAACACACATCACTTAAAGAGACATCACTTTAAAGAGAATTCACAATAAATAGACGCCACTTAAAGAGACATCACTTTGAAGAGGCATCGCTGTAAAGAAGCATCATTATAAGGAGACATCACTATAAAGAGACATCACTATATAGAGACATCACTTCAAAGAGACTTCACAATAAAGAGACATCACTTAAAGAGACATCACTTTAAAGAGACATCGCTGTAAAGAGGCATCATTAGGAGACATCACTATAAAGACATCACTATAAAGAGACATCGCTTTAAATACATATCACTATAAAGAGGCATAACTTAAAGAAACATCACTATAAAGAGACATCACTATAAAGAGGCATCGCTTTAAAGAGACTTCACAATAAAGAGACATCACTTAAAGAGACATCACTTTAAAGAGACATCACTTAAACAGACATCACTTTAAAGAGGCATTGCTGTAAAGAGGCATCATTATAAGGAGACATCACTATAAAGAGACATCCCTATAAAAAGACATCGCTTTAAAGAGATATCACTATAAAGAGACTTCTCAAATAAAGAGACATCAGTTTAAGAGACATAAATTTAAAGAGACATCACTTTAAAGAGACATTGTCTGGAGAAATCACTTAAAGAGACATTACTTTAAAGAGGCATCACTGTAAAAAGACATCATTGTAAGGAGACAACACTATAAAGAGACATCACTTCAAAGAGACTTCACAATAAAGAGACATCACTTTAAAGAGAATTCAAAATAAAGAGACGCCACTTAAAGAGACATCACTTTGAGGAGGCATCGCTGTAACGAGGCATCATCATAAGGAGACATCACTATAAAGACACATCACTATAAAGACACATCACTATAAAGAGACATCGCTTTAAATACATATCACTATAAAGAGAAATCACTTTAAAGAGACATCACTTAAACAGACATCAATTTAAAGAGGCATCGCTGTAAAGAGGCATTATTACAAGGAGACATCACTATAAAGAGACATAACTATAAAGAGACATCGCTTTAAAGAGATATCACTTTAAAGAGACATTGTAAGGAGACATCACTATACAGAGACATCACTTAAAGAGACAACAATTCTAAAGGGACATCACTTTAAAGAGACTTCACAATAAAGATACATCACTTAAAGAGACATCACTTTAAAGAGACATCACAATAAAGAGACTTCACTTAAAGAGACATCACTTTAAAGAGGCATCGCTGTAAAGAGGCATCATTATAAGGAGACATCACTTAAAGAGACATCACTATAAAGAGACATCACTATAAACACACATCACTTAAAGAGACATCACTTTAAAGAGAATTCACAATAAATAGACGCCACTTAAAGAGACATCACTTTGAAGAGGCATCGCTGTAAAGAAGCATCATTATAAGGAGACATCACTATAAAGAGAAATCACTTCAAAGAGACATCACTTAAACAGACATCACTTTAAAGAGACATCGCTGTAAAGAGGCATCATTATAAGGAGACATCACTATAAAGACACATCACTATAAAGAGACATCGCTTTAAATACATATCACTATAAAGAGGCATAACTTAAAGAAACATCACTATAAAGAGACATCACTATAAAGAGGCATCGCTTTAAAGAGACTTCACAATAAAGAGACATCACTTAAAGAGACATCACTTTAAAGAGACATCACTTTAAAGAGACATCACTTAAACAGACATCACTTTAAAGAGGCATTGCTGTAAAGAGGCATCATTATAAGGAGACATCACTATAAAGAGACATCCCTATAAAAAGACATCACTTTAAAGAAATATCACTATAAAGAGACTTCTCAAATAAAGAGACATCAGTTTAAGAGACATCATTTTAAAGAGACATCACTTTAAAGAGATATCACTTTAAAGAGACATTGTCAGGAGACATCACTTAAAGAGACATCACTATAAAGAGACATCCATTTAAAGAGACATTACTTTAAAGAGGCATCGCTGTAAAGAGACATCATTGTAAGGAGACATCACTATAAAAGAGACATCACTTCAAAGAGACTTCACAATAAAGAGACATCACTTAAAGAGACATCACTATAAACACACATCACTTAAAGAGAATTCACAATAAAGAGAATTCACAATAAAGAGACGTCACTTAAGGAGACATCAGTATAAAGAGACATCACTATAAAGAGACATCGTTTTAAAGAGATATCACTAAAATGAGACATCAGTATAAAGAGACATCACTATAAAGAGGCATCGCTTTAAAGAGACTTCACAATAAAGAGACATCACTTAAAGAGACAATACTTTAAAGAGACATCACTTAAACAGACATCACTTTAAAGAGGCATCGCTGTACAGAGGCATCATTATAAGGAGACATCACTATGAAGAGACATCGCTATAAAGAGACATCGCTTTAAAGAGATATCACTTTTCAGAGACATTGTAAGGAGACATCACTTAAAGAGAAATCACTATAAAGAGACATCACTTAAAGATACATCACTGAAAGAGACATCACTTTAAAGAGACATCACAAGAAAGAGACTTCACTTAAAGAGACAACACTTTAAAGAGGCATCACTGTAAAGAGGCATCATTATAAGGAGACATCACTTAAAGAGACATCACTATAAAGAGACATCACTAAAAGAGATATCAGTATAAAGAGACATCGCTTAAAGAGACATCACTATAAAGAGACATCACTTCAAAGACACTTCACAATAAATAGACATCACTTAAAGAGACATCACTATAAACACACATCACTTAAAGAGACATCACTTAAAGAGACATCACTATAAAGAGACATCACTTAAAGAGACATCACTTTAAAGAGACTTCTCAAATAAAGAGACATCGCTTAAAGAGACATCAATTTAAAGAGACATCACTTTAAAGAGGCATCGCTGTAAAAAGGCATCATTGTAAGGACACATCACTATAAAGACACATCACTATAAAGAGACATCACTTCAAAGACACTTCACAATAAAGAGACATCACTTAAAGAGACATCACTATAAACACACATCACTTAAAGAGACATCACTTTAAAGAGGCATCGCTGTAAAGAGGCATCATTATAAGGAGACATCAGTATAAAGAGACATGACTATAAAGAGACATCGCTTTAAAGAGATATCACTAAAAAGAGACAACAGTATAAAGAGACGTCACTATAAAGAGACATTACTATAAAGAGGCATCGCTTTAAAGAGACTTCACAATAAAGAGACATCACTTAAAGAGACATCACTTTAAAGAGACATCACTTTAAAGGGACATCACTTAAACAGACATCACTTTAAAGAGGCATCGCTGTAAAGAGGCATCATTATAAGGAGACATAACTATAAAGAGACATCGCTTTAAAGAGATATCACTTTAAAGAGACATTGTAAGGAGACATCACTATAAAGAGACATCACTATACAGAGACATCACTTAAAGAGACAACACTTTTAAAGGGACATCACTTTAAAGAGACTTCACAATAAAGATACATCACTTAAAGAGACATCACTTTAAAGAGACATCACAATAAAGAGACTTCACTTAAAGAGACATCACTTTAAAGAGGCATCGCTGTAAAGAGGCATCATTATAAGGAGACATCACTTAAAGAGACATCACTATAAAGATACATCACTATAAACACACATCACTTAAAGAGACATCACTTTAAAGCAGGGGTCAGGAACCTTTTTGACTGGGAGAGCCATAAAAGTCAAATATTTCTAAATATATTTCATTGAGAGCCATATAGTATTTTTAACGTATAATAAATTAAATATGTCTCACTTTTAATGCGACTTCTGGTGCTGCATGGTTTTGCTGATGGCCTTGTAGTCTGGTTCATACGTGGTGAGGTTGAGCTTCATGCAGGCGTTGAGGCTTCCATCAGTTAAACGTGAGCGTAGGTTGGTCTTAATGTTCCTCATATGCGAGAATGACTGCTCACATGCATATGCAGAGCCAAACATGGTCAATACGGCAATACTCACACGCTGCATTGTGTGGTATGTCACAGGAAGCTCGTTCCAAGTTTTAAGAATCAGCTGGTCGTCAGGTTGAAGATTTTTCATTTCTGTCCACTTGTGTTCCCTCGCCAGCTCTGCTCGCTGTCGCGCAAGACTTTCCAACTCTCCATTAAGTGACTTGAACTTACTCATCCACATGTCTGATGCCTTCAGGTCAGCAACTTCCAGCTCAAAGTCTCCGATAGAGACCCCGGGGATGCATGTCAGGTCGATTTTGTCCACTGCACACTCATGTGGATGAGTGATGAACTTGAAAAGACCAGTGCGCGTACGAAATTCTCCAAAACGTGCTTTGAATGATTGCGGGAGATTGGACGTAAAGCCAGCTAGCTGCTGGAGATCCAGATGTTGAGTGGAGTCACTTGCTAAGCATGCATCTCTAAATTGTTGCAGTCTTTCAAAGTGCAGAAGACGACCTGTTTCAATGTCCCTGAGAAAGACTTCCAGCTTGCTTTCAAATGCAAACACTGCTTGTTGAAGGGATGAGATTGTATTTCCAATACCTTGCATTTTCACATTGAGCTGGTTCAGATGGCCAGTTATGTCCACGAGACAGTGAAACTGCAGGAGCCAGTCAGTGTTGTCTAGCTCAGGATGCTTGACGCCTTTCATTTCAAGAAAAGTCCGGATTTCACTCAGGCAAGCTGCAAAACGGCCGAGCACCTTCCCCCTTGACAACCAACGCACGTTGCTGTGTAAAAGCAGACCGGGATAATGATTCCCAACTTCTTCTAACAGAGCTTTAAACTGGCGATCATTTAAAGCTCGGGCAGCAATAAAGTTGACCACTCGAATGACCAGCGACATCACCTCACCAAGCTCCTGGCCACACGTCTGAGCGCAAAGCGCCTCCTGGTGCAGGATGGCATGAAAAATTAGGATGGCTCTCTTTTCATGTTCACGGAGAAGCGCTACAAATCCTTTGTTCTTCCCCAACATACAGGGTGCACCGTCAGTACAGACAGAAATAAGTTTATCCATCGGTAGTTTTTTTTCTTCAGCAAACTCCATGAAAGACGTGAATAAATCCTCTCCTCTTGTTGTCCCTTTCATTGGCAAAACAGCCAAGCTTTCCTCACGCAGTGTGTCACCTACAGCATACCTGGCAATGATGCTGCACCGAGATAGATGGCTAACGTCTGTTGACTCATCTAACGCGAGAGAAAAGTATGTCCCGGCGTTTATGTCCTTAATTTGTGTTTCCTCGACTTGATTTGCCATCATGATGCTACGATCGTGCACAGTTCTTGCTGACAGGGCCATGTCTTTTATTCGTTTGATTATCTTGTCTTTATTTGGGAAGTCATCAAGCAGTTCATTGGCCACATCAAGCATGAATGTGTTGGCATACTCGCCATCTGTGAATGACTTTCCATTCCTTGCTATTGCCAAAGCAGCCGCAAAGCTAGCGGAATTCCCGTCCCCTTGCTTGGTCCACACACGTGGTTGCTGCTGACTCGTCTGCACTCTCCGCTGTAGCTCCTCGCATGCCCTTTTCCTGCTGCCCCCCCCCCCCCGCTGGAGATTTCCATGCAAATGAAGCTAAACTAGGTGGCTATCTGATAAAATTGATTTCTTCACCTTTACAATGACCCGGACATGCTCGCGAGCCATTGGTTCCCGACCCGACCCACGGGTGACACCGTGACCCGTGAAATTTATCTTCAAAACTAATTTCTGTGGACTTTAAAATGACACGGTATTATTAAGAAATATCACAAGTATTTTAAAATCAGTTCCAAACGGATTTAAAAAAAAAAAAAAATTTCAAATCAAAATTCTCTGGGAGCCATATGCCGTAACCGGAAGGGCCATATATGGCTCGCGAGCCATAGGTTCCCAACCGCTGCTTTAAAGAGAATTCACAATAAATAGACGCCACTTAAAGAGACATCACTTTGAAGAGGCATCGCTGTAAAGAAGCATCATTATAAGGAGACATCACTATAAAGAGACATCACTATAAAGAGACATCACTTCAAAGAGACTTCACAATAAAGAGACATCACTTAAACAGACATCACTTTAAAGAGACATCGCTGTAAAGAGGCATCATTATAAGGAGACATCACTATAAAGACACATCACTATAAAGAGACATCACTATAAAGAGGCATCGCTTTAAAGAGACTTCACAATAAAGAGACATCACTTAAAGAGACATCACTTTAAAGAGACATTACTTAAACAGACATCACTTTAAAGAGGCATTGCTGTAAAGAGGCATCATTATAAGGAGACATCACTATAAAGAGACATCCCTATAAAAAGACATCGCTTTAAAGAGATATCACTATAAAGAGACTTCTCAAATAAAGAGACATCAGTTTAAGAGACATCAATTTAAAGAGATATCACTATAAAGAGACATCGCTTTAAAGAGATATCACTAAAATGAGACATCAGTATAAAGAGACGTCACTATAAAGAGACATCACTATAAAGAGGCATCGCTTTAAAGAGACTTCACAATAAAGAGACATCACTTAAAGAGACAATACTTTAAAGAGACATCACTTAAACAGACATCACTTTAAAGAGGCATCGCTGTACAGAGGCATCATTATAAGGAGACATCACTATGAAGAGACATCACTATAAAGAGACATCGCTTTAAAGAGATATCACTTTTAAGAGACATTGTAAGGAGATATCACTTAAAGAGAAATCACTATAAAGAGACATCACTTAAAGAGACATCACTTCTAAAGGGACATCACTTTAAAGAGACTTCACAATAAAGATACATCACTGAATGAGACATCACTTTAAAGAGACATCACAAGAAAGAGACTTCACTTAAAGACACAACAATTTAAAGAGGCATCGCTGTAAAAAGTCATCATTATAAGGAGACATCACTTAAAGACACATCCCTATAAAGAGACATCACTAAAAGAGACATCAGTATAAAGAGACATCACTTAAAGAGACATCACTTTAAAGAGACTTCTCAAATAGAGACATCGCTTAAGAGACATCAATTTAAAGAGACATCACTTTAAAGAGGCATCGCTGTAAAAAGGCATCATTGTAAGGACACATCACTATAAAGACACATCACTTAAAGAGACATCACTATAAACACACATCACTTAAAGAGACATCACTTTAAAGAGGCATCGCTGTAAAGAGGCATCATTATAAGGAGACATCAGTATAAACAGACATGACTATAAAGAGACATCGCTTTAAAGAGAAATCACTAAAAAGAGACATCAGTATAAAGAGACGTCACTATAAAGAAACATAACTATAAAGAGGCATCGCTTTAAAGAGACTTCACAATGAAGAGACATCACTTAAAGAGACATCACTTTAAAGAGACATCACTTAAACAGACATCACTTTTAAGAGACATTGTAACAAGACATCACTTAAAGAGAAATCACTATAAAGAGACATCACTTAAAGAGACATCACTTTAAAGAGACTTCACAATAAAGATACATCACTGAAAGAGACATCACTTTAAAGAGACATCACAAGAAAGAGACTTCACTTAAAGAGACAACACTTTAAAGAGGCATCGCTGTAAAGAGGCACCATTATAAGGAGACATCACTTAAAGAGACATCACTATAAAGAGACATCAGTATAAAGAGACATCGCTTTAAAGAGACATCACTATAAAGAGACATCACTTCAAAGACACTTCACAATAAATAGACATCACTTAAAGAGACATCACTATAAACACACATCACTTAAAGAGACATCACTTAAAGAGACTTCTCAAATAAAGAGACATCGCTTAAAGAGACATCAATTTAAAGAGACATCACTTTAAAGAGGCATCACTGTAAAAAGGCATCATTGTAAGGACACATCACTATAAAGACACATCACTATAAAGAGACATCACTTCAAAGACACTTCACAATAAAGAGACATCACTTAAAGAGACATCACTATAAACACACATCACTTAAAGAGACATCACTTTAAAGAGGCATCGCTGTAAAGAGGCATCATTATAAGGAGACATCAGTATAAAGAGACATGACTATAAAGAGACATCGCTTTAAAGAGATATCACTAAAAAGAGACATAAGTATAAAGAGACGTCACTATAAAGAGACATTACTATAAAGAGGCATCGCTTTAAAGAGACTTCACAATAAAGAGACATCACTTAAAGAGACATCACTTTAAAGAGACATCACTTTAAAGAGACATCACTTAAACAGACATCACTTTAAAGAGGCATCGCTGTAAAGAGGCATCATTATAAGGAGACATCAGTATAAAGAGACGTCACTATAAAGAGACATCACTATAAAGAGGCATCACTTTAAAGAGACTTCACAATAAAGAGACATCACTTAAAGAAACGATACTTTAAAGAGACATCACTTAAACAGACATCACTTTAAAGAGGCATCGCTGTACAGAGGCATCATTATAAGGAGACATCACTATGAAGAGACATCACTATAAAGAGACATAACTATAAAGAGACATCGCTTTAAAGAGATATCACTCTAAAGAGACATTGTAAGGAGACATCACTATAAAGAGACATCACTATACAGAGACATCACTTAAAGAGACAACACTTCTAAAGGGACATCACTTTAAAGAGACTTCACAATAAAGATACATCACTTAAAGAGACATCACTTTCAAGAGACATCATAATAAAGAGACTTCACTTAAAGAGACATCACTTTAAAGAGGCATCGCTGTAAAGAGGCATCATTATAAGGATACATCACTTAAAGAGACATCACTATAAAGAGACATCACTATAAACACACATCACTTAAAGAGACATCACTTTAAAGAGAATTTACAATAAATAGACGCCACTTAAAGAGACATCACTTTGAAGAGGCATCGCTGTAAAGAAGCATCACTATAAAGTGACATCACTATAAAGAGACATCACTTCAAAGAGACTTCACAATAAAGAGACATCACTTAAACAGACATCACTTTAAAGAGACATCGCTGTAAAGAGGCATCATTATAAGGAGACATCACTATAAAGACACATCACTATAAAGAGACATCGCTTTAAATACATATCACTATAAAGAGGCATAACTTAAAGAAACATCACTATAAAGAGACATCACTATAAAGGGGCATCGCTTTAAAGAGACTTCACAATAAAGAGACATCACTTAAAGAGACATCACTTTAAAGAGACATCACTTTAAAGAGACATCACTTAAACAGACATCACTTTAAAGAGGCATCGCTGTAAAGAGGCATCATTATAAGGAGACATCACTATAAAGAGACATCCCTATAAAAAGACATCGCTTTAAAGATATATCACTATAAAGAGACTTCTCAAATAAAGAGACATCAGTTTAAGAGACATCAATTTAAAGAGACATCACTTTAAAGAGACATTGTTAGGAGACATCACTTAAAGAGACATCACTATAAAGAGACATCCATTTAAAGACACATTACTTTAAAGAGGCATCGCTGTAAAGAGACATCATTGTAAGGAGACATCACTATAAGGAGACATCACTTCAAAGAGACTTCACAATAAAGAGACATCACTTAAAGAGACATCACTATAAACACACATCACTTAAAGAGACATCACTTTAAAGAGGCATCGCTGTAAAAAGGCATCATTGTAAGGACACATCACTATAAAGACACATCACTTAAAGAGACATCACTATAAACACACATCACTTAAAGAGACATCACTTTAAAGAGGCATCGCTGTAAAGAGGCATCATTATAAGGAGACATCAGTATAAACAGACATGACTATAAAGAGACATCGCTTTAAAGAGAAATCACTAAAAAGAGACATCAGTATAAAGAGACGTCACTATAAAGAAACATAACTATAAAGAGGCATCGCTTTAAAGAGACTTCACAATGAAGAGACATCACTTAAAGAGACATCACTTTAAAGAGACATCACTTAAACAGACATCACTTTTAAGAGACATTGTAACAAGACATCACTTAAAGAGAAATCACTATAAAGAGACATCACTTAAAGAGACATCACTTTAAAGAGACTTCACAATAAAGATACATCACTGAAAGAGACATCACTTTAAAGAGACATCACAAGAAAGAGACTTCACTTAAAGAGACAACACTTTAAAGAGGCATCGCTGTAAAGAGGCACCATTATAAGGAGACATCACTTAAAGAGACATCACTATAAAGAGACATCAGTATAAAGAGACATCGCTTTAAAGAGACATCACTATAAAGAGACATCACTTCAAAGACACTTCACAATAAATAGACATCACTTAAAGAGACATCACTATAAACACACATCACTTAAAGAGACATCACTTAAAGAGACATCACTATAAAGTGACATCACTTAAAGAGACATCACTTTAAAGAGACTTCTCAAATAAAGAGACATCGCTTAAAGAGACATCAATTTAAAGAGACATCACTTTAAAGAGGCATCGCTGTAAAAAGGCATCATTGTAAGGACACATCACTATAAAGACACATCACTATAAAGAGACATCACTTCAAAGACACTTCACAATAAAGAGACATCACTTAAAGAGACATCACTATAAACACACATCACTTAAAGAGACATCACTTTAAAGAAGCATCGCTGTAAAGAGGCATCATTATAAGGAGACATCAGTATAAAGAGACATGACTATAAAGAGACATCGCTTTAAAGAGATATCACTAAAAAGAGACATAAGTATAAAGAGACGTCACTATAAAGAGACATTACTATAAAGAGGCATCGCTTTAAAGAGACTTCACAATAAAGAGACATCACTTAAAGAGACATCACTTTAAAGAGACATCACTTTAAAGAGACATCACTTAAACAGACATCACTTTAAAGAGGCATCGCTGTAAAGAGGCATCATTATAAGGAGACATCAGTATAAAGAGACGTCACTATAAAGAGACATCACTATAAAGAGGCATCACTTTAAAGAGACTTCACAATAAAGAGACATCACTTAAAGAAACGATACTTTAAAGAGACATCACTTAAACAGACATCACTTTAAAGAGGCATCGCTGTACAGAGGCATCATTATAAGGAGACATCACTATGAAGAGACATCACTATAAAGAGACATAACTATAAAGAGACATCGCTTTAAAGAGATATCACTCTAAAGAGACATTGTAAGGAGACATCACTATAAAGAGACATCACTATACAGAGACATCACTTAAAGAGACAACACTTCTAAAGGGACATCACTTTAAAGAGACTTCACAATAAAGATACATCACTTAAAGAGACATCACTTTCAAGAGACATCATAATAAAGAGACTTCACTTAAAGAGACATCACTTTAAAGAGGCATCGCTGTAAAGAGGCATCATTATAAGGATACATCACTTAAAGAGACATCACTATAAAGAGACATCACTATAAACACACATCACTTAAAGAGACATCACTTTAAAGAGAATTTACAATAAATAGACGCCACTTAAAGAGACATCACTTTGAAGAGGCATCGCTGTAAAGAAGCATCACTATAAAGTGACATCACTATAAAGAGACATCACTTCAAAGAGACTTCACAATAAAGAGACATCACTTAAACAGACATCACTTTAAAGAGACATCGCTGTAAAGAGGCATCATTATAAGGAGACATCACTATAAAGACACATCACTATAAAGAGACATCGCTTTAAATACATATCACTATAAAGAGGCATAACTTAAAGAAACATCACTATAAAGAGACATCACTATAAAGGGGCATCGCTTTAAAGAGACTTCACAATAAAGAGACATCACTTAAAGAGACATCACTTTAAAGAGACATCACTTTAAAGAGACATCACTTAAACAGACATCACTTTAAAGAGGCATCGCTGTAAAGAGGCATCATTATAAGGAGACATCACTATAAAGAGACATCCCTATAAAAAGACATCGCTTTAAAGATATATCACTATAA
Organism: Lampris incognitus; assembly: GCF_029633865.1. Lineage (NCBI taxonomy): Eukaryota > Metazoa > Chordata > Actinopteri > Lampriformes > Lampridae > Lampris > Lampris incognitus. The sequence goes on along the minus strand of NC_079213.1, from coordinate 42,454,785 downwards.
AGAGACTTCTCAAATAAAGAGACATCAGTTTAAGAGACATCAATTTAAAGAGACATCACTTTAAAGAGACATTGTCAGGAGACATCACTTAAAGAGACATCACTATAAAGAGACATCCATTTAAAGACACATTACTTTAAAGAGGCATCGCTGTAAAGAGACATCATTGTAAGGAGACATCACTATAAGGAGACATCACTTCAAAGAGACTTCACAATAAAGAGACATCACTTAAAGAGACATCACTATAAACACACATCACTTAAAGAGACATCACTTTAAAGAGGCATCGCTGTAAAAAGGCATCATTGTAAGGACACATCACTATAAAGACACATCACTTAAAGAGACATCACTATAAACACACATCACTTAAAGAGACATCACTTTAAAGAGGCATCGCTGTAAAGAGGCATCATTATAAGGAGACATCAGTATAAACAGACATGACTATAAAGAGACATCGCTTTAAAGAGAAATCACTAAAAAGAGACATCAGTATAAAGAGACGTCACTATAAAGAAACATAACTATAAAGAGGCATCGCTTTAAAGAGACTTCACAATGAAGAGACATCACTTAAAGAGACATCACTTTAAAGAGACATCACTTAAACAGACATCACTTTTAAGAGACATTGTAACAAGACATCACTTAAAGAGAAATCACTATAAAGAGACATCACTTAAAGAGACATCACTTTAAAGAGACTTCACAATAAAGATACATCACTGAAAGAGACATCACTTTAAAGAGACATCACAAGAAAGAGACTTCACTTAAAGAGACAACACTTTAAAGAGGCATCGCTGTAAAGAGGCACCATTATAAGGAGACATCACTTAAAGAGACATCACTTTAAAGAGAATTCACAATAAAGAGACGTCACTTAAGGAGACATCAGTATAAAGAGACATCACTATAAAGAGACATCGCTTTAAAGAGATATCACTAAAATGAGACATCAGTATAAAGAGACGTCACTATAAAGAGACATCACTATAAAGAGGCATCGCTTTAAAGAGACTTCACAATAAGGAGACATCACTTAAAGAGACAATACTTTAAAGAGACATCACTTAAACAGACATCACTTTAAAGAGGCATCGCTGTACAGAGGCATCATTATAAGGAGACATCAGTATGACGAGACATCACTATAAAGAGACATCGCTTTAAAGAGATATCACTTTTAAGAGACATTGTAAGGAGACATCACTTAAAGAGAAATCACTATAAAGAGACATCACTTAAAGAGACATCACTTCTAAAGGGACATCACTTTAAAGAGACTTCACAATAAAGATACATCACTGAATGAGACATCACTTTAAAGAGACATCACAAGAAAGAGACTTCACTTAAAGAGACAACACTTTAAAGAGGCATCGCTGTAAAGAGTCATCATTATAAGGAGACTTCACTTAAAGAGACATCACTATAAAGAGACATCACTAAAAGAGACATCAGTATAAAGAGACATCGCTTTAAAGAGACATCACTATAAAGAGACATCACTTCACAATAATTAGACATCACTTAAAGAGACATCACTATAAACACACGTCACTTAAAGAGACATCACTTAAAGAGACATCACTATAAAGAGACATCACTTAAAGAGACATCACTTTAAAGAGACTTCTCAAATAGAGACATCGCTTAAAGAGACATCAATTTAAAGAGACATCACTTTAAAGAGGCATCGCTGTAAAAAGGCATCATTGTAAGGACACATCACTATAAAGACACATCACTTTAAAGAGGCATCACTATAAACACACATCACTTAAAGAGACAACACTTTAAAGAGGCATCGCTGTAAAGAGGCATCATTATAAGGAGACATCAGTATAAACAGACATGACTATAAAGAGACATCGCTTTAAAGAGATATCACTAAAAAGAGACATCAGTATAAAGAGACGTCACTATAAAGAGACATTACTATAAAGAGGCATCGCTTTAAAGAGACTTCACAATAAAGAGACATCACTTAAAGAGACATCACTTTAAAGAGATATCACTTTAAAGAGACATCACTTAAACAGACATCACTTTAAAGAGGCATCGCTGTAAAGAGGCATCATTATAAGGAGACATCACTATAAAGAGACATAACTATAAAGAGACATAGCTTTAAAGAGACATCACTTTAAAGAGACATTGTAAGGAGACATCACTATAAAGAGACATCACTATACAGAGACATCACTTAAAGAGACAACACTTCTAAAGGGACATCACTTTAAAGAGACTTCACAATAAAGATACATCACTTAAAGAGACATCACAATAAAGAGACTTCACTTAAAGAGACCACTTTAAAGAGGCATCGCTGTAAAGAGGCATCATTATAAGGAGACATCACTTAAAGAGACATCACTATAAAGACACATCACTATAAACACACATCACTTAAAGAGACATCACTTTAAAGTGAATTCACAATAAATAGACGCCACTTAAAGAGACATCACTTTGAAGAGGCATCGCTGTAAAGAAGCATCATTATAAGGAGACATCACTATAAAGAGACATCACTATAAAGAGACTTCACAATAAAGAGACATCACTTAAAGAGACATCACTATAAACACACATCACTTAAAGAGACAACACTTGAAAGAGGCATCGCTGTAAAGAGGCATCATTATAAGGAGACATCAGTATAAAGAGACATCACTATAAAGAGACATCGCTTTAAAGAGATATCACTAAAAAGAGACATCAGTATAAAGAGACGTCACTATAAAGAGACATCACCATAAAGAGACATCGCTTTAAAGAGATATCACTTTAAAGAGACATTGTAAGGAGACATCACTTAAAGAGACATCACTATAAAGAGACATCACTTCTAAAGGGACATCACTTTAAAGAGACTTCACAATAAAGATACATCACTTAAAGAGACATTACTTTAAAGAGACATCACAATAAAGAGCCTTCACTTAAAGAGAAATCACTTAAAAGAGGCATCGCTGTAAAAAGGCATCATTGTAAGGAGACATCACTATAAAGAGACATCACTTCAAAGAGACTTCACAATAAAGAGACATCACTTAAACAGACATCACTTTAAAGAGACATCGCTGTAAAGAGGCATCATTAGGAGACATCACTATAAAGACATCACTATAAAGAGACATCGCTTTAAATACATATCACTATAAAGAGGCATAACTTAAAGAAACATCACTATAAAGAGACATCACTATAAAGAGGCATCGCTTTAAAGAGACTTCACAATAAAGAGACATTACTTAAAGAGACATCACTTTAAAGAGACATCACTTTAAAGAGACATCACTTAAACAGACATCCCTTTAAAGAGGCATTGCTGTAAAGAGGCATCATTATAAGGAGACATCACTATAAAGAGACATCCCTATAAAAAGACATCGCTTTAAAGAGATATCACTATAAAGAGACTTCTCAAATAAAGAGACATCAGTTTAAGAGACATCAATTTAAAGAGACATCACTTTAAAGAGACATTGTCAGGAGACATCACTTAAAGAGACATCACTATAAAGAGACATCAATTTAAAGAGACATTACTTTAAAGAGGCATCGCTGTAAAAAGACATCATTGTAAGGAGACATCACAATAAAGAGACTTCACTTAAAGAGACATCACTTTGAAGAGGCATCGCTGTAACGAGGCATCATCATAAGGATACATCACTTAAAGAGACATCACTATAAAGAGACATCACTATAAACACACATCACTTAAAGAGACATCACTTTGAAGAGGCATCGCTGTAAAGAAGCATCATTATAAGGAGACATCACTATAAAGTGACATCACTTTAAAGAGACATCGCTGTAAAGAGGCATCATTATAAGGAGACATCACTATAAAGACACATCACTATAAAGAGACATCGCTTTAAATACATATCACTATAAAGAGGCATAACTTAAAAGAAACATCACTATAAAGAGACATCACTATAAAGAGGCATCGCTTTAAAGAGACTTCAAAATAAAGAGACATCACTTAAAGAGACATCACTTTAAAGAGACATCGCTGTAAAGAGGCATCGCTGTAAAGAGGCATCATTATAAGGAGACTTCTCAAATAAAGAGACATCAGTTTAAGAGACATCAATTTAAAGAGACATTACTTTAAAGAGGCATCGCTGTAAAGAGACATCATTGTAAGGAGACATCACTATAAGGAGACATCACTTCAAAGAGACTTCACAATAAAGAGACATCACTTAAAGAGACATCACTATAAACACACATCACTTAAAGAGACATCACTTTAAAGAGAATTCACAATAAAGAGACGTCACTTAAGGAGACATCAGTATAAAGAGACATCACTATAAAGAGACATCGCTTTAAAGAGATATCACTAAAATGAGACATCAGTATAAAGAGACGTCACTATAAAGAGACATCACTATAAAGAGGCATCGCTTTAAAGAGACTTCACAATAAAGAGACATCACTTAAAGAGACAATACTTTAAAGAGACATCACTTAAACAGACATCACTTTAAAGAGGCATCGCTGTACAGAGGCATCATTATAAGGAGACATCACTATGAAGAGACATCACTATAAAGAGACATCGCTTTAAAGAGATATCACTTTTAAGAGACATTGTAAGGAGACATCACTTAAAGAGAAATCACTATAAAGAGACATCACTTAAAGAGACATCACTTCTAAACGGACATCACTTTAAAGAGACTTCACAATAAAGATACATCACTGAATGAGACATCACTTTAAAGAGACATCACAAGAAAGAGACTTCACTTAAAGAGACAACACTTTAAAGACGCATCGCTGTAAAGAGTCATCATTATAAGGAGACATCACTTAAAGAGACATCACTATAAAGAGACATCACTAAAAGAGACATCAGTATAAAGAGACATCGCTTTAAAGAGACATCACTATAAAGAGACATCACTTCAAAGACACTTCACAATAATTAGACATCACTTAAAGAGACATCACTATAAACACACGTCACTTAAAGAGACATCACTTAAAGAGACATCACTATAAAGAGACATCACTTAAAGAGAGATCACTTTAAAGAGACTTCTCAAATAGAGACATCGCTTAAAGAGACATCAATTTAAAGAGACATCACTTTAAAGAGGCATCGCTGTAAAAAGGCATCATTGTAAGGACACATCACTATAAAGACACATCACTTAAACAGACATAACTATAAACACACATCACTTAAAGAGACATCACTTTAAAGAGGCATCGCTGTAAAGAGGCATCATTATAAGGAGACATCAGTATAAACAGACATGACTATAAAGAGACATCGCTTTAAAGAGATATCACTGAAAAGAGACATCAGTATAAAGAGACGTCACTATAAAGAGACATTACTATAAAGAGGCATCGCTTTAAAGAGACTTCACAATAAAGAGACATCACTTAAAGAGACATCACTTTAAAGAGACATCACTTTAAAGAGACATCACTTAAACAGACATCACTTTAAAGAGGCATCGCTGTAAAGAGGCATCATTATAAGGAGACATCACTATAAAGAGACATAACTATAAAGAGACATAGCTTTAAAGAGACATCACTTTAAAGAGACATTGTAAGGTAACATCACTATAAAGAGACATCACTATACAGAGACATCACTTAAAGAGACCACTTTAAAGAGGCATCGCTGTAAAGAGGCATCATTATAAGGACACATCACTTAAAGAGACATCACTATAAAGACACATCACTATAAACACACATCACTTAAAGAGACATCACTTTAAAGTGAATTCACAATACATAGACGCCACTTAAAGAGACATCACTTTGAAGAGGCATCGCTGTAAAGAAGCATCATTATAAGGAGACATCACTATAAAGAGACATCACTATAAAGAGACTTCACAATAAAGAGACATCACTTAAAGAGACATCACTATAAACACACATCACTTAAAGAGACATCACTTTAAAGAGGCATCGCTGTAAAGAGGCATCATTATAAGGAGATATCAGTATAAAGAGACATCACTATAAAGAGACATCGCTTTAAAGAGATATCACTAAAAAGAGACATCAGTATAAAGAGACGTCACTATAAAGAGACATCACCATAAAGAGACATCGCTTTAAAGAGATATCACTTTAAAGAGACATTGTAAGGAGACATCACTTAAAGAGACATCACTATAAAGAGACATCACTTCTAAAGGGACATCACTTTAAAGAGACTTCACAATAAAGATACATCACTTAAAGAAACATTACTTTAAAGAGACATCACAATAAAGAGCCTTCACTTAAAGAGAAATCACTTAAAAGAGGCATCGCTGTAAAAAGGCATCATCATAAGGAGACATCACTATAAAGACACATCACTATAAAGAGACATCGCTTTAAATACATATCACTATACAGAGGCATCACTTTAAAGAGACATCATTATAAAGAGACATCACTTAAAGAAACATCACAATAAAGAGACATCATTTTAAAGAGGTATTGCTGTAAAGAGGCATCATTGTAAGGAGACATCACTATAAGGAGACATCACTATAAAGAGACATCACTTTAAAGAGACATCACTTTAAAGAGGCATCGTTGTAAAGAGGCAACATTATAAGGAGACATCACTGTAAAGATACATCACTATAGAGACATCACTTAAAGATACATCACTTCAAAGAGACATCACTTAAAGAGACTACACTTTGAAGAGGCATCGTTGTAAAGAAGCATCATTATAAGGAGACATCACTATAAAGACACATCACTATAAAGAGGCATCGCTTTAAAGAGACATCACTATAAAGAGAGATCACTTTAAAAGAGACATCACTATAAAGAGACATCACTTCTAAAGAGACATCGCTATAAAGAGACATCACTTTAAAAGAGACATCACTATAAAGCGTCAGCACTATAAAGAGACATCACTATAAAGATCTATCACTATAAAGAGACATCACTTCTAAAGGGACATCACTTTAAAGAGACTTCACAATAAAGATACATCACTTAAAGAGACATTACTTTAAAGAGACATCACAATAAAGAGCCTTCACTTAAAGAGACATCACTTTAAAGATGCATCGCTGTAAAGAGGCATCATTATAAGGAGACCTCACTTAAAGAGATATCACTATAAAGAGACATCACTTAAAGAGACATCTCTTTAAAGAGACTTCTCAAATAAAGAGACATCGCTTAAAGAGATATCAATTTAAAGAGACAACACTTGGAAGAGGCATCGCTGTAAAAAGGCATCATTATAAGGAGACATCACTATAAAGAGACATCACTTCAAAGAGACTACACAATAAAGAGACATCACTTAAAGAGACATCACTATAAACACACATCACTTAAAGAGACATCACTTTAAAGAGAATTCACAATAAAAAGACGCCACTTAAGGAGACATCACTTTAAAGATACATAACTTTAAAGAGACATCACTTAAAGAGACATCACTTTGAAGAGGCATCGCTGTAAAGAGGCATCATCATAAGGAGACATCACTATAAAGACACCTCACTATAAAGAGACATCGCTTTAAATACATATCACTATAAAGAGGCATCACTTAAAGGAATATCACTATAAAGAGAAATCACTTAAAGAGACATCACTTAAAGAGACATCACTATAAACACACATCACTTAAAGAGACATCACTTTAAAGAGAATTCACAATAAAGAGACGTCACTTAAGGAGACATCAGTATAAAGAGACATCACTATAAAGAGACATCGCTTTAAAGAGATATCACTAAAATGAGACATCAGTATAAAGAGACGTCACTATAAAGAGACATCACTATAAAGAGGCATCGCTTTAAAGACACTTCACAATAAAGAGACATAACTTAAAGAGACAATACTTTAAAGAGACATCACTTAAACAGACATCACTTTAAAGAGGCATCGCTGTACAGAGACATCACTATAAGGAGACATCACTATAAAGAGACATCACTTTAAAGAGACATCACTTTAAAGAGGCATCGTTGTAAAGAGGCAACATTATAAGAAGACATCACTGTAAAGATACATCACTATAGAGACATCACTTAAAGATACATCACTTCAAAGAGACATCACTTAAAGAGACTACACTTTGAAGAGGCATCGTTGTAAAGAAGCATCATTATAAGGAGACATCACTATAAAGACACATCACTATAAAGAGGCATCGCTTTAAAGAGACATCACTATAAAGAGAGATCACTTTAAAAGAGACATCACTATAAAGAGACATCACTTCTAAAGAGACATCGCTATAAAGAGACATCACTTTAAAAGAGACATCACTATAAAGCGTCAGCACTATAAAGAGACATCACTATAAAGATCTATCACTATAAAGAGACATCACTTCTAAAGGGACATCACTTTAAAGAGACTTCACAATAAAGATACATCACTTAAAGAGACATTACTTTAAAGAGACATCACAATAAAGAGCCTTCACTTAAAGAGACATCACTTTAAAGATGCATCGCTGTAAAGAGGCATCATTATAAGGAGACCTCACTTAAAGAGACATCACTATAAAGAGACATCACTTAAAGAGACATTACTTTAAAGAGACATCACAATAAAGAGCCTTCACTTAAAGAGAAATCACTTAAAAGAGGCATCGCTGTAAAAAGGCATCATCATAAGGAGACATCACTATAAAGACACATCACTATAAAGAGACATCGCTTTAAATACATATCACTATACAGAGGCATCACTTTAAAGAGACATCATTATAAAGAGACATCACTTAAAGAAACATCACAATAAAGAGACATCATTTTAAAGAGGTATTGCTGTAAAGAGGCATCATTGTAAGGAGACATCACTATAAGGAGACATCACTATAAAGAGACATCACTTTAAAGAGACATCACTTTAAAGAGGCATCGTTGTAAAGAGGCAACATTATAAGGAGACATCACTGTAAAGATACATCACTATAGAGACATCACTTAAAGATACATCACTTCAAAGAGACATCACTTAAAGAGACTACACTTTGAAGAGGCATCGTTGTAAAGAAGCATCATTATAAGGAGACATCACTATAAAGACACATCACTATAAAGAGGCATCGCTTTAAAGAGACATCACTATAAAGAGAGATCACTTTAAAAGAGACATCACTATAAAGAGACATCACTTCTAAAGAGACATCGCTATAAAGAGACATCACTTTAAAAGAGACATCACTATAAAGCGTCAGCACTATAAAGAGACATCACTATAAAGATCTATCACTATAAAGAGACATCACTTCTAAAGGGACATCACTTTAAAGAGACTTCACAATAAAGATACATCACTTAAAGAGACATTACTTTAAAGAGACATCACAATAAAGAGCCTTCACTTAAAGAGACATCACTTTAAAGATGCATCGCTGTAAAGAGGCATCATTATAAGGAGACCTCACTTAAAGAGATATCACTATAAAGAGACATCACTTAAAGAGACATCTCTTTAAAGAGACTTCTCAAATAAAGAGACATCGCTTAAAGAGATATCAATTTAAAGAGACAACACTTGGAAGAGGCATCGCTGTAAAAAGGCATCATTATAAGGAGACATCACTATAAAGAGACATCACTTCAAAGAGACTACACAATAAAGAGACATCACTTAAAGAGACATCACTATAAACACACATCACTTAAAGAGACATCACTTTAAAGAGAATTCACAATAAAAAGACGCCACTTAAGGAGACATCACTTTAAAGATACATAACTTTAAAGAGACATCACTTAAAGAGACATCACTTTGAAGAGGCATCGCTGTAAAGAGGCATCATCATAAGGAGACATCACTATAAAGACACATCACTATAAAGAGACATCGCTTTAAATACATATCACTATAAAGAGGCATCACTTAAAGGAATATCACTATAAAGAGAAATCACTTAAAGAGACATCACTTAAAGAGACATCACTATAAACACACATCACTTAAAGAGACATCACTTTAAAGAGAATTCACAATAAAGAGACGTCACTTAAGGAGACATCAGTATAAAGAGACATCACTATAAAGAGACATCGCTTTAAAGAGATATCACTAAAATGAGACATCAGTATAAAGAGACGTCACTATAAAGAGACATCACTATAAAGAGGCATCGCTTTAAAGAGACTTCACAATAAAGAGACATAACTTAAAGAGACAATACTTTAAAGAGACATCACTTAAACAGACATCACTTTAAAGAGGCATCGCTGTACAGAGACATCACTATAAGGAGACATCACTATAAAGAGACATCACTTTAAAGAGACATCACTTTAAAGAGGCATCGTTGTAAAGAGGCAACATTATAAGAAGACATCACTGTAAAGATACATCACTATAGAGACATCACTTAAAGATACATCACTTCAAAGAGACATCACTTAAAGAGACTACACTTTGAAGAGGCATCGTTGTAAAGAAGCATCATTATAAGGAGACATCACTATAAAGACACATCACTATAAAGAGGCATCGCTTTAAAGAGACATCACTATAAAGAGAGATCACTTTAAAAGAGACATCACTATAAAGAGACATCACTTCTAAAGAGACATCGCTATAAAGAGACATCACTTTAAAAGAGACATCACTATAAAGCGTCAGCACTATAAAGAGACATCACTATAAAGATCTATCACTATAAAGAGACATCACTTCTAAAGGGACATCACTTTAAAGAGACTTCACAATAAAGATACATCACTTAAAGAGACATTACTTTAAAGAGACATCACAATAAAGAGCCTTCACTTAAAGAGACATCACTTTAAAGATGCATCGCTGTAAAGAGGCATCATTATAAGGAGACCTCACTTAAAGAGACATCACTATAAAGAGACATCACTTAAAGAGACATCTCTTTAAAGAGACTTCTCAAATAAAGAGACATCGCTTAAAGAGATATCAATTTAAAGAGACAACACTTGAAAGAGGCATCGCTGTATAAAGGCATCATTATAAGGAGACATCACTATAAAGAGACATCACTTCAAAGAGACTACACAATAAAGAGACATCACTATAAACACACATCACTTAAAGAGACATCACTTTAAAGAGAATTCACAATAAAAAGACGCCACTTAAGGAGACATCACTTTAAAGATACATAACTTTAAAGAGACATCACTTAAAGAGACATCACTTTGAAGAGGCATCGCTGTAAAGAGGCATCATCATAAGGAGACATCACTATAAAGACACATCACTATAAAGAGACATCGCTTTAAATACATATCACTATAAAGAGGCATCACTCAAAGGAATATCACTATAAAGAGAAATCACTTAAAGAGACATCACTTAAAGAGACATCACTTTAAAGAGAATTCACAATAAAGAGACGTCACTTAAGGAGACATCAGTATAAAGAGACATCACTATAAAGAGACATCGCTTTAAAGAGATATCACTAAAATGAGACATCAGTATAAAGAGACGTCACTATAAAGAGACATCACTATAAAGAGGCATCGCTTTAAAGAGACTTCACAATAAAGAGACATAACTTAAAGAGACAATACTTTAAAGAGACATCACTTAAACAGACATCACTTTAAAAAGGCATCGCTGTACAGAGGCATCATTATAAGGAGACATCACTATGAAGAGACATCACTATAAAGAGACATCGCTTTAAAGAGATATCACTTTTAAGAGACATTGTAAGGAGACATCACTTAAAGAGAAATCACTATAAAGAGACATCACTTCTAAAGGGACATCACTTTAAAGAGACTTCACAATAAAGATACATCACTGAAAGAGACATCACTTTAAAGAGACATCACAAGAAAGAGACTTCACTTAAAGAGACAACACTTTAAAGAGGCATCGCTGTAAAGAGGCATCATTATAAGGAGACATCACTTAAAGAGACATCACTATAAAGAGACATCACTAAAAGAGACATAACTATAAAGAGAAATCGCTTTAAAGAAACATCACTATAAAGAGACATCACTTCAAAGACACTTCACAACAAATAGACATCACTTAAAGATACATCGGTATAAACACACATCACTTAAAGAGACATCACTTAAAGAGACATCACTATAAAGAGAAATCACTTAAAGAGACATCACTTTAAAGAGACTTCTCAAATAAAGAGACATCGCTTAAGGAGACATCAATTTAAAGAGACATCACTTTAAAGAGGCATCGCTGTAAAAAGGCATCATTGTAAGGACACATCACTATAAAGAGACATCACTATAAAGAGACATCACTTCGTAGACACTTCACAACAAAGATACATCACTGAAGGAGACATCACTTTAAACAGACATCACAAGAGAGAGACTTCACTTAAAGAGACAACACTTTAAAGAGGCATCGCTGTAAAGAGGCATCATTATAAGGAGACATCACTTAAAGAGACATCACTATAAAGAGACATCACTAAAAGAGACATTACTATAAAGAGACATCGCTTTAAGGAGACATCACTATAAAGAGACATCACTTCAAAGACACTTCACAATAAATAGACATCACTTAAAGAGACATCACTTTAAAGAGACATCACAATAAAGAGACTTCACTTAAAGAGACATCACTTTAAAGAGGCATCGCTGTAAAGAGGCATCATTATAAGGAGACATCACTTAAAGAGACATCACTATAAAGAGACATCACTATAAACACACATCACTTAAAGAGACATCACTTTAAAGAGAATTCACAATAAATAGACACCACTTAAAGAGACATCAATTTGAAGAGGCACCGCTGTAAAGAAGCATCATTATAAGGAGACATCACTATAAAGAGACATCACTATAAAGAGACATCACTTCAAAGAGACTTCACAATAAAGAGACATCACTTAAAGAGACATCACTATAAAGAGACATCACTAAAAGAGACATCACTATAAAGAGACATCGCTTTAAAGACACATCACTATAAAGACACATCAACTCAAAGACACTTCACAATAAATAGACATCACTTAAAGAGACATCACTATAAAGAGACATCACTAAAAGAGACATCACTATAAAGAGACATCACTATAAAGAGACATCACTATAAAGAGACATCACTTCAAAGACACTTCACAATAAAGAGACATCACTTAAAGAAACATCACTATAAATACACATCACTATAAAGAGACATCGCTTTAAATACATATCACTATACAGAGGCATCACTTTAAAGAGACATCATTATAAGGAGACATCACTTAAAGAAACATCACAATAAAGAGACATCATTTTAAAGAGGTATTGCTGTAAAGAGGCATCATTGTAAGGAGACATCACTATAAGGAGACATCACTATAAAGAGACATCACTTTAAAGAGACATCACTTTAAAGAGGCATCGTTGTAAAGAGGCAACATTATAAGGAGACATCACTGTAAAGATACATCACTATAGAGACATCACTTAAAGATACATCACTTCAAAGAGACATCACTTAAAGAGACTACACTTTGAAGAGGCATCGTTGTAAAGAAGCATCATTATAAGGAGACATCACTATAAAGACACATCACTATAAAGAGGCATCGCTTTAAAGAGACATCACTATAAAGAGAGATCACTTTAAAAGAGACATCACTATGAAGAGACATCACTATAAAGAGACATCGCTTTAAAGAGATATCACTTTTAAGAGACATTGTAAGGAGACATCACTTAAAGAGAAATCACTATAAAGAGACATCACTTCTAAAGGGACATCACTTTAAAGAGACTTCACAATAAAGATACATCACTGAAAGAGACATCACTTTAAAGAGACATCACAAGAAAGAGACTTCACTTAAAGAGACAACACTTTAAAGAGGCATCGCTGTAAAGAGGCATCATTATAAGGAGACATCACTTAAAGAGACATCACTATAAAGAGACATCACTAAAAGAGACATAACTATAAAGAGAAATCGCTTTAAAGAAACATCACTATAAAGAGACATCACTTCAAAGACACTTCACAACAAATAGACATCACTTAAAGATACATCGGTATAAACACACATCACTTAAAGAGACATCACTTAAAGAGACATCACTATAAAGAGAAATCACTTAAAGAGACATCACTTTAAAGAGACTTCTCAAATAAAGAGACATCGCTTAAGGAGACATCAATTTAAAGAGACATCACTTTAAAGAGGCATCGCTGTAAAAAGGCATCATTGTAAGGACACATCACTATAAAGAGACATCACTATAAAGAGACATCACTTCGTAGACACTTCACAACAAAGATACATCACTGAAGGAGACATCACTTTAAACAGACATCACAAGAGAGAGACTTCACTTAAAGAGACAACACTTTAAAGAGGCATCGCTGTAAAGAGGCATCATTATAAGGAGACATCACTTAAAGAGACATCACTATAAAGAGACATCACTAAAAGAGACATTACTATAAAGAGACATCGCTTTAAGGAGACATCACTATAAAGAGACATCACTTCAAAGACACTTCACAATAAATAGACATCACTTAAAGAGACATCACTTTAAAGAGACATCACAATAAAGAGACTTCACTTAAAGAGACATCACTTTAAAGAGGCATCGCTGTAAAGAGGCATCATTATAAGGAGACATCACTTAAAGAGACATCACTATAAAGAGACATCACTTAAAGAGACATCACTTTAAAGAGAATTCACAATAAAGAGACATCACTATAAAGAGACATCACTTCAAAGAGACTTCACAATAAAGAGACATCACTTAAAGAGACATCACTATAAAGAGACATCACTAAAAGAGACATCACTATAAAGAGACATCGCTTTAAAGACACATCACTATAAAGACACATCAACTCAAAGACACTTCACAATAAATAGACATCACTTAAAGAGACATCACTATAAAGAGACATCACTAAAAGAGACATCACTATAAAGAGACATCACTATAAAGAGACATCACTATAAAGAGACATCACTTCAAAGACACTTCACAATAAAGAGACATCACTTAAAGAAACATCACTATAAATACACATCACTATAAAGAGACATCGCTTTAAATACATATCACTATACAGAGGCATCACTTTAAAGAGACATCATTATAAGGAGACATCACTTAAAGAAACATCACAATAAAGAGACATCATTTTAAAGAGGTATTGCTGTAAAGAGGCATCATTGTAAGGAGACATCACTATAAGGAGACATCACTATAAAGAGACATCACTTTAAAGAGACATCACTTTAAAGAGGCATCGTTGTAAAGAGGCAACATTATAAGGAGACATCACTGTAAAGATACATCACTATAGAGACATCACTTAAAGATACATCACTTCAAAGAGACATCACTTAAAGAGACTACACTTTGAAGAGGCATCGTTGTAAAGAAGCATCATTATAAGGAGACATCACTATAAAGACACATCACTATAAAGAGGCATCGCTTTAAAGAGACATCACTATAAAGAGAGATCACTTTAAAAGAGACATCACTATGAAGAGACATCACTATAAAGAGACATCGCTTTAAAGAGATATCACTTTTAAGAGACATTGTAAGGAGACATCACTTAAAGAGAAATCACTATAAAGAGACATCACTTCTAAAGGGACATCACTTTAAAGAGACTTCACAATAAAGATACATCACTGAAAGAGACATCACTTTAAAGAGACATCACAAGAAAGAGACTTCACTTAAAGAGACAACACTTTAAAGAGGCATCGCTGTAAAGAGGCATCATTATAAGGAGACATCACTTAAAGAGACATCACTATAAAGAGACATCACTAAAAGAGACATAACTATAAAGAGAAATCGCTTTAAAGAAACATCACTATAAAGAGACATCACTTCAAAGACACTTCACAACAAATAGACATCACTTAAAGATACATCGGTATAAACACACATCACTTAAAGAGACATCACTTAAAGAGACATCACTATAAAGAGAAATCACTTAAAGAGACATCACTTTAAAGAGACTTCTCAAATAAAGAGACATCGCTTAAGGAGACATCAATTTAAAGAGACATCACTTTAAAGAGGCATCGCTGTAAAAAGGCATCATTGTAAGGACACATCACTATAAAGAGACATCACTATAAAGAGACATCACTTCGTAGACACTTCACAACAAAGATACATCACTGAAGGAGACATCACTTTAAACAGACATCACAAGAGAGAGACTTCACTTAAAGAGACAACACTTTAAAGAGGCATCGCTGTAAAGAGGCATCATTATAAGGAGACATCACTTAAAGAGACATCACTATAAAGAGACATCACTAAAAGAGACATTACTATAAAGAGACATCGCTTTAAGGAGACATCACTATAAAGAGACATCACTTCAAAGACACTTCACAATAAATAGACATCACTTAAAGAGACATCACTTTAAAGAGACATCACAATAAAGAGACTTCACTTAAAGAGACATCACTTTAAAGAGGCATCGCTGTAAAGAGGCATCATTATAAGGAGACATCACTTAAAGAGACATCACTATAAAGAGACATCACTATAAACACACATCACTTAAAGAGACATCACTTTAAAGAGAATTCACAATAAATAGACACCACTTAAAGAGACATCACTTTGAAGAGGCACCGCTGTAAAGAAGCATCATTATAAGGAGACATCACTATAAAGAGACATCACTATAAAGAGACATCACTTCAAAGAGACTTCACAATAAAGAGACATCACTTAAAGAGACATCACTATAAAGAGACATCACTAAAAGAGACATCACTATAAAGAGACATCGCTTTAAAGACACATCACTATAAAGACACATCAACTCAAAGACACTTCACAATAAATAGACATCACTTAAAGAGACATCACTATAAAGAGACATCACTAAAAGAGACATCACTATAAAGAGACATCACTATAAAGAGACATCACTATAAAGAGACATCACTTCAAAGACACTTCACAATAAAGAGACATCACTTAAAGAAACATCACTATAAATACACATCACTATAAAGAGACATCGCTTTAAATACATATCACTATACAGAGGCATCACTTTAAAGAGACATCATTATAAGGAGACATCACTTAAAGAAACATCACAATAAAGAGACATCATTTTAAAGAGGTATTGCTGTAAAGAGGCATCATTGTAAGGAGACATCACTATAAGGAGACATCACTATAAAGAGACATCACTTTAAAGAGACATCACTTTAAAGAGGCATCGTTGTAAAGAGGCAACATTATAAGGAGACATCACTGTAAAGATACATCACTATAGAGACATCACTTAAAGATACATCACTTCAAAGAGACATCACTTAAAGAGACTACACTTTGAAGAGGCATCGTTGTAAAGAAGCATCATTATAAGGAGACATCACTATAAAGACACATCACTATAAAGAGGCATCGCTTTAAAGAGACATCACTATAAAGAGAGATCACTTTAAAAGAGACATCACTATGAAGAGACATCACTATAAAGAGACATCGCTTTAAAGAGATATCACTTTTAAGAGACATTGTAAGGAGACATCACTTAAAGAGAAATCACTATAAAGAGACATCACTTCTAAAGGGACATCACTTTAAAGAGACTTCACAATAAAGATACATCACTGAAAGAGACATCACTTTAAAGAGACATCACAAGAAAGAGACTTCACTTAAAGAGACAACACTTTAAAGAGGCATCGCTGTAAAGAGGCATCATTATAAGGAGACATCACTTAAAGAGACATCACTATAAAGAGACATCACTAAAAGAGACATAACTATAAAGAGAAATCGCTTTAAAGAAACATCACTATAAAGAGACATCACTTCAAAGACACTTCACAACAAATAGACATCACTTAAAGATACATCGGTATAAACACACATCACTTAAAGAGACATCACTTAAAGAGACATCACTATAAAGAGAAATCACTTAAAGAGACATCACTTTAAAGAGACTTCTCAAATAAAGAGACATCGCTTAAGGAGACATCAATTTAAAGAGACATCACTTTAAAGAGGCATCGCTGTAAAAAGGCATCATTGTAAGGACACATCACTATAAAGAGACATCACTATAAAGAGACATCACTTCGTAGACACTTCACAACAAAGATACATCACTGAAGGAGACATCACTTTAAACAGACATCACAAGAGAGAGACTTCACTTAAAGAGACAACACTTTAAAGAGGCATCGCTGTAAAGAGGCATCATTATAAGGAGACATCACTTAAAGAGACATCACTATAAAGAGACATCACTAAAAGAGACATTACTATAAAGAGACATCGCTTTAAGGAGACATCACTATAAAGAGACATCACTTCAAAGACACTTCACAATAAATAGACATCACTTAAAGAGACATCACTTTAAAGAGACATCACAATAAAGAGACTTCACTTAAAGAGACATCACTTTAAAGAGGCATCGCTGTAAAGAGGCATCATTATAAGGAGACATCACTTAAAGAGACATCACTATAAAGAGACATCACTTAAAGAGACATCACTTTAAAGAGAATTCACAATAAATAGACACCACTTAAAGAGACATCACTTTGAAGAGGCATCGCTGTAAAGAAGCATCATTATAAGGAGACATCACTATAAAGAGACATCACTATAAAGAGACATCACTTCAAAGAGACTTCACAATAAAGAGACATCACTTAAAGAGACATCACTATAAAGAGACATCACTAAAAGAGACATCACTATAAAGAGACATCGCTTTAAAGACACATCACTATAAAGACACATCAACTCAAAGACACTTCACAATAAATAGACATCACTTAAAGAGACATCACTATAAAGAGACATCACTAAAAGAGACATCACTATAAAGAGACATCACTATAAAGAGACATCACTATAAAGAGACATCACTTCAAAGACACTTCACAATAAAGAGACATCACTTAAAGAAACATCACTATAAATACACATCACTATAAAGAGACATCGCTTTAAATACATATCACTATACAGAGGCATCACTTTAAAGAGACATCATTATAAGGAGACATCACTTAAAGAAACATCACAATAAAGAGACATCATTTTAAAGAGGTATTGCTGTAAAGAGGCATCATTGTAAGGAGACATCACTATAAGGAGACATCACTATAAAGAGACATCACTTTAAAGAGACATCACTTTAAAGAGGCATCGTTGTAAAGAGGCAACATTATAAGGAGACATCACTGTAAAGATACATCACTATAGAGACATCACTTAAAGATACATCACTTCAAAGAGACATCACTTAAAGAGACTACACTTTGAAGAGGCATCGTTGTAAAGAAGCATCATTATAAGGAGACATCACTATAAAGACACATCACTATAAAGAGGCATCGCTTTAAAGAGACATCACTATAAAGAGAGATCACTTTAAAAGAGACATCACTATGAAGAGACATCACTATAAAGAGACATCGCTTTAAAGAGATATCACTTTTAAGAGACATTGTAAGGAGACATCACTTAAAGAGAAATCACTATAAAGAGACATCACTTCTAAAGGGACATCACTTTAAAGAGACTTCACAATAAAGATACATCACTGAAAGAGACATCACTTTAAAGAGACATCACAAGAAAGAGACTTCACTTAAAGAGACAACACTTTAAAGAGGCATCGCTGTAAAGAGGCATCATTATAAGGAGACATCACTTAAAGAGACATCACTATAAAGAGACATCACTAAAAGAGACATAACTATAAAGAGAAATCGCTTTAAAGAAACATCACTATAAAGAGACATCACTTCAAAGACACTTCACAACAAATAGACATCACTTAAAGATACATCGGTATAAACACACATCACTTAAAGAGACATCACTTAAAGAGACATCACTATAAAGAGAAATCACTTAAAGAGACATCACTTTAAAGAGACTTCTCAAATAAAGAGACATCGCTTAAGGAGACATCAATTTAAAGAGACATCACTTTAAAGAGGCATCGCTGTAAAAAGGCATCATTGTAAGGACACATCACTATAAAGAGACATCACTATAAAGAGACATCACTTCGTAGACACTTCACAACAAAGAAACATCACTGAAGGAGACATCACTTTAAACAGACATCACAAGAGAGAGACTTCACTTAAAGAGACAACACTTTAAAGAGGCATCGCTGTAAAGAGGCATCATTATAAGGAGACATCACTTAAAGAGACATCACTATAAAGAGACATCACTAAAAGAGACATTACTATAAAGAGACATCGCTTTAAGGAGACATCACTATAAAGAGACATCACTTCAAAGACACTTCACAATAAATAGACATCACTTAAAGAGACATCACTTTAAAGAGACATCACAATAAAGAGACTTCACTTAAAGAGACATCACTTTAAAGAGGCATCGCTGTAAAGAGGCATCATTATAAGGAGACATCACTTAAAGAGACATCACTATAAAGAGACATCACTATAAACACACATCATTTAAAGAGACATAACTTTAAAGAGAATTTACAATAAATAGACACCACTTAAAGAGACATCACTTTGAAGAGGCATCGCTGTAAAGAAGCATCATTATAAGGAGACATCACTATAAAGAGACATCACTATAAAGAGACATCACTTCAAAGAGACTTCACAATAAAGAGACATCACTTAAAGAGACATCACTATAAAGAGACATCACTAAAAGAGACATCACTATAAAGAGACATCGCTTTAAAGACACATCACTATAAAGACACATCAACTCAAAGACACTTCACAATAAATAGACATCACTTAAAGAGACATCACTATAAAGAGACATCACTAAAAGAGACATCACTATAAAGAGACATCACTATAAAGAGACATCACTATAAAGAGACATCACTTCAAAGACACTTCACAATAAAGAGACATCACTTAAAGAAACATCACTATAAATACACATCACTATAAAGAGACATCGCTTTAAATACATATCACTATACAGAGGCATCACTTTAAAGAGACATCATTATAAGGAGACATCACTTAAAGAAACATCACAATAAAGAGACATCATTTTAAAGAGGTATTGCTGTAAAGAGGCATCATTGTAAGGAGACATCACTATAAGGAGACATCACTATAAAGAGACATCACTTTAAAGAGACATCACTTTAAAGAGGCATCGTTGTAAAGAGGCAACATTATAAGGAGACATCACTGTAAAGATACATCACTATAGAGACATCAATTAAAGATACATCACTTCAAAGAGACATCACTTAAAGAGACTACACTTTGAAGAGGCATCGTTGTAAAGAAGCATCATTATAAGGAGACATCACTATAAAGACACATCACTATAAAGAGGCATCGCTTTAAAGAGACATCACTATAAAGAGAGATCACTTTAAAAGAGACATCACTATAAAGAGACATCACTTCTAAAGAGACATCGCTATAAAGAGACATCACTTTAAAAGAGACATCACTATAAAGCGTCAGCACTATAAAGAGACATCACTATAAAGATCTATCACTATAAAGAGACATCACTTTAAAGAGACATCACAAGAAAGAGACTTCACTTAAAGAGACAACACTTTAAAGAGGCATCGCTGTAAAGAGGCATCATTATAAGGAGACATCACTTAAAGAGACATCACTATAAAGAGACATCACTAAAAGAGACATAATTATAAAGAGAAATCGCTTTAAAGAAACATCACTATAAAGAGACATCACTTCAAAGACACTTCACAACAAATAGACATCACTTAAAGATACATCGGTATAAACACACATCACTTAAAGAGACATCACTTAAAGAGACATCACTATAAAGAGAAATCACTTAAAGAGACATCACTTTAAAGAGACTTCTCAAATAAAGAGACATCGCTTAAGGAGACATCAATTTAAAGAGACATCACTTTAAAGAGGCATCGCTGTAAAAAGGCATCATTGTAAGGACACATCACTATAAAGAGACATCACTATAAAGAGACATCACTTCGTAGACACTTCACAACAAAGATACATCACTGAAGGAGACATCACTTTAAACAGACATCACAAGAGAGAGACTTCACTTAAAGAGACAACACTTTAAAGAGGCATCGCTGTAAAGAGGCATCATTATAAGGAGACATCACTTAAAGAGACATCACTATAAAGAGACATCACTAAAAGAGACATTACTATAAAGAGACATCGCTTTAAGGAGACATCACTATAAAGAGACATCACTTCAAAGACACTTCACAATAAATAGACATCACTTAAAGAGACATCACTTTAAAGAGACATCACAATAAAGAGACTTCACTTAAAGAGACATCACTTTAAAGAGGCATCGCTGTAAAGAGGCATCATTATAAGGAGACATCACTTAAAGAGACATCACTATAAAGAGACATCACTTAAAGAGACATCACTTTAAAGAGAATTCACAATAAATAGACACCACTTAAAGAGACATCACTTTGAAGAGGCATCGCTGTAAAGAAGCATCATTATAAGGAGACATCACTATAAAGAGACATCACTATAAAGAGACATCACTTCAAAGAGACTTCACAATAAAGAGACATCACTTAAAGAGACATCACTATAAAGAGACATCACTAAAAGAGACATCACTATAAAGAGACATCGCTTTAAAGACACATCACTATAAAGACACATCAACTCAAAGACACTTCACAATAAATAGACATCACTTAAAGAGACATCACTATAAAGAGACATCACTAAAAGAGACATCACTATAAAGAGACATCACTATAAAGAGACATCACTATAAAGAGACATCACTTCAAAGACACTTCACAATAAAGAGACATCACTTAAAGAAACATCACTATAAATACACATCACTATAAAGAGACATCGCTTTAAATACATATCACTATACAGAGGCATCACTTTAAAGAGACATCATTATAAGGAGACATCACTTAAAGAAACATCACAATAAAGAGACATCATTTTAAAGAGGTATTGCTGTAAAGAGGCATCATTGTAAGGAGACATCACTATAAGGAGACATCACTATAAAGAGACATCACTTTAAAGAGACATCACTTTAAAGAGGCATCGTTGTAAAGAGGCAACATTATAAGGAGACATCACTGTAAAGATACATCACTATAGAGACATCACTTAAAGATACATCACTTCAAAGAGACATCACTTAAAGAGACTACACTTTGAAGAGGCATCGTTGTAAAGAAGCATCATTATAAGGAGACATCACTATAAAGACACATCACTATAAAGAGGCATCGCTTTAAAGAGACATCACTATAAAGAGAGATCACTTTAAAAGAGACATCACTATGAAGAGACATCACTATAAAGAGACATCGCTTTAAAGAGATATCACTTTTAAGAGACATTGTAAGGAGACATCACTTAAAGAGAAATCACTATAAAGAGACATCACTTCTAAAGGGACATCACTTTAAAGAGACTTCACAATAAAGATACATCACTGAAAGAGACATCACTTTAAAGAGACATCACAAGAAAGAGACTTCACTTAAAGAGACAACACTTTAAAGAGGCATCGCTGTAAAGAGGCATCATTATAAGGAGACATCACTTAAAGAGACATCACTATAAAGAGACATCACTAAAAGAGACATAACTATAAAGAGAAATCGCTTTAAAGAAACATCACTATAAAGAGACATCACTTCAAAGACACTTCACAACAAATAGACATCACTTAAAGATACATCGGTATAAACACACATCACTTAAAGAGACATCACTTAAAGAGACATCACTATAAAGAGAAATCACTTAAAGAGACATCACTTTAAAGAGACTTCTCAAATAAAGAGACATCGCTTAAGGAGACATCAATTTAAAGAGACATCACTTTAAAGAGGCATCGCTGTAAAAAGGCATCATTGTAAGGACACATCACTATAAAGAGACATCACTATAAAGAGACATCACTTCGTAGACACTTCACAACAAAGATACATCACTGAAGGAGACATCACTTTAAACAGACATCACAAGAGAGAGACTTCACTTAAAGAGACAACACTTTAAAGAGGCATCGCTGTAAAGAGGCATCATTATAAGGAGACATCACTTAAAGAGACATCACTATAAAGAGACATCACTAAAAGAGACATTACTATAAAGAGACATCGCTTTAAGGAGACATCACTATAAAGAGACATCACTTCAAAGACACTTCACAATAAATAGACATCACTTAAAGAGACATCACTTTAAAGAGACATCACAATAAAGAGACTTCACTTAAAGAGACATCACTTTAAAGAGGCATCGCTGTAAAGAGGCATCATTATAAGGAGACATCACTTAAAGAGACATCACTATAAAGAGACATCACTATAAACACACATCATTTAAAGAGACATCACTTTAAAGAGAATTTACAATAAATAGACACCACTTAAAGAGACATCACTTTGAAGAGGCATCGCTGTAAAGAAGCATCATTATAAGGAGACATCACTATAAAGAGACATCACTATAAAGAGACATCACTTCAAAGAGACTTCACAATAAAGAGACATCACTTAAAGAGACATCACTATAAAGAGACATCACTAAAAGAGACATCACTATAAAGAGACATCGCTTTAAAGACACATCACTATAAAGACACATCAACTCAAAGACACTTCACAATAAATAGACATCACTTAAAGAGACATCACTATAAAGAGACATCACTAAAAGAGACATCACTATAAAGAGACATCACTATAAAGAGACATCACTATAAAGAGACATCACTTCAAAGACACTTCACAATAAAGAGACATCACTTAAAGAAACATCACTATAAATACACATCACTATAAAGAGACATCGCTTTAAATACATATCACTATACAGAGGCATCACTTTAAAGAGACATCATTATAAGGAGACATCACTTAAAGAAACATCACAATAAAGAGACATCATTTTAAAGAGGTATTGCTGTAAAGAGGCATCATTGTAAGGAGACATCACTATAAGGAGACATCACTATAAAGAGACATCACTTTAAAGAGACATCACTTTAAAGAGGCATCGTTGTAAAGAGGCAACATTATAAGGAGACATCACTGTAAAGATACATCACTATAGAGACATCACTTAAAGATACATCACTTCAAAGAGACATCACTTAAAGAGACTACACTTTGAAGAGGCATCGTTGTAAAGAAGCATCATTATAAGGAGACATCACTATAAAGACACATCACTATAAAGAGGCATCGCTTTAAAGAGACATCACTATAAAGAGAGATCACTTTAAAAGAGACATCACTATAAAGAGACATCACTTCTAAAGAGACATCGCTATAAAGAGACATCACTTTAAAAGAGACATCACTATAAAGCGTCAGCACTATAAAGAGACATCACTATAAAGATCTATCACTATAAAGAGACATCACTTCTTAAGGGACATCACTTTAAAGAGACTTCACAATAAAGATACATCACTTAAAGAGACATTACTTTAAAGAGACATCACAATAAAGAGCCTTCACTTAAAGAGACATCACTTTAAAGATGCATCGCTGTAAAGAGGCATCATTATAAGGAGAACTCACTTAAAGAGACATCACTATAAAGAGACATCACTTAAAGAGACATCTCTTTAAAGAGACTTCTCAAATAAAGAGACATCGCTTAAAGAGATATCAATTTAAAGAGACAACACTTGAAAGAGGCATCGCTGTAAAAAGGCATCATTATAAGGAGACATCACTATAAAGAGACATCACTTCAAAGAGACTACACAATAAAGAGACATCACTTAAAGAGACATCACTATAAACACACATCACTTAAAGAGACATCACTTTAAAGAGAATTCACAATAAAAAGACGCCACTTAAGGAGACATCACTTTAAAGATACATAACTTTAAAGAGACATCACTTAAAGAGGCATCGCTGTAAAGAGGCATCATCATAAGGAGACATCACTATAAAGACACATCACTATAAAGAGACATCGCTTTAAATACATATCACTATAAAGAGGCATCACTTAAAGGAATATCACTATAAAGAGAAATCACTTAAAGAGACAACACTTAAAGAGACATCACTATAAACACACATCACTTAAAGAGACATCACTTTAAAGAGAATTCACAATAAAGAGACGTCACTTAAGGAGACATCAGTATAAAGAGACATCACTATAAAGAGACATCGCTTTAAAGAGATATCACTAAAATGAGACATCAGTATAAAGAGACGTCACTATAAAGAGACATCACTATAAAGAGGCATCGCTTTAAAGAGACTTCACAATAAAGAGACATAACTTAAAGAGACAATACTTTAAAGAGACATCACTTAAACAGACATCACTTTAAAGAGGCATCGCTGTACAGAGACATCACTATAAGGAGACATCACTATAAAGAGACATCACTTTAAAGAGACATCACTTTAAAGAGGCATCGTTGTAAAGAGGCAACATTATAAGAAGACATCACTGTAAAGATACATCACTATAGAGACATCACTTAAAGATACATCACTTCAAAGAGACATCACTTAAAGAGACTACACTTTGAAGAGGCATCGTTGTAAAGAAGCATCATTATAAGGAGACATCACTATAAAGACACATCACTATAAAGAGGCATCGCTTTAAAGAGACATCACTATAAAGAGAGATCACTTTAAAAGAGACATCACTATAAAGAGACATCACTTCTAAAGAGACATCGCTATAAAGAGACATCACTTTAAAAGAGACATCACTATAAAGCGTCAGCACTATAAAGAGACATCACTATAAAGATCTATCACTATAAAGAGACATCACTTCTAAAGGGACATCACTTTAAAGAGACTTCACAATAAAGATACATCACTTAAAGAGACATTACTTTAAAGAGACATCACAATAAAGAGCCTTCACTTAAAGAGACATCACTTTAAAGATGCATCGCTGTAAAGAGGCATCATTATAAGGAGACCTCACTTAAAGAGACATCACTATAAAGAGACATCACTTAAAGAGACATCTCTTTAAAGAGACTTCTCAAATAAAGAGACATCGCTTAAAGAGATATCAATTTAAAGAGACAACACTTGAAAGAGGCATCGCTGTAAAAAGGCATCATTATAAGGAGACATCACTATAAAGAGACATCACTTCAAAGAGACTACACAATAAAGAGACATCACTATAAACACACATCACTTAAAGAGACATCACTTTAAAGAGAATTCACAATAAAAAGACGCCACTTAAGGAGACATCGCTTTAAAGATACATAACTTTAAAGAGACATCACTTAAAGAGACATCACTTTGAAGAGGCATCGCTGTAAAGAGGCATCATCATAAGGAGACATCACTATAAAGACACATCACTATAAAGAGACATCGCTTTAAATACATATCACTATAAAGAGGCATCACTCAAAGGAATATCACTATAAAGAGAAATCACTTAAAGAGACATCACTTAAAGAGACATCACTATAAACACACATCAGTTAAAGAGACATCACTTTAAAGAGAATTCACAATAAAGAGACGTCACTTAAGGAGACATCAGTATAAAGAGACATCACTATAAAGAGACATCGCTTTAAAGAGATATCACTAAAATGAGACATCAGTATAAAGAGACGTCACTATAAAGAGACATCACTATAAAGAGGCATCGCTTTAAAGAGACTTCACAATAAAGAGACATAACTTAAAGAGACAATACTTTAAAGAGACATCACTTAAACAGACATCACTTTAAAGAGGCATCGCTGTACAGAGGCATCATTATAAGGAGACATCACTATGAAGAGACATCACTATAAAGAGACATCGCTTTAAAGAGATATCACTTTTAAGAGACATTGTAAGGAGACATCACTTAAAGAGAAATCACTATAAAGAGACATCACTTCTAAAGGGACATCACTTTAAAGAGACTTCACAATAAAGATACATCACTGAAAGAGACATCACTTTAAAGAGACATCACAAGAAAGAGACTTCACTTAAAGAGACAACACTTTAAAGAGGCATCGCTGTAAAGAGGCATCATTATAAGGAGACATCACTTAAAGAGACATCACTATAAAGAGACATCACTAAAAGAGACATAACTATAAAGAGAAATCGCTTTAAAGAAACATCACTATAAAGAGACATCACTTCAAAGACACTTCACAACAAATAGACATCACTTAAAGATACATCGGTATAAACACACATCACTTAAAGAGACATCACTTAAAGAGACATCACTATAAAGAGAAATCACTTAAAGAGACATCACTTTAAAGAGACTTCTCAAATAAAGAGACATCACTTAAAGAGACATCACTATAAAGAGACATCACTAAAAGAGACATCACTATAAAGAGACATCACTATAAAGAGACATCACTATAAAGAGACATCACTTCAAAGACACTTCACAATAAAGAGACATCACTTAAAGAAACATCACTATAAATACACATCACTATAAAGAGACATCGCTTTAAATACATATCACTATACAGAGGCATCACTTTAAAGAGACATCATTATAAGGAGACATCACTTAAAGAAACATCACAATAAAGAGACATCATTTTAAAGAGGTATTGCTGTAAAGAGGCATCATTGTAAGGAGACATCACTATAAGGAGACATCACTATAAAGAGACATCACTTTAAAGAGACATCACTTTAAAGAGGCATCGTTGTAAAGAGGCAACATTATAAGGAGACATCACTGTAAAGATACATCACTATAGAGACATCACTTAAAGATACATCACTTCAAAGAGACATCACTTAAAGAGACTACACTTTGAAGAGGCATCGTTGTAAAGAAGCATCATTATAAGGAGACATCACTATAAAGACACATCACTATAAAGAGGCATCGCTTTAAAGAGACATCACTATAAAGAGAGATCACTTTAAAAGAGACATCACTATGAAGAGACATCACTATAAAGAGACATCGCTTTAAAGAGATATCACTTTTAAGAGACATTGTAAGGAGACATCACTTAAAGAGAAATCACTATAAAGAGACATCACTTCTAAAGGGACATCACTTTAAAGAGACTTCACAATAAAGATACATCACTGAAAGAGACATCACTTTAAAGAGACATCACAAGAAAGAGACTTCACTTAAAGAGACAACACTTTAAAGAGGCATCGCTGTAAAGAGGCATCATTATAAGGAGACATCACTTAAAGAGACATCACTATAAAGAGACATCACTAAAAGAGACATAACTATAAAGAGAAATCGCTTTAAAGAAACATCACTATAAAGAGACATCACTTCAAAGACACTTCACAACAAATAGACATCACTTAAAGATACATCGGTATAAACACACATCACTTAAAGAGACATCACTTAAAGAGACATCACTATAAAGAGAAATCACTTAAAGAGACATCACTTTAAAGAGACTTCTCAAATAAAGAGACATCGCTTAAGGAGACATCAATTTAAAGAGACATCACTTTAAAGAGGCATCGCTGTAAAAAGGCATCATTGTAAGGACACATCACTATAAAGAGACATCACTATAAAGAGACATCACTTCGTAGACACTTCACAACAAAGATACATCACTGAAGGAGGCATCACTTTAAACAGACATCACAAGAGAGAGACTTCACTTAAAGAGACAACACTTTAAAGAGGCATCGCTGTAAAGAGGCATCATTATAAGGAGACATCACTTAAAGAGACATCACTATAAAGAGACATCACTAAAAGAGACATTACTATAAAGAGACATCGCTTTAAGGAGACATCACTATAAAGAGACATCACTTCAAAGACACTTCACAATAAATAGACATCACTTAAAGAGACATCACTTTAAAGAGACATCACAATAAAGAGACTTCACTTAAAGAGACATCACTTTAAAGAGGCATCGCTGTAAAGAGGCATCATTATAAGGAGACATCACTTAAAGAGACATCACTATAAAGAGACATCACTATAAACACACATCATTTAAAGAGACATCACTTTAAAGAGAATTTACAATAAATAGACACCACTTAAAGAGACATCACTTTGAAGAGGCATCGCTGTAAAGAAGCATCATTATAAGGAGACATCACTATAAAGAGACATCACTATAAAGAGACATCACTTCAAAGAGACTTCACAATAAAGAGACATCACTTAAAGAGACATCACTATAAAGAGACATCACTAAAAGAGACATCACTATAAAGAGACATCGCTTTAAAGACACATCACTATAAAGACACATCAACTCAAAGACACTTCACAATAAATAGACATCACTTAAAGAGACATCACTATAAAGAGACATCACTAAAAGAGACATCACTATAAAGAGACATCACTATAAAGAGACATCACTATAAAGAGACATCACTTCAAAGACACTTCACAATAAAGAGACATCACTTAAAGAAACATCACTATAAATACACATCACTATAAAGAGACATCGCTTTAAATACATATCACTATACAGAGGCATCACTTTAAAGAGACATCATTATAAGGAGACATCACTTAAAGAAACATCACAATAAAGAGACATCATTTTAAAGAGGTATTGCTGTAAAGAGGCATCATTGTAAGGAGACATCACTATAAGGAGACATCACTATAAAGAGACATCACTTTAAAGAGACATCACTTTAAAGAGGCATCGTTGTAAAGAGGCAACATTATAAGGAGACATCACTGTAAAGATACATCACTATAGAGACATCACTTAAAGATACATCACTTCAAAGAGACATCACTTAAAGAGACTACACTTTGAAGAGGCATCGTTGTAAAGAAGCATCATTATAAGGAGACATCACTATAAAGACACATCACTATAAAGAGGCATCGCTTTAAAGAGACATCACTATAAAGAGAGATCACTTTAAAAGAGACATCACTATAAAGAGACATCACTTCTAAAGAGACATCGCTATAAAGAGACATCACTTTAAAAGAGACATCACTATAAAGCGTCAGCACTATAAAGAGACATCACTATAAAGATCTATCACTATAAAGAGACATCACTTCTTAAGGGACATCACTTTAAAGAGACTTCACAATAAAGATACATCACTTAAAGAGACATTACTTTAAAGAGACATCACAATAAAGAGCCTTCACTTAAAGAGACATCACTTTAAAGATGCATCGCTGTAAAGAGGCATCATTATAAGGAGAACTCACTTAAAGAGACATCACTATAAAGAGACATCACTTAAAGAGACATCTCTTTAAAGAGACTTCTCAAATAAAGAGACATCGCTTAAAGAGATATCAATTTAAAGAGACAACACTTGAAAGAGGCATCGCTGTAAAAAGGCATCATTATAAGGAGACATCACTATAAAGAGACATCACTTCAAAGAGACTACACAATAAAGAGACATCACTTAAAGAGACATCACTATAAACACACATCACTTAAAGAGACATCACTTTAAAGAGAATTCACAATAAAAAGACGCCACTTAAGGAGACATCACTTTAAAGATACATAACTTTAAAGAGACATCACTTAAAGAGGCATCGCTGTAAAGAGGCATCATCATAAGGAGACATCACTATAAAGACACATCACTATAAAGAGACATCGCTTTAAATACATATCACTATAAAGAGGCATCACTTAAAGGAATATCACTATAAAGAGAAATCACTTAAAGAGACAACACTTAAAGAGACATCACTATAAACACACATCACTTAAAGAGACATCACTTTAAAGAGAATTCACAATAAAGAGACGTCACTTAAGGAGACATCAGTATAAAGAGACATCACTATAAAGAGACATCGCTTTAAAGAGATATCACTAAAATGAGACATCAGTATAAAGAGACGTCACTATAAAGAGACATCACTATAAAGAGGCATCGCTTTAAAGAGACTTCACAATAAAGAGACATAACTTAAAGAGACAATACTTTAAAGAGACATCACTTAAACAGACATCACTTTAAAGAGGCATCGCTGTACAGAGACATCACTATAAGGAGACATCACTATAAAGAGACATCACTTTAAAGAGACATCACTTTAAAGAGGCATCGTTGTAAAGAGGCAACATTATAAGAAGACATCACTGTAAAGATACATCACTATAGAGACATCACTTAAAGATACATCACTTCAAAGAGACATCACTTAAAGAGACTACACTTTGAAGAGGCATCGTTGTAAAGAAGCATCATTATAAGGAGACATCACTATAAAGACACATCACTATAAAGAGGCATCGCTTTAAAGAGACATCACTATAAAGAGAGATCACTTTAAAAGAGACATCACTATAAAGAGACATCACTTCTAAAGAGACATCGCTATAAAGAGACATCACTTTAAAAGAGACATCACTATAAAGCGTCAGCACTATAAAGAGACATCACTATAAAGATCTATCACTATAAAGAGACATCACTTCTAAAGGGACATCACTTTAAAGAGACTTCACAATAAAGATACATCACTTAAAGAGACATTACTTTAAAGAGACATCACAATAAAGAGCCTTCACTTAAAGAGACATCACTTTAAAGATGCATCGCTGTAAAGAGGCATCATTATAAGGAGACCTCACTTAAAGAGACATCACTATAAAGAGACATCACTTAAAGAGACATCTCTTTAAAGAGACTTCTCAAATAAAGAGACATCGCTTAAAGAGATATCAATTTAAAGAGACAACACTTGAAAGAGGCATCGCTGTAAAAAGGCATCATTATAAGGAGACATCACTATAAAGAGACATCACTTCAAAGAGACTACACAATAAAGAGACATCACTATAAACACACATCACTTAAAGAGACATCACTTTAAAGAGAATTCACAATAAAAAGACGCCACTTAAGGAGACATCACTTTAAAGATACATACCTTTAAAGAGACATCACTTAAAGAGACATCACTTTGAAGAGGCATCGCTGTAAAGAGGCATCATCATAAGGAGACATCACTATAAAGACACATCACTATAAAGAGACATCGCTTTAAATACATATCACTATAAAGAGGCATCACTCAAAGGAATATCACTATAAAGAGAAATCACTTAAAGAGACATCACTTTAAAGAGAATTCACAATAAAGAGACGTCACTTAAGGAGACATCAGTATAAAGAGACATCACTATAAAGAGACATCGCTTTAAAGAGATATCACTAAAATGAGACATCAGTATAAAGAGACGTCACTATAAAGAGACATCACTATAAAGAGGCATCGCTTTAAAGAGACTTCACAATAAAGAGACATAACTTAAAGAGACAATACTTTAAAGAGACATCACTTAAACAGACATCACTTTAAAGAGGCATCGCTGTACAGAGGCATCATTATAAGGAGACATCACTATGAAGAGACATCACTATAAAGAGACATCGCTTTAAAGAGATATCACTTTTAAGAGACATTGTAAGGAGACATCACTTAAAGAGAAATCACTATAAAGAGACATCACTTCTAAAGGGACATCACTTTAAAGAGACTTCACAATAAAGATACATCACTGAAAGAGACATCACTTTAAAGAGACATCACAAGAAAGAGACTTCACTTAAAGAGACAACACTTTAAAGAGGCATCGCTGTAAAGAGGCATCATTATAAGGAGACATCACTTAAAGAGACATCACTATAAAGAGACATCACTAAAAGAGACATAACTATAAAGAGAAATCGCTTTAAAGAAACATCACTATAAAGAGACATCACTTCAAAGACACTTCACAACAAATAGACATCACTTAAAGATACATCGGTATAAACACACATCACTTAAAGAGACATCACTTAAAGAGACATCACTATAAAGAGAAATCACTTAAAGAGACATCACTTTAAAGAGACTTCTCAAATAAAGAGACATCGCTTAAAGAGACATCAATTTAAAGAGACATCACTTTAAAGAGGCATCGCTGTAAAAAGGCATCATTGTAAGGACACATCACTATAAAGAGACATCACTATAAAGAGACATCACTTCGTAGACACTTCACAACAAAGAAACATCACTGAAAGAGACATCACTTTAAACAGACATCACAAGAGAGAGACTTCACTTAAAGAGACAACACTTTAAAGAGGCATCGCTGTAAAGAGGCATCATTATAAGGAGACATCACTTAAAGAGACATCACTATAAAGAGACATCACTAAAAGAGACATTACTATAAAGAGACATCACTTAAAGAGACATCACTATAAACACACATCACTTAAAGAGACATCACTTTAAAGAGAATTATCAATAAAGAGACGTCACTTAAGGAGACATCAGTATAAAGAGACATCACTATAAAGAGACATCGCTTTAAAGAGATAACACTAAAATGAGACATCAGTATAAAGAGACGTCACTATAAAGAGACATCACTATAAAGAGGCATCGCTTTAAAGAGACTTCACAATAAAGAGACATAACTTAAAGAGACAATACTTTAAAGAGACATCACTTAAACAGACATCACTTTAAAGAGGCATCGCTGTACAGAGGCATCATTATAAGGAGACATCACTATGAAGAGACATCACTATAAAGAGACATCGCTTTAAAGAGATATCACTTTTAAGAGACATTGTAAGGAGACATCACTTAAAGAGAAATCACTATAAAGAGACATCACTTCTAAAGGGACATCACTTTAAAGAGACTTCACAATAAAGATACATCACTGAAAGAGACATCACTATAAAGAGACATCACTAAAAGAGACATAACTATAAAGAGAAATCGCTTTAAAGAAACATCACTATAAAGAGACATCACTTCAAAGACACTTCACAACAAATAGACATCACTTAAAGAGACATCGGTATAAACACACATCACTTAAAGAGACATCACTTAAAGAGACATCACTATAAAGAGAAATCACTTAAAGAGACATCACTTTAAAGAGACTTCTCAAATAAAGAGACATCGCTTAAAGAGACATCAATTTAAAGAGACATCACTTTAAAGAGGCATCGCTGTAAAAAGGCATCATTGTAAGGACACATCACTATAAAGAGACATCACTATAAAGAGACATCACTTCGTAGACACTTCACAATAAAGATACATCACTGAAAGAGACATCACTTTAAACAGACATCACAAGAGAGAGACTTCACTTAAAGAGACAACACTTTAAAGAGGCATCGCTGTAAAGAGGCATCATTATAAGGAGACATCACTTAAAGAGACATCACTATAAAGAGACATCACTAAAAGAGACATTACTATAAAGAGACATCGCTTTAAGGAGACATCACTATAAAGAGACATCACTTCAAAGACACTTCACAATAAATAGACATCACTTAAAGAGACATCACTTTAAAGAGACATCACAATAAAGAGACTTCACTTAAAGAGACATCACTTTAAAGAGGCATCGCTGTAAAGAGGCATCATTATAAGGAGACATCACTTAAAGAGACATCACTATAAAGAGACATCACTATAAACACACATCACTTAAAGAGACATCACTTTAAAGAGAATTCACAATAAATAGACACCACTTAAAGAGACATCACTTTGAAGAGGCATCGCTGTAAAGAAGCATCATTATAAGGAGACATCAGTATAAAGAGACATCACTATAAAGAGACATCGCTTTAAAGAGATATCACTAAAAAGAGACATCAGTATAAAGAGACGTCACTATAAAGAGACATCACCATAAAGAGACATCGCTTTAAAGAGATATCACTTTAAAGAGACATTGTAAAGAGACATCACTATAAAGAGACATCACTTCTAAAGGGACGTCACTTTAAAGAGACTTCACAATAAAGATACATCACTTAAAGAGACATTACTTTAAAGAGACATCACAATAAAGAGCCTTCACTTAAAGAGAAATCACTTAAAAGAGGCATCGCTGTAAAAAGGCATCATTGTAAGGAGACATCACTATAAAGAGACATCACTTTAAAGAGACTTCACAATAAAGAGACAACACTTAAAGAGACATCACTTTGAAGAGGCATCGCTGTAACGAGGCATCATTATAAGGAGACATCACTTAAAGAGACATCACTATAAAGAGACATCACTATAAACACACATCACTTAAAGAGACATCACTTAAAAAGACATCACTATAAAGAGACATCACTTTAAAGAGACTTCTCAAATAAAGAGACATCGCTTAAAAAGACATCAATTTAAAGAGACATCACTTTAAAGAGGCATCGCTGTAAAAAGGCATTATTGTAAGGACACATCACTATAAAGAGACATCACTTCAAAGACACTTCACAATAAAGAGACATCACTTAGAGAGACATCACTATAAATACACATCACTTAAAGAGACATCACTTTTTTTTTTTTTTTTTTTATAAATTTATTTCTGATTTTTCCCTTTTTTCTCCCAATTTAGTGGCCAATTGATCCCTATTTTAATTCAAACACCCACCCTCGTATTGCATGCATTCGCCAACTGCATCTCTCCGGCCGGCAGTCTCGAAGGAAAGCGCCTCCCCACTTTCGTGACAAGGCGAATCCAAGCCGAACCACTGTTTTTCCGACACACACAGAGACGCATTCACATGACGAACACAAGCCGACTCCGCCCCCCTCCCGAAGACAGCGTTGCCAATGATTGCTGCTTCACCGAGTCCGGCCATAGTCGGATCTGACGAGACCGGGGCGCGAACCCCAGTCCCCAGTGGGCAACTGCATCGACACCAAGCCGATGCTTAGACCGCTACGCCACCGCGGACGAAGAGACATCACTTTAAAGAGGCATCGCTGTAAAGAGGCATCATTATAAGGAGATATCAGCATAAAGAGACATGACTATAAAGAGACATCGCTTTAAAGAGATATCACTAAAAAGAGACATAAGTATAAAGAGACATTACTTAAAGAGACATCACTTTGAAGAGGCATTGCTGTAACGAGGCACCATCATAAGGAGACATCACTATAAAGACACATCACTATAAAGAGACATCGCTTTAAATACACA
The DNA here is from genome assembly GCF_029633865.1 of Lampris incognitus. Classification (NCBI taxonomy): domain Eukaryota; kingdom Metazoa; phylum Chordata; class Actinopteri; order Lampriformes; family Lampridae; genus Lampris; species Lampris incognitus. The sequence continues at coordinate 42,417,850 of NC_079213.1, read as the reverse complement.
TCACTATACAAATGCATCACTTTAAAGAGACATCATTATAAGGAGACATCACTTAAAGAGACATCACTTTAAAGAGGTATTGCTGTAAAGAGGCATCATTGTAAGGAGACATCACTATAAGGAGACATCACTATAAAGAGACATCACTTTAAAGAGACATCACTTTAAAGAGGCATCGTTGTAAAGAGGCAACATTATAAGGAGACATCACTGTAAAGAGACATCACTATAAAGAGACATCACTAAAAGAGACATCACTATAAAGAGACATCGCTTTAAAGACACATCACTATAAAGACACATCAACTCAAAGACACTTCACAATAAATAGACATCACTTAAAGAGACATCACTATAAAGAGACATCACTAAAAGAGACATCACTATAAAGAGACATCACTATAAAGAGACATCACTATAAAGAGACATCACTTCAAAGACATTTCACAATAAAGAGACATCACTTAAAGAAACATCACTATAAATACACATCACTTAAAGAGACATCACTTTAAAGAGGCATCGCTGTAAAGAGGCATCATTATAAGGAGACATCACTTAAAGAGACATCACTATAAAGAGACATCACTATAAACACACATCACTTAAAGAGACATCGCTTTAAAGAGAATTCACAATAAATAGACGCCACTTAGAGACATCACTTTAAAGAGGCATCGCTGTAAAGAGGCATCATTATAAGGAGACATCACTTAAAGAGACATCACTATAAAGAGACATCACTAAAAGAGACATTACTATAAAGAGACATCACTTAAAGAGACATCACTATAAACACACATCACTTAAAGAGACATCACTTTAAAGATAATTATCAATAAAGAGACGTCACTTAAGGAGACATCAGTATAAAGAGACATCACTATAAAGAGACATCGCTTTAAAGAGATATCACTAAAATGAGACATCAGTATAAAGAGACGTCACTATAAAGAGACATCACTATAAAGAGGCATCGCTTTAAAGAGACTTCACAATAAAGAGACATAACTTAAAGAGACAATACTTTAAAGAGACATCACTTAAACAGACATCACTTTAAAGAGGCATCGCTGTACAGAGGCATCATTATAAGGAGACATCACTATGAAGAGACATCACTATAAAGAGACATCGCTTTAAAGAGATATCACTTTTAAGAGACATTGTAAGGAGACATCACTTAAAGAGAAATCACTATAAAGAGACATCACTTCTAAAGGAACATCACTTTAAAGAGACTTCACAATAAAGATACATCACTGAAAGAAACATCACTTTAAAGAGACATCACAAGAAAGAGACTTCACTTTAAAGAGACAACACTTTAAAGAGGCATCGCTGTAAAGAGGCATCATTATAAGGAGACATCACTTAAAGAGACATCACTATAAAGAGACATCACTAAAAGAGACATAACTATAAAGAGAAATCGCTTTAAAGAAACATCACTATAAAGAGACATCACTTCAAAGACACTTCACAACAAATAGACATCACTTAAAGAGACATCGGTATAAACACACATCACTTAAAGAGACATCACTTAAAGAGACATCACTATAAAGAGAAATCACTTAAAGAGACATCACTTTAAAGAGACTTCTCAAATAAAGAGACATCGCTTAAAGAGACATCAATTTAAAGAGACATCACTTTAAAGAGGCATCGCTGTAAAAAGGCATCATTGTAAGGACACATCACTATAAAGAGACATCACTATAAAGAGACATCACTTCGTAGACACTTCACAATAAAGATACATCACTGAAAGAGACATCACTTTAAACAGACATCACAAGAGAGAGACTTCACTTAAAGAGACAACACTTTAAAGAGGCATCGCTGTAAAGAGGCATCATTATAAGGAGACATCACTTAAAGAGACATCACTATAAAGAGACATCACTAAAAGAGACATTACTATAAAGAGACATCGCTTTAAGGAGACATCACTATAAAGAGACATCACTTCAAAGACACTTCACAATAAATAGACATCACTTAAAGAGACATCACTTTAAAGAGACATCACAATAAAGAGACTTCACTTAAAGAGACATCACTTTAAAGAGGCATCGCTGTAAAGAGGCATCATTATAAGGAGACATCACTTAAAGAGACATCACTATAAAGAGACATCACTATAAACACACATCACTTAAAGAGACATCACTTTAAAGAGAATTCACATTAAATAGACACCACTTAAAGAGACATCACTTTGAAGAGGCATCGCTGTAAAGACGCATCATTATAAGGAGACATCAGTATAAAGAGACATCACTATAAAGAGACATCGCTTTAAAGAGATATCACTAAAAAGAGACATCAGTATAAAGAGACGTCACTATAAAGAGACATCACCATAAAGAGACATCGCTTTAAAGAGATATCACTTTAAAGAGACATTGTAAGGAGACATCACTTAAAGAGACATCACTATAAAGAGACATCACTTCTAAAGGGACGTCACTTTAAAGAGACTTCACAATAAAGATACATCACTTAAAGAGACATTACTTTAAAGAGACATCACAATAAAGAGCCTTCACTTAAAGAGAAATCACTTAAAAGAGGCATCGCTGTAAAAAGGCATCATTGTAAGGAGACATCACTATAAAGAGACATCACTTTAAAGAGACTTCACAATAAAGAGACAACACTTAAAGAGACATCACTTTGAAGAGGCATCGCTGTAACGAGGCATCATTATAAGGAGACATCACTTAAAGAGACATCACTATAAAGAGACATCACTATAAACACACATCACTTAAAGAGACATCACTTAAAAAGACATCACTATAAAGAGACATCACTTTAAAGAGACTTCTCAAATAAAGAGACATCGCTTAAAAAGACATCAATTTAAAGAGACATCACTTTAAAGAGGCATCGCTGTAAAAAGGCATTATTGTAAGGACACATCACTATAAAGAGACATCACTTCAAAGACACTTCACAATAAAGAGACATCACTTAGAGAGACATCACTATAAATACACATCACTTAAAGAGACATCACTTTTTTTTTCTTTTTTTTTTATAAATTTATTTCTGATTTTTCCCTTTTTTCTCCCAATTTAGTGGCCAATTGATCCCTATTTTAATTCAAACACCCACCCTCGTATTGCATGCGTTCGCCAACTGCATCTCTCCGGCCGGCAGTCTCGAAGGAAAGCGCCTCCCCACTTTCGTGACAAGGCGAATCCAAGCCGAACCACTGTTTTTCCGACACACACAGAGACGCATTCACATGACGAACACAAGCCGACTCCGCCCCCCTCCCGAAGACAGCGTTGCCAATGATTGCTGCTTCACCGAGTCCGGCCATAGTCGGATCTGACGAGACCGGGGCGCGAACCCCAGTCCCCAGTGGGCAACTGCATCGACACCAAGCCGATGCTTAGACCGCTACGCCACCGCGGACGAAGAGACATCACTTTAAAGAGGCATCGCTGTAAAGAGGCATCATTATAAGGAGATATCAGCATAAAGAGACATGACTATAAAGAGACATCGCTTTAAAGAGATATCACTAAAAAGAGACATAAGTATAAAGAGACGTCACTATAAAGAGACATTACTTAAAGAGACATCACTTTGAAGAGGCATTGCTGTAACGAGGCACCATCATAAGGAGACATCACTATAAAGACACATCACTATAAAGAGACATCGCTTTAAATACACATCACTATACAAATGCATCACTTTAAAGAGACATCATTATAAGGAGACATCACTTAAAGAGACATCACTTTAAAGAGGTATTGCTGTAAAGAGGCATCATTGTAAGGAGACATCACTATAAGGAGACATCACTATAAAGAGACATCACTTTAAAGAGACATCACTTTAAAGAGGCATCGTTGTAAAGAGGCAACATTATAAGGAGACATCACTGTAAAGAGACATCACTATAAAGAGACATCACTAAAAGAGACATCACTATAAAGAGACATCGCTTTAAAGACACATCACTATAAAGACACATCAACTCAAAGACACTTCACAATAAATAGACATCACTTAAAGAGACATCACTATAAAGAGACATCACTATAAAGAGACATCACTAAAAGAGACATCACTATGAAGAGACATCACTATAAAGAGACATCACTTCAAAGACATTTCACAATAAAGAGACATCACTTAAAGAAACATCACTATAAATACACATCACTTAAAGAGACATCACTTTAAAGAGGCATCGCTGTAAAGAGGCATCATTATAAGGAGACATCACTTAAAGAGACATCACTATAAAGAGACATCACTATAAACACACATCACTTAAAGAGACATCGCTTTAAAGAGAATTCACAATAAATAGACGCCACTTAAAGAGACATCACTTTAAAGAGGCATCGCTGTAAAGAGGCATCATTATAAGGAGACATCACTTAAAGAGACATCACTATAAAGAGACATCACTATAAACACACATCACTTAAAGAGACATCACTTTAAAGAGAATTCACAATAAATAGACACCACTGAAAGAGACATCACTTTAAACAGACATCACAAGAGAGAGACTTCACTTAAAGAGACAACACTTTAAAGAGGCATCGCTGTAAAGAGGCATCATTATAAGGAGACATCACTTAAAGAGACATCACTATAAAGAGACATCACTAAAAGAGACATTACTATAAAGAGACATCGCTTTAAGGAGACATCACTATAAAGAGACATCACTTCAAAGACACTTCACAATAAATAGACATCACTTAAAGAGACATCACTTTAAAGAGACATCACAATAAAGAGACTTCACTTAAAGAGACATCACTTTAAAGAGGCATCGCTGTAAAGAGGCATCATTATAAGGAGACATCACTTAAAGAGACATCACTATAAAGAGACATCACTATAAACACACATCACTTAAAGAGACATCACTTTAAAGAGAATTCACATTAAATAGACACCACTTAAAGAGACATCACTTTGAAGAGGCATCGCTGTAAAGACGCATCATTATAAGGAGACATCAGTATAAAGAGACATCACTATAAAGAGACATCGCTTTAAAGAGATATCACTAAAAAGAGACATCAGTATAAAGAGACGTCACTATAAAGAGACATCACCATAAAGAGACATCGCTTTAAAGAGATATCACTTTAAAGAGACATTGTAAGGAGACATCACTTAAAGAGACATCACTATAAAGAGACATCACTTCTAAAGGGACGTCACTTTAAAGAGACTTCACAATAAAGATACATCACTTAAAGAGACATTACTTTAAAGAGACATCACAATAAAGAGCCTTCACTTAAAGAGAAATCACTTAAAAGAGGCATCGCTGTAAAAAGGCATCATTGTAAGGAGACATCACTATAAAGAGACATCACTTTAAAGAGACTTCACAATAAAGAGACAACACTTAAAGAGACATCACTTTGAAGAGGCATCGCTGTAACGAGGCATCATTATAAGGAGACATCACTTAAAGAGACATCACTATAAAGAGACATCACTATAAACACACATCACTTAAAGAGACATCACTTAAAAAGACATCACTATAAAGAGACATCACTTTAAAGAGACTTCTCAAATAAAGAGACATCGCTTAAAAAGACATCAATTTAAAGAGACATCACTTTAAAGAGGCATCGCTGTAAAAAGGCATTATTGTAAGGACACATCACTATAAAGAGACATCACTTCAAAGACACTTCACAATAAAGAGACATCACTTAGAGAGACATCACTATAAATACACATCACTTAAAGAGACATCACTTTTTTTTTTTTTTTTTTTTATAAATTTATTTCTGATTTTTCCCTTTTTTCTCCCAATTTAGTGGCCAATTGATCCCTATTTTAATTCAAACACCCACCCTCGTATTGCATGCGTTCGCCAACTGCATCTCTCCGGCCGGCAGTCTCGAAGGAAAGCGCCTCCCCACTTTCGTGACAAGGCGAATCCAAGCCGAACCACTGTTTTTCCGACACACACAGAGACGCATTCACATGACGAACACAAGCCGACTCCGCCCCCCTCCCGAAGACAGCGTTGCCAATGATTGCTGCTTCACCGAGTCCGGCCATAGTCGGATCTGACGAGACCGGGGCGCGAACCCCAGTCCCCAGTGGGCAACTGCATCGACACCAAGCCGATGCTTAGACCGCTACGCCACCGCGGACGAAGAGACATCACTTTAAAGAGGCATCGCTGTAAAGAGGCATCATTATAAGGAGATATCAGCATAAAGAGACATGACTATAAAGAGACATCGCTTTAAAGAGATATCACTAAAAAGAGACATAAGTATAAAGAGACGTCACTATAAAGAGACATTACTTAAAGAGACATCACTTTGAAGAGGCATTGCTGTAACGAGGCACCATCATAAGGAGACATCACTATAAAGACACATCACTATAAAGAGACATCGCTTTAAATACACATCACTATACAAATGCATCACTTTAAAGAGACATCATTATAAGGAGACATCACTTAAAGAGACATCACTTTAAAGAGGTATTGCTGTAAAGAGGCATCATTGTAAGGAGACATCACTATAAGGAGACATCACTATAAAGAGACATCACTTTAAAGAGACATCACTTTAAAGAGGCATCGTTGTAAAGAGGCAACATTATAAGGAGACATCACTGTAAAGAGACATCACTATAAAGAGACATCACTAAAAGAGACATCACTATAAAGAGACATCGCTTTAAAGACACATCACTATAAAGACACATCAACTCAAAGACACTTCACAATAAATAGACATCACTTAAAGAGACATCACTATAAAGAGACATCACTATAAAGAGACATCACTAAAAGAGACATCACTATAAAGAGACATCACTATAAAGAGACATCACTTCAAAGACATTTCACAATAAAGAGACATCACTTAAAGAAACATCACTATAAATACACATCACTTAAAGAGACATCACTTTAAAGAGGCATCGCTGTAAAGAGGCATCATTATAAGGAGACATCACTTAAAGAGACATCACTATAAAGAGACATCACTATAAACACACATCACTTAAAGAGACATCGCTTTAAAGAGAATTCACAATAAATAGACGCCACTTAAAGAGACATCACTTTAAAGAGGCATCGCTGTAAAGAGGCATCATTATAAGGAGACATCACTTAAAGAGACATCACTATAAAGAGACATCACTATAAACACACATCACTTAAAGAGACATCACTTTAAAGAGAATTCACAATAAATAGACACCACTTAAAGAGACATCACTTTGAAGAGGCATCGCTGTAAAGAAGCATCATTATAAGGAGACATCAGTATAAAGAGACATCACTATAAAGAGACATCGCTTTAAAGAGATATCACTAAAAAGAGACATCAGTATAAAGAGACGTCACTATAAAGAGACATCACCATAAAGAGACATCGCTTTAAAGAGATATCACTTTAAAGAGACATTGTAAGGAGACATCACTTAAAGAGACATCACTATAAAGAGACATCACTTCTAAAGGGACGTCACTTTAAAGAGACTTCACAATAAAGATACATCACTTAAAGAGACATTACTTTAAAGAGACATCACAATAAAGAGCCTTCACTTAAAGAGAAATCACTTAAAAGAGGCATCGCTGTAAAAAGGCATCATTGTAAGGAGACATCACTATAAAGAGACATCACTTTAAAGAGACTTCACAATAAAGAGACAACACTTAAAGAGACATCACTTTGAAGAGGCATCGCTGTAACGAGGCATCATTATAAGGAGACATCACTTAAAGAGACATCACTATAAAGAGACATCACTATAAACACACATCACTTAAAGAGACATCACTTAAAAAGACATCACTATAAAGAGACATCACTTTAAAGAGACTTCTCAAATAAAGAGACATCGCTTAAAAAGACATCAATTTAAAGAGACATCACTTTAAAGAGGCATCGCTGTAAAAAGGCATTATTGTAAGGACACATCACTATAAAGAGACATCACTTCAAAGACACTTCACAATAAAGAGACATCACTTAGAGAGACATCACTATAAATACACATCACTTAAAGAGACATCACTTTTTTTTTTCTTTTTTTTTTATAAATTTATTTCTGATTTTTCCCTTTTTTCTCCCAATTTAGTGGCCAATTGATCCCTATTTTAATTCAAACACCCACCCTCGTATTGCATGCGTTCGCCAACTGCATCTCTCCGGCCGGCAGTCTCGAAGGAAAGCGCCTCCCCACTTTCGTGACAAGGCGAATCCAAGCCGAACCACTGTTTTTCCGACACACACAGAGACGCATTCACATGACGAACACAAGCCGACTCCGCCCCCCTCCCGAAGACAGCGTTGCCAATGATTGCTGCTTCACCGAGTCCGGCCATAGTCGGATCTGACGAGACCGGGGCGCGAACCCCAGTCCCCAGTGGGCAACTGCATCGACACCAAGCCGATGCTTAGACCGCTACGCCACCGCGGACGAAGAGACATCACTTTAAAGAGGCATCGCTGTAAAGAGGCATCATTATAAGGAGATATCAGCATAAAGAGACATGACTATAAAGAGACATCGCTTTAAAGAGATATCACTAAAAAGAGACATAAGTATAAAGAGACGTCACTATAAAGAGACATTACTTAAAGAGACATCACTTTGAAGAGGCATTGCTGTAACGAGGCACCATCATAAGGAGACATCACTATAAAGACACATCACTATAAAGAGACATCGCTTTAAATACACATCACTATACAAATGCATCACTTTAAAGAGACATCATTATAAGGAGACATCACTTAAAGAGACATCACTGTAAAGAGGCATCATTGTAAGGAGACATCACTATAAGGAGACATCACTATAAAGAGACATCACTTTAAAGAGACATCACTTTAAAGAGGCATCGTTGTAAAGAGGCAACATTATAAGAAGACATCACTGTAAAGAGACATCACTATAGAGACATCACTTAAAGAGACATCACTTCAAAGAGACATCACTTAAAGAGACTACACTTTGAAGAGGCATCGTTGTAAAGAAGCATCATTATTAGGAGACATCACTATAAAGACACATCACTATAAAGAGGCATCGCTTTAAAGAGACATCACTATAAAGAGAGATCACTTTAAAAGAGACATCGCTATAAAGAGACATCACTTCTAAAGAGACATCGCTATAAAGAGACATCACATTAAAAGAGACATCACTATAAAGTGTCAGCACTATAAAGAGACATCACTATAAAGATTCATCACTATAAAGAGACATCACTTCTAAAGGGACATCACAATAAAGAGCCTTCACTTAAAGAGACAACACTTAAAAGAGGCATCGCTGTAAAAAGGCATCATTATAAGGAGACATCACTATGAAGAGACATCACTTCAAAGAGACTACACAATAAAGAGACATCACTTAAAGAGACATCACTATAAACACACATCACATAAAGAGACGCCACTTAAGGAGACATCACTTTAAAGAGACATCACTTAAAGAGACATCACTTTGAAGAGGCATCGCTGTAAAGAGGCATCATCATAAGGAGACGTCACTATAAAGACACATCACTATAAAGAGACATCGCTTTAAATACATATCACTATAAAGAGGCATCACTTAAAGAAACATCACTATAAAGAGAAATCACTTTAAAGAGGTATTGCTGTAAAGAGACGTCACTATAAAGAGACATCACTATAAAGAGACATCGCTTTAAAGAGACTTCACAATAAAGAGACATCACTTAAAGAGACATCACTTTAAAGAGAATTCACTTTAAAGAGACATCACTTAAACAGACATCACTTTAAAGAGGCATCGCTGTAAAGAGGCATCATTATAAGGAGACATCACTATAAAGAGACATATAAAGAGACATCGCTTTAAAGAGATATCACTATAAAGAGAGTTCTCAAATAAAGAGACATCACTTAAAGAGACAGCAATTTAAAGAGACATAACTTTAAAGAGATATCACTTTAAAGAGACATTGTAAGGAGACATCACCTAAAGAGACATCACTATAAACAGACATCAATTAAAGAGACATCACTTTAAAGACACTTCGCAAATAAAGAGATCAGTTAAAGAGACATCCATTTAAAGAGACATCACTTTAAAGAGGCATCGCTGTATAGAGACATCATTGTAAGGAGACATCACTATAAAGAGACATCACTATAAAGAGACATCACTTCAAAGAGACTTCACAATAAAGAGACATCACTTAAAGAGACATCACTATAAACACACATCACTTAAAGAGACATCACTTTAAAGATAATTCACATTAAAGAGACGTCACTTAAGGAGAAATCACTTTAAAGAGACATCACTTTAAAGAGACATCACTTAAACAGACATCGCGTTGAAGAGGCATCGCTGTAAAGAGGCATCATTGTAAGGAGACATCACTATAAAGAGACATCACTATAAAGAGACATCACTTCAAAGAGACTTCACAATAAAGAGATATCACTTAAAGAGACATCACAATAAACACACATCACTTAAAGAGACATCACTTTAAAGAGAATTCACATTAAAGAGACGTCACTTAAGGAGAAATCACTTTAAAGAGACATCACTTTAAAGAGACATCACTTAAACAGACATCGCGTTGAAGAGGTATCGCTGTAAAGAGGCATCATTGTAAGGAGACATCACTATAAAGAGACATAGCTTTAAAGAGACATCATTATAAGGACACATCACTTAAAGAGACATCACTATAAAGAAACATCACTTTAAAGAGGTATTGCTGTAAAGAGGCAACATTATAAGGAGACATCACTGTAAAGAGACATCACTATAGAGACATCACTTAAAAGAGACATCACTTCAAAGAGACTTCACAATAAAGAGACATCATTTAAAGAGACATCACTATAAACACACATCACTTAAAGAGACATCACTTTAAAGAGGCATCGCTGTAAAGAGGCATCATTATAAGGACACATCAGTATAAAGAGACATCACTATAAAGAGACATCGCTTTAAAGAGATATCACTAAAAAGAGACATCAGTATAAAGAGACATCACTATAAAGAGACATCACTATAAAGAGGCATCACTTTAAAGAGACTTCACAATAAAGAGACATCAATTAAAGAGACATCACTTTAAAGAGACATCACTTTAAAGAGACATCACTTAAACAGACATCACTTTAAAGAGGCATCACTGTAAAGAGGCACCATTATAAGGACATATCACTATAAAGAGACATCACTATAAAGAGACATCGCTTTAAAGAGATATCACTTTAAAGAGACACTGTAAGGAGACATCACTTAAAGAGACATCACTATAAAGAGACATCACTTCTAAAGGGACATCACTTTAAAGACCTTCACAATAAAGATACATCACTTAAAGAGACATTACTTTAAAGAGACATCACAATAAAGAGCCTTCATTAAAGAGACATCACTTTAAAGAGGCATCGCTGTAAAGAGGCATCATTATAAGGAGACATCACTTAAAGAGACATCACTATAAAGAGACATCACGTAAAGAGACATCACTTTAAAGAGACTTCTCAAATAAAGAGACATCGCTTAAAGAGATATCATTGTAAAGAGACATCACTTAAAAGAGGCATCGCTGTAAAAAGGCATCATTATAAGAAGACATCACTATAAAGAGACATCACTTCAAAGAGACTTGACAATAAAGAGACATCACTTAAAGAGAAATCACTATAAACACACATCACTTAAAGAGACATCACTTTAAAGAGAATTCACAATAAAGAGACGCCACTTAAGGAGACATCACTTTAAAGAGACATCACTTAAACAGACAACACTTTGAAAAGGCATCGCTGTAAAGAGGCATCATCATAAGGAGATATCACTATAAAGACACATCACTATAAAGAGACATCGCTTTAAATACATATCACTATAAAGAGGCATCACTTAAAGAAACATCACTATAAAGAGACATCACTTTAAAGAGGTATTGCTGTAAAGAGACGTCACTATAAAGAGACATCACTATAAAGAGGCATCGCTTTAAAGAGACTTCACAATAAAGAGACATCTCTTAAAGAGACATCACTTAAAAGAGAATTCACTTTAAAGAGACATCACTTAAACAGACATCACTTTAAAGAGGCATCGCTGCAAAGAGGCATCATTATAAGGAGACATCACTATAAAGAGACATCACTATAAAGAGACGTCGCTTTAAAGAGATATCACTATAAAGAGATTTCTCTAATAAAGAGACATCACTTAAAGAGACATCAATTTAAAGAGACATCACATTAAAGAGATATCACTTTAAAGAGACATTGTGAGGAGACATCACTTAAAGAGATATCACTATAAACACACATCACTTAAAGAGACATCACTTTAAAGATAATTCACATTAAAGAGACGTCACTTAAAAAGAAATCACTTTAAAGAGACATCACTTTAAAGAGACATCACTTAAACAGACATCGCGTTGAAGAGGCATCGCTGTAAAGAGGCATCATTGTAGGGAGACATCACTATAAAGAGACATCACTATAAAGAGACATCACTTCAAAGAGGCATCGCTGTAAAGAGGCATCATTATAAGGACACATCAGTATAAAGAGACATCACTATAAAGAGACATCGCTTTAAAGAGATATCACTAAAAAGAGACATCAGTATAAAGAGACATCACTATAAAGAGACATCACTATAAAGAGGCATCACTTTAAAGAGACTTCACAATAAAGAGACATCAATTAAAGAGACATCACTTTAAAGAGACATCACTTTAAAGAGACATCACTTAAACAGACATCACTTTAAAGAGGCATCACTGTAAAGAGGCACCATTATAAGGACACATCACTATAAAGAGACATCACTATAAAGAGACATCGCTTTAAAGAGATATCACTTTAAAGAGACACTGTAAGGAGACATCACTTAAAGAGACATCACTATAAAGAGACATCACTTCTAAAGGGACATCACTTTAAAGACCTTCACAATAAAGATACATCACTTAAAGAGACATTACTTTAAAGAGACATCACAATAAAGAGCCTTCATTAAAGAGACATCACTTTAAAGAGGCATCGCTGTAAAGAGGCATCATTATAAGGAGACATCACTTAAAGAGACATCACTATAAAGAGACATCACGTAAAGAGACATCACTTTAAAGAGACTTCTCAAATAAAGAGACATCGCTTAAAGAGATATCATTGTAAAGAGACATCACTTAAAAGAGGCATCGCTGTAAAAAGGCATCATTATAAGAAGACATCACTATAAAGAGACATCACTTCAAAGAGACTTGACAATAAAGAGACATCACTTAAAGAGAAATCACTATAAACACACATCACTTAAAGAGACATCACTTTAAAGAGAATTCACAATAAAGAGACGCCACTTAAGGAGACATCACTTTAAAGAGACATCACTTAAACAGACAACACTTTGAAAAGGCATCGCTGTAAAGAGGCATCATCATAAGGAGATATCACTATAAAGACACATCACTATAAAGAGACATCGCTTTAAATACATATCACTATAAAGAGGCATCACTTAAAGAAACATCACTATAAAGAGACATCACTTTAAAGAGGTATTGCTGTAAAGAGACGTCACTATAAAGAGACATCACTATAAAGAGGCATCGCTTTAAAGAGACTTCACAATAAAGAGACATCTCTTAAAGAGACATCACTTAAAAGAGAATTCACTTTAAAGAGACATCACTTAAACAGACATCACTTTAAAGAGGCATCGCTGCAAAGAGGCATCATTATAAGGAGACATCACTATAAAGAGACATCACTATAAAGAGACGTCGCTTTAAAGAGATATCACTATAAAGAGATTTCTCTAATAAAGAGACATCACTTAAAGAGACATCAATTTAAAGAGACATCACATTAAAGAGATATCACTTTAAAGAGACATTGTGAGGAGACATCACTTAAAGAGATATCACTATAAACACACATCACTTAAAGAGACATCACTTTAAAGATAATTCACATTAAAGAGACGTCACTTAAAAAGAAATCACTTTAAAGAGACATCACTTTAAAGAGACATCACTTAAACAGACATCGCGTTGAAGAGGCATCGCTGTAAAGAGGCATCATTGTAGGGAGACATCACTATAAAGAGACATCACTATAAAGAGACATCACTTCAAAGAGGCATCGCTGTAAAGAGGCATCATTATAAGGACACATCAGTATAAAGAGACATCACTATAAAGAGACATCGCTTTAAAGAGATATCACTAAAAAGAGACATCAGTATAAAGAGACATCACTATAAAGAGACATCACTATAAAGAGGCATCACTTTAAAGAGACTTCACAATAAAGAGACATCAATTAAAGAGACATCACTTTAAAGAGACATCACTTTAAAGAGACATCACTTAAACAGACATCACTTTAAAGAGGCATCACTGTAAAGAGGCACCATTATAAGGACACATCACTATAAAGAGACATCACTATAAAGAGACATCGCTTTAAAGAGATATCACTTTAAAGAGACACTGTAAGGAGACATCACTTAAAGAGACATCACTATAAAGAGACATCACTTCTAAAGGGACATCACTTTAAAGACCTTCACAATAAAGATACATCACTTAAAGAGACATTACTTTAAAGAGACATCACAATAAAGAGCCTTCATTAAAGAGACATCACTTTAAAGAGGCATCGCTGTAAAGAGGCATCATTATAAGGAGACATCACTTAAAGAGACATCACTATAAAGAGACATCACGTAAAGAGACATCACTTTAAAGAGACTTCTCAAATAAAGAGACATCGCTTAAAGAGATATCATTGTAAAGAGACATCACTTAAAAGAGGCATCGCTGTAAAAAGGCATCATTATAAGAAGACATCACTATAAAGAGACATCACTTCAAAGAGACTTGACAATAAAGAGACATCACTTAAAGAGAAATCACTATAAACACACATCACTTAAAGAGACATCACTTTAAAGAGAATTCACAATAAAGAGACGCCACTTAAGGAGACATCACTTTAAAGAGACATCACTTAAACAGACAACACTTTGAAAAGGCATCGCTGTAAAGAGGCATCATCATAAGGAGATATCACTATAAAGACACATCACTATAAAGAGACATCGCTTTAAATACATATCACTATAAAGAGGCATCACTTAAAGAAACATCACTATAAAGAGACATCACTTTAAAGAGGTATTGCTGTAAAGAGACGTCACTATAAAGAGACATCACTATAAAGAGGCATCGCTTTAAAGAGACTTCACAATAAAGAGACATCTCTTAAAGAGACATCACTTAAAAGAGAATTCACTTTAAAGAGACATCACTTAAACAGACATCACTTTAAAGAGGCATCGCTGCAAAGAGGCATCATTATAAGGAGACATCACTATAAAGAGACATCACTATAAAGAGACGTCGCTTTAAAGAGATATCACTATAAAGAGATTTCTCTAATAAAGAGACATCACTTAAAGAGACATCAATTTAAAGAGACATCACATTAAAGAGATATCACTTTAAAGAGACATTGTGAGGAGACATCACTTAAAGAGATATCACTATAAACACACATCACTTAAAGAGACATCACTTTAAAGATAATTCACATTAAAGAGACGTCACTTAAAAAGAAATCACTTTAAAGAGACATCACTTTAAAGAGACATCACTTAAACAGACATCGCGTTGAAGAGGCATCGCTGTAAAGAGGCATCATTGTAGGGAGACATCACTATAAAGAGACATCACTATAAAGAGACATCACTTCAAAGAGACTTCACAATAAACACACATCACTTAAAGAGACATCACTTTAAAGAGAATTCACATTAAAGAGACGTCACTTAAGGAGAAATCACTTTAAAGACATCACTTTAAAGAGACATCACTTAAACAGACATCGCGTTGAAGAGGTATCGCTGTAAAGAGGCATCATTGTAAGGAGACATCACTATAAAGAGACATAGCTTTAAAGAGACATCATTATAAGGACACATCACTTAAAGAGACATCACTATAAAGAAACATCACTTTAAAGAGGTATTGCTGTAAAGAGGCAACATTATAAGGAGACATCACTGTAAAGAGACATCACTATAGAGACATCACTTAAAAGAGACATCACTTCAAAGAGACTTCACAATAAAGAGACATCATTTAAAGAGACATCACTATAAACACACATCACTTAAAGAGACATCACTTTAAAGAGGCATCGCTGTAAAGAGGCATCATTATAAGGACACATCAGTATAAAGAGACATCACTATAAAGAGACATCGCTAAAAAGAGACATCAGTATAAAGAGACGTCACTATAAAGAGACATCACTATAAAGAGGCATCACTTTAAAGAGACTTCACAATAAAGAGACATCAATTAAAGAGACATCAATTAAAGAGACATCACTTTAAAGAGACATCACTTTAAAGAGACATCACTTAAACAGACATCACTTTAAAGAGGCATCACTGTAAAGAGGCACCATTATAAGGACACATCACTATAAAGAGACATCACTATAAAGAGACATCACTTCAAAGAGACTTCACAATAAAGAGACATCACTTAAAGAGACATCACTATAAACACACATCACTTAAAGAGACATCACTTTAAAGATAATTCACATTAAAGAGACGTCACTTAAGGAGAAATCACTTTAAAGAGACATCACTTTAAAGAGACATCACTTAAACAGACATCGCGTTGAAGAGGCATCGCTGTAAAGAGGCATCATTGTAAGGAGACATCACTATAAAGAGACATCACTATAAAGAGACATAGCTTTAAAGAGACATCATTATAAGGACACATCACTTAAAGAGACATCACTATAAAGAAACATCACTTTAAAGAGGTATTGCTGTAAAGAGGCAACATTATAAGGAGACATCACTGTAAAGAGACATCACTATAGAGACATCACTTAAAAGAGACATCACTTCAAAGAGACTTCACAATAAAGAGACATCATTTAAAGAGACATCACTATAAACACACATCACTTAAAGAGACATCACTTCAAAGAGGCATCGCTGTAAAGAGGCATCATTATAAGGACACATCAGTATAAAGAGACATCACTATAAAGAGACATCGCTTTAAAGAGATATCACTAAAAAGAGACATCAGTATAAAGAGACATCACTATAAAGAGACATCACTATAAAGAGGCATCACTTTAAAGAGACTTCACAATAAAGAGACATCAATTAAAGAGACATCACTTTAAAGAGACATCACTTTAAAGAGACATCACTTAAACAGACATCACTTTAAAGAGGCATCACTGTAAAGAGGCACCATTATAAGGACACATCACTATAAAGAGACATCACTATAAAGAGACATCGCTTTAAAGAGATATCACTTTAAAGAGACACTGTAAGGAGACATCACTTAAAGAGACATCACTATAAAGAGACATCACTTCTAAAGGGACATCACTTTAAAGACCTTCACAATAAAGATACATCACTTAAAGAGACATTACTTTAAAGAGACATCACAATAAAGAGCCTTCATTAAAGAGACATCACTTTAAAGAGGCATCGCTGTAAAGAGGCATCATTATAAGGAGACATCACTTAAAGAGACATCACTATAAAGAGACATCACGTAAAGAGACATCACTTTAAAGAGACTTCTCAAATAAAGAGACATCGCTTAAAGAGATATCATTGTAAAGAGACATCACTTAAAAGAGGCATCGCTGTAAAAAGGCATCATTATAAGAAGACATCACTATAAAGAGACATCACTTCAAAGAGACTTGACAATAAAGAGACATCACTTAAAGAGAAATCACTATAAACACACATCACTTAAAGAGACATCACTTTAAAGAGAATTCACAATAAAGAGACGCCACTTAAGGAGACATCACTTTAAAGAGACATCACTTAAACAGACAACACTTTGAAAAGGCATCGCTGTAAAGAGGCATCATCATAAGGAGATATCACTATAAAGACACATCACTATAAAGAGACATCGCTTTAAATACATATCACTATAAAGAGGCATCACTTAAAGAAACATCACTATAAAGAGACATCACTTTAAAGAGGTATTGCTGTAAAGAGACGTCACTATAAAGAGACATCACTATAAAGAGGCATCGCTTTAAAGAGACTTCACAATAAAGAGACATCTCTTAAAGAGACATCACTTAAAAGAGAATTCACTTTAAAGAGACATCACTTAAACAGACATCACTTTAAAGAGGCATCGCTGCAAAGAGGCATCATTATAAGGAGACATCACTATAAAGAGACATCACTATAAAGAGACGTCGCTTTAAAGAGATATCACTATAGAGAGATTTCTCTAATAAAGAGACATCACTTAAAGAGACATCACATTAAAGAGATATCACTTTAAAGAGACAATGTGAGGAGACATCACTTAAAGAGATATCACTATAAACACACATCACTTAAAGAGACATCACTTTAACGATAATTCACATTAAAGAGACGTCACTTAAAAAGAAATCACTTTAAAGAGACATCACTTTAAAGAGACATCACTTAAACAGACATCGCGTTGAAGAGGCATCGCTGTAAAGAGGCATCATTGTAGGGAGACATCACTATAAAGAGACATCACTATAAAGAGACATCACTTCAAAGAGACTTCACAATAAACACACATCACTTAAAGAGACATCACTTTAAAGAGAATTCACATTAAAGAGACGTCACTTAAGGAGAAATCACTTTAAAGAGACATCACTTTAAAGAGACATCACTTAAACAGACATCGCGTTGAAGAGGTATCGCTGTAAAGAGGCATCATTGTAAGGAGACATCACTATAAAGAGACATAGCTTTAAAGAGACATCATTATAAGGACACATCACTTAAAGAGACATCACTATAAAGAAACATCACTTTAAAGAGGTATTGCTGTAAAGAGGCAACATTATAAGGAGACATCACTGTAAAGAGACATCACTATAGAGACATCACTTAAAAGAGACATCACTTCAAAGAGACTTCACAATAAAGAGACATCATTTAAAGAGACATCACTATAAACACACATCACTTAAAGAGACATCACTTTAAAGAGGCATCGCTGTAAAGAGGTATCATTATAAGGACACATCAGTATAAAGAGACATCACTATAAAGAGACATCACTAAAAAGAGACATCAGTATAAAGAGACGTCACTATAAAGAGACATCACTATAAAGAGGCATCACTTTAAAGAGACTTCACAATAAAGAGACATCAATTAAAGAGACATCAATTAAAGAGACATCACTTTAAAGAGACATCACTTTAAAGAGACATCACTTAAACAGACATCACTTTAAAGAGGCATCACTGTAAAGAGGCACCATTATAAGGACACATCACTATAAAGAGACATCACTATAAAGAGACATCACTTCAAAGAGACTTCACAATAAAGAGACATCACTTAAAGAGACATCACTATAAACACACATCACTTAAAGAGACATCACTTTAAAGATAATTCACATTAAAGAGACGTCACTTAAGGAGAAATCACTTTAAAGAGACATCACTTTAAAGAGACATCACTTAAACAGACATCGCGTTGAAGAGGCATCGCTGTAAAGAGGCATCATTGTAAGGAGACATCACTATAAAGAGACATCACTATAAAGAGACATCACTTCAAAGAGACTTCACAATAAAGAGACATCACTTAAAGAGACATCACAATAAACACACATCACTTAAAGAGACATCACTTTAAAGAGAATTCACATTAAAGAGACGTCACTTAAGGAGAAATCACTTTAAAGAGACATCACTTTAAAGAGACATCACTTAAACAGACATCGCGTTGAAGAGGTATCGCTGTAAAGAGGCATCATTGTAAGGAGACATCACTATAAAGAGACATAGCTTTAAAGAGACATCATTATAAGGACACATCACTTAAAGAGACATCACTATAAAGAAACATCACTTTAAAGAGGTATTGCTGTAAAGAGGCAACATTATAAGGAGACATCACTGTAAAGAGACATCACTATAGAGACATCACTTAAAAGAGACATCACTTCAAAGAGACTTCACAATAAAGAGACATCATTTAAAGAGACATCACTATAAACACACATCACTTAAAGAGACATCACTTTAAAGAGGCATCGCTGTAAAGAGGCATCATTATAAGGACACATCAGTATAAAGAGACATCACTATAAAGAGACATCGCTTTAAAGAGATATCACTAAAAAGAGACATCAGTATAAAGAGACATCACTATAAAGAGACATCACTATAAAGAGGCATCACTTTAAAGAGACTTCACAATAAAGAGACATCAATTAAAGAGACATCACTTTAAAGAGACATCACTTTAAAGAGACATCACTTAAACAGACATCACTTTAAAGAGGCATCACTGTAAAGAGGCACCATTATAAGGACACATCACTATAAAGAGACATCACTATAAAGAGACATCGCTTTAAAGAGATATCACTTTAAAGAGACACTGTAAGGAGACATCACTTAAAGAGACATCACTATAAAGAGACATCACTTCTAAAGGGACATCACTTTAAAGACCTTCACAATAAAGATACATCACTTAAAGAGACATTACTTTAAAGAGACATCACAATAAAGAGCCTTCATTAAAGAGACATCACTTTAAAGAGGCATCGCTGTAAAGAGGCATCATTATAAGGAGACATCACTTAAAGAGACATCACTATAAAGAGACATCACGTAAAGAGACATCACTTTAAAGAGACTTCTCAAATAAAGAGACATCGCTTAAAGAGATATCATTGTAAAGAGACATCACTTAAAAGAGGCATCGCTGTAAAAAGGCATCATTATAAGAAGACATCACTATAAAGAGACATCACTTCAAAGAGACTTGACAATAAAGAGACATCACTTAAAGAGAAATCACTATAAACACACATCACTTAAAGAGACATCACTTTAAAGAGAATTCACAATAAAGAGACGCCACTTAAGGAGACATCACTTTAAAGAGACATCACTTAAACAGACAACACTTTGAAAAGGCATCGCTGTAAAGAGGCATCATCATAAGGAGATATCACTATAAAGACACATCACTATAAAGAGACATCGCTTTAAATACATATCACTATAAAGAGGCATCACTTAAAGAAACATCACTATAAAGAGACATCACTTTAAAGAGGTATTGCTGTAAAGAGACGTCACTATAAAGAGACATCACTATAAAGAGGCATCGCTTTAAAGAGACTTCACAATAAAGAGACATCTCTTAAAGAGACATCACTTAAAAGAGAATTCACTTTAAAGAGACATCACTTAAACAGACATCACTTTAAAGAGGCATCGCTGCAAAGAGGCATCATTATAAGGAGACATCACTATAAAGAGACATCACTATAAAGAGACGTCGCTTTAAAGAGATATCACTATAAAGAGATTTCTCTAATAAAGAGACATCACTTCAAGAGACATCAATTTAAAGAGACATCACATTAAAGAGATATCACTTTAAAGAGACATTGTGAGGAGACATCACTTAAAGAGATATCAATTAAAGAGACATCACTTTAAAGAGACTTCGCAAATAAAGAGATCACTTAAAGAGACATCCATTTAAAGAGACATCACTTTAAAGAGGCATCGCAGTAAAGAGACATCATTGTAAGGAGACATCACTATAAAGAGACATCACTATAAAGAGACATCACTTCGCAGAGACTTCACAATACAGAGACATCACTTAAAGAGACATCACTATAAACACACATCACTTAAAGAGACATCGCTTTAAAGAGAATTCACAATAAAGAGACATCACCTAAGGAGAAATCACTTTAAAGAGACATCAGCTTAAAGAGACATCACTTAAAGAGACATCGCGTTGAAGAGGCATCGCTGTAAAGAGGCATCATTGTAAGGAGACATCACTATAAAGAGACATAGCTTTAAAGAGACATCATTATAAGGAGACATCACTTAAAGAGACATCACTATAAAGAAACATCACTTTAAAGAGGTATTGCTGTAAAGAGTCATCATTGTAAGGAGACATCACTATAAAGAGACATCACTATAAAGAGACATCACTTTAAAGAGGCATCGCTGTAAAGAGGCAACATTATAAGGACACATCACTGTAAAGAGACATCACTATGAAGAGACATCACTTCAAATACACTTCACAATAAATAGACATCACTTAAAGAGACATCACTATAAACACACATCACTTAAAGAGACATAACTTTAAAGAGAATTCACAATAAAGAGACACCACTTAAGGAGACATCACTATAAAGAGAAATCACTTAAAGAGACATTGCTTAAAGAGACATCACTTTAAAGAGATATCACTTTAAAGAGGCATCGCTGTAAAAAGGCATCATTGTAAGGAGACATCACTATAAAGAGACATCACTATAAAGAGACATCACTTAAAGAGACATCACTTTAAAGAGGCATCGCTGTAAAGAGGCATCACTTAAAGAGACATCACTATAAAGAGACATCGCTTTAAAGAGATATCACTAAAAATTGACATCAGTATAAAGAGACGTCACTATAAAGAGACATCACTATAAAGGGACATCGCTTTAAAGAGGCATCGCTGTAAAGAGGCATCATTGTAAGGAGACATCACTTAAAGAGACATCACTATAAAGATACATCACTTGAAGAGACATTACTTTAAAGAGACATCACAATAAAGAGCCTTCACTTAAAGAGAAATCACTTTAAAGAGGCATCGCTGTAAAGAGGCATCATTATAAGGAGACATCACTTAAAGAGACATCACTATAAAGAGACATAACTTAAAGAGACATCACTTTAAAGAGACTTCTCAAATAAAGAGACATCGCTTAAAGAGATATCAATTTAAAGAGACACCACTTAAAAGAGGCATCGCTGTAAAAAGGCATCATTGTAAGGAGACATCACTATAAAGAGACATCACTTCAAAGAGACTTCACAATAAAGAGACATCACTTAAAGAGACATCACTATAAGCACATATCACTTAAAGAGACATCACGTTAAAGAGAATTCACAATAAAGAGACGCCACTTAAAGAGATCACTTTGAAGAGGCATCGCTGTAAAGAGGCATCATCATAAGGAGACATCAATATAAAGACACATCACTATAAAGAGACATCGCTTTAAATACATATCACTATAAAGAGGCATCACTTTAAAGAGACATCATTATAAGGAGACATCACTTAAAGAGACATCACTTTAAAGAGACATCACTTTAAAGAGGCATCGCTGTAAAGAGGCAACATTATAAGGAGACATCACTGTAAAGAGACATCACTATGGAGACATCACTTAAAGAGACATCACTTAAAGAGACTACACTTTGAAGAGGCATCGTTGTAAAGAAGCATCATTATAAGGAGACATCACTATAAAGACACATCACTATAAAGAGGCATCGCTTTAGAGACATCACTATAAAGAGACATCACTATAAAGAGGCATCGCTTTAAAGAGACATCGCTATAAAGAGACATCGCTATAAAGAGACATCACTTTAAAAGAGACATCACTATAAAGCGTCAGCACTATAAAGACACATCACTATAAAGATTCATCACTATAAAGAGACATCACTTTTAAAGAGACATCGCTATAAAGAGACATCACTTTAAAAGAGACATCAATATAAAGCGTCAGCACGATAAAGAGACATCACTATAAAGATTCATCACTATAAAGAGACATCACTTCTAAAGGGACATCACTTTAAAGAGACATCACAATAAAGATACATCACTTAAAGAGACATTACTTTAAAGAGACATCACAATAAAGAGCCTTCACTTAAAGAGACATCACTTTAAAGAGGCATCGCTGTAAAGAGGCATCATTATAAGGAGACATCACTTAAAGAGACATCACTATAAAGAGACATCACTTAAAGAGACATCACTTTAAAGAGACTTCTCAAATAAAGAGACATCGCTTAAAGAGATATCAATTTAAAGAGACAACACTTAAAAGAGGCATCACTGTAAAAAGGCATCATTATAAGGAGACATCACTATAAAGAGACGTCACTTCAAAGAGACTACACAATAAAGAGACATAACTATAAACACACATCACTTAAAAAGACATCACTTTAAAGAGAATTCACAATAAAGAGACGCCACTTAAGGAGACATCACTTTAAAGAGACATCACTTAAAGAGACAACACTTTGAAAAGGCATCGCTGTAAAGAGGCATCATCATAAGGAGATATCACTATAAAGACACATCACTATAAAGAGACATCGCTTTAAATACATATCACTATAAAGAGGCATCACTTAAAGAAACATCACTATAAAGAGACATCACTTTAAAGAGGTATTGCTGTAAAGAGACGTCACTATAAAGAGACATCACTATAAAGAGGCATCGCTTTAAAGAGACTTCACAATAAAGAGACATCTCTTAAAGAGACATCACTTAAAAGAGAATTCACTTTAAAGAGACATCACTTAAACAGACATCACTTTAAAGAGGCATCGCTGCAAAGAGGCATCATTATAAGGAGACATCACTATAAAGAGACATCACTATAAAGAGACGTCGCTTTAAAGAGATATCACTATAAAGAGATTTCTCTAATAAAGAGACATCACTTAAAGAGACATCACATTAAAGAGATATCACTTTAAAGAGACATTGTGAGGAGACATCACTTAAAGAGATATCAATTAAAGAGACATCACTTTAAAGAGACTTCGCAAATAAAGAGATCACTTAAAGAGACATCCATTTAAAGAGACATCACTTTAAAGAGGCATCGCAGTAAAGAGACATCATTGTAAGGAGACATCACTATAAAGAGACATCACTATAAAGAGACATCACTTCGCAGAGACTTCACAATACAGAGACATCACTTAAAGAGACATCACTATAAACACACATCACTTAAAGAGACATCGCTTTAAAGAGAATTCACAATAAAGAGACATCACCTAAGGAGAAATCACTTTAAAGAGACATCAGCTTAAAGAGACATCACTTAAAGAGACATCGCGTTGAAGAGGCATCGCTGTAAAGAGGCATCATTGTAAGGAGACATCACTATAAAGAGACATAGCTTTAAAGAGACATCATTATAAGGAGACATCACTTAAAGAGACATCACTATAAAGAAACATCACTTTAAAGAGGTATTGCTGTAAAGAGTCATCATTGTAAGGAGACATCACTATAAAGAGACATCACTATAAAGAGACATCACTTTAAAGAGGCATCGCTGTAAAGAGGCAACATTATAAGGACACATCACTGTAAAGAGACATCACTATGAAGAGACATCACTTCAAATACACTTCACAATAAATAGACATCACTTAAAGAGACATCACTATAAACACACATCACTTAAAGAGACATAACTTTAAAGAGAATTCACAATAAAGAGACACCACTTAAGGAGACATCACTATAAAGAGAAATCACTTAAAGAGACATTGCTTAAAGAGACATCACTTTAAAGAGATATCACTTTAAAGAGGCATCGCTGTAAAAAGGCATCATTGTAAGGAGACATCACTATAAAGAGACATCACTATAAAGAGACATCACTTAAAGAGACATCACTTTAAAGAGGCATCGCTGTAAAGAGGCATCACTTAAAGAGACATCACTATAAAGAGACATCGCTTTAAAGAGATATCACTAAAAATTGACATCAGTATAAAGAGACGTCACTATAAAGAGACATCACTATAAAGGGACATCGCTTTAAAGAGGCATCGCTGTAAAGAGGCATCATTGTAAGGAGACATCACTTAAAGAGACATCACTATAAAGATACATCACTTGAAGAGACATTACTTTAAAGAGACATCACAATAAAGAGCCTTCACTTAAAGAGAAATCACTTTAAAGAGGCATCGCTGTAAAGAGGCATCATTATAAGGAGACATCACTTAAAGAGACATCACTATAAAGAGACATAACTTAAAGAGACATCACTTTAAAGAGACTTCTCAAATAAAGAGACATCGCTTAAAGAGATATCAATTTAAAGAGACACCACTTAAAAGAGGCATCGCTGTAAAAAGGCATCATTGTAAGGAGACATCACTATAAAGAGACATCACTTCAAAGAGACTTCACAATAAAGAGACATCACTTAAAGAGACATCACTATAAGCACATATCACTTAAAGAGACATCACGTTAAAGAGAATTCACAATAAAGAGACGCCACTTAAAGAGATCACTTTGAAGAGGCATCGCTGTAAAGAGGCATCATCATAAGGAGACATCAATATAAAGACACATCACTATAAAGAGACATCGCTTTAAATACATATCACTATAAAGAGGCATCACTTTAAAGAGACATCATTATAAGGAGACATCACTTAAAGAGACATCACTTTAAAGAGACATCACTTTAAAGAGGCATCGCTGTAAAGAGGCAACATTATAAGGAGACATCACTGTAAAGAGACATCACTATGGAGACATCACTTAAAGAGACATCACTTAAAGAGACTACACTTTGAAGAGGCATCGTTGTAAAGAAGCATCATTATAAGGAGACATCACTATAAAGACACATCACTATAAAGAGGCATCGCTTTAGAGACATCACTATAAAGAGACATCACTATAAAGAGGCATCGCTTTAAAGAGACATCGCTATAAAGAGACATCGCTATAAAGAGACATCACTTTAAAAGAGACATCACTATAAAGCGTCAGCACTATAAAGACACATCACTATAAAGATTCATCACTATAAAGAGACATCACTTTTAAAGAGACATCGCTATAAAGAGACATCACTTTAAAAGAGACATCAATATAAAGCGTCAGCACGATAAAGAGACATCACTATAAAGATTCATCACTATAAAGAGACATCACTTCTAAAGGGACATCACTTTAAAGAGACATCACAATAAAGATACATCACTTAAAGAGACATTACTTTAAAGAGACATCACAATAAAGAGCCTTCACTTAAAGAGACATCACTTTAAAGAGGCATCGCTGTAAAGAGGCATCATTATAAGGAGACATCACTTAAAGAGACATCACTATAAAGAGACATCACTTAAAGAGACATCACTTTAAAGAGACTTCTCAAATAAAGAGACATCGCTTAAAGAGATATCAATTTAAAGAGACAACACTTAAAAGAGGCATCACTGTAAAAAGGCATCATTATAAGGAGACATCACTATAAAGAGACGTCACTTCAAAGAGACTACACAATAAAGAGACATAACTATAAACACACATCACTTAAAAAGACATCACTTTAAAGAGAATTCACAATAAAGAGACGCCACTTAAGGAGACATCACTTTAAAGAGACATCACTTAAAGAGACAACACTTTGAAAAGGCATCGCTGTAAAGAGGCATCATCATAAGGAGATATCACTATAAAGACACATCACTATAAAGAGACATCGCTTTAAATACATATCACTATAAAGAGGCATCACTTAAAGAAACATCACTATAAAGAGACATCACTTTAAAGAGGTATTGCTGTAAAGAGACGTCACTATAAAGAGACATCACTATAAAGAGGCATCGCTTTAAAGAGACTTCACAATAAAGAGACATCTCTTAAAGAGACATCACTTAAAAGAGAATTCACTTTAAAGAGACATCACTTAAACAGACATCACTTTAAAGAGGCATCGCTGCAAAGAGGCATCATTATAAGGAGACATCACTATAAAGAGACATCACTATAAAGAGACGTCGCTTTAAAGAGATATCACTATAAAGAGATTTCTCTAATAAAGAGACATCACTTAAAGAGACATCACATTAAAGAGATATCACTTTAAAGAGACATTGTGAGGAGACATCACTTAAAGAGATATCAATTAAAGAGACATCACTTTAAAGAGACTTCGCAAATAAAGAGATCACTTAAAGAGACATCCATTTAAAGAGACATCACTTTAAAGAGGCATCGCAGTAAAGAGACATCATTGTAAGGAGACATCACTATAAAGAGACATCACTATAAAGAGACATCACTTCGCAGAGACTTCACAATACAGAGACATCACTTAAAGAGACATCACTATAAACACACATCACTTAAAGAGACATCGCTTTAAAGAGAATTCACAATAAAGAGACATCACCTAAGGAGAAATCACTTTAAAGAGACATCAGCTTAAAGAGACATCACTTAAAGAGACATCGCGTTGAAGAGGCATCGCTGTAAAGAGGCATCATTGTAAGGAGACATCACTATAAAGAGACATAGCTTTAAAGAAACATCATTATAAGGAGACATCACTTAAAGAGACATCACTATAAAGAAACATCACTTTAAAGAGGTATTGCTGTAAAGAGTCATCATTGTAAGGAGACATCACTATAAAGAGACATCACTATAAAGAGACATCACTTTAAAGAGGCATCGCTGTAAAGAGGCAACATTATAAGGACACATCACTGTAAAGAGACATCACTATGAAGAGACATCACTTCAAATACACTTCACAATAAATAGACATCACTTAAAGAGACATCACTATAAACACACATCACTTAAAGAGACATAACTTTAAAGAGAATTCACAATAAAGAGACACCACTTAAGGAGACATCACTATAAAGAGAAATCACTTAAAGAGACATTGCTTAAAGAGACATCACTTTAAAGAGATATCACTTTAAAGAGGCATCGCTGTAAAAAGGCATCATTGTAAGGAGACATCACTATAAAGAGACATCACTATAAAGAGACATCACTTAAAGAGACATCACTTTAAAGAGGCATCGCTGTAAAGAGGCATCACTTAAAGAGACATCACTATAAAGAGACATCGCTTTAAAGAGATATCACTAAAAATTGACATCAGTATAAAGAGACGTCACTATAAAGAGACATCACTATAAAGGGACATCGCTTTAAAGAGGCATCGCTGTAAAGAGGCATCATTGTAAGGAGACATCACTTAAAGAGACATCACTATAAAGATACATCACTTGAAGAGACATTACTTTAAAGAGACATCACAATAAAGAGCCTTCACTTAAAGAGACATCAATTTAAAGAGACATCACATTAAAGAGATATCACTTTAAAGAGACATTGTGAGGAGACATCACTTAAAGAGATATCACTATAAACACACATCACTTAAAGAGACATCACTTTAAAGATAATTCACATTAAAGAGACGTCACTTAAAAAGAAATCACTTTAAAGAGACATCACTTTAAAGAGACATCACTTAAACAGACATCGCGTTGAAGAGGCATCGCTGTAAAGAGGCATCATTGTAGGGAGACATCACTATAAAGAGACATCACTATAAAGAGACATCACTTCAAAGAGACTTCACAATAAACACACATCACTTAAAGAGACATCACTTTAAAGAGAATTCACATTAAAGAGACGTCACTTAAGGAGAAATCACTTTAAAGAGACATCACTTTAAAGAGACATCACTTAAACAGACATCGCGTTGAAGAGGTATCGCTGTAAAGAGGCATCATTGTAAGGAGACATCACTATAAAGAGACATAGCTTTAAAGAGACATCATTATAAGGACACATCACTTAAAGAGACATCACTATAAAGAAACATCACTTTAAAGAGGTATTGCTGTAAAGAGGCAACATTATAAGGAGACATCACTGTAAAGAGACATCACTATAGAGACATCACTTAAAAGAGACATCACTTCAAAGAGACTTCACAATAAAGAGACATCATTTAAAGAGACATCACTATAAACACACATCACTTAAAGAGACATCACTTTAAAGAGGCATCGCTGTAAAGAGGCATCATTATAAGGACACATCAGTATAAAGAGACATCACTATAAAGAGACATCACTAAAAAGAGACATCAGTATAAAGAGACGTCACTATAAAGAGACATCACTATAAAGAGGCATCACTTTAAAGAGACTTCACAATAAAGAGACATCAATTAAAGAGACATCAATTAAAGAGACATCACTTTAAAGAGACATCACTTTAAAGAGACATCACTTAAACAGACATCACTTTAAAGAGGCATCACTGTAAAGAGGCACCATTATAAGGACACATCACTATAAAGAGACATCACTATAAAGAGACATCACTTCAAAGAGACTTCACAATAAAGAGACATCACTTAAAGAGACATCACTATAAACACACATCACTTAAAGAGACATCACTTTAAAGATAATTCACATTAAAGAGACGTCACTTAAGGAGAAATCACTTTAAAGAGACATCACTTTAAAGAGACATCACTTAAACAGACATCGCGTTGAAGAGGCATCGCTGTAAAGAGGCATCATTGTAAGGAGACATCACTATAAAGAGACATCACTATAAAGAGACATCACTTCAAAGAGACTTCACAATAAAGAGACATCACTTAAAGAGACATCACAATAAACACACATCACTTAAAGAGACATCACTTTAAAGAGAATTCACATTAAAG
This sequence comes from Lampris incognitus, assembly GCF_029633865.1. Classification (NCBI taxonomy): domain Eukaryota; kingdom Metazoa; phylum Chordata; class Actinopteri; order Lampriformes; family Lampridae; genus Lampris; species Lampris incognitus. Next base: position 42,387,384 of record NC_079213.1, on the reverse strand, counting down.
AGACGTCACTTAAGGAGAAATCACTTTAAAGAGACATCACTTTAAAGAGACATCACTTAAACAGACATCGCGTTGAAGAGGTATCGCTGTAAAGAGGCATCATTGTAAGGAGACATCACTATAAAGAGACATAGCTTTAAAGAGACATCATTATAAGGACACATCACTTAAAGAGACATCACTATAAAGAAACATCACTTTAAAGAGGTATTGCTGTAAAGAGGCAACATTATAAGGAGACATCACTGTAAAGAGACATCACTATAGAGACATCACTTAAAAGAGACATCACTTCAAAGAGACTTCACAATAAAGAGACATCATTTAAAGAGACATCACTATAAACACACATCACTTAAAGAGACATCACTTTAAAGAGGCATCGCTGTAAAGAGGCATCATTATAAGGACACATCAGTATAAAGAGACATCACTATAAAGAGACATCGCTTTAAAGAGATATCACTAAAAAGAGACATCAGTATAAAGAGACATCACTATAAAGAGACATCACTATAAAGAGGCATCACTTTAAAGAGACTTCACAATAAAGAGACATCAATTAAAGAGACATCACTTTAAAGAGACATCACTTTAAAGAGACATCACTTAAACAGACATCACTTTAAAGAGGCATCACTGTAAAGAGGCACCATTATAAGGACACATCACTATAAAGAGACATCACTATAAAGAGACATCGCTTTAAAGAGATATCACTTTAAAGAGACACTGTAAGGAGACATCACTTAAAGAGACATCACTATAAAGAGACATCACTTCTAAAGGGACATCACTTTAAAGACCTTCACAATAAAGATACATCACTTAAAGAGACATTACTTTAAAGAGACATCACAATAAAGAGCCTTCATTAAAGAGACATCACTTTAAAGAGGCATCGCTGTAAAGAGGCATCATTATAAGGAGACATCACTTAAAGAGACATCACTATAAAGAGACATCACGTAAAGAGACATCACTTTAAAGAGACTTCTCAAATAAAGACACATCGCTTAAAGAGATATCATTGTAAAGAGACATCACTTAAAAGAGGCATCGCTGTAAAAAGGCATCATTATAAGAAGACATCACTATAAAGAGACATCACTTCAAAGAGACTTGACAATAAAGAGACATCACTTAAAGAGAAATCACTATAAACACACATCACTTAAAGAGACATCACTTTAAAGAGAATTCACAATAAAGAGACGCCACTTAAGGAGACATCACTTTAAAGAGACATCACTTAAACAGACAACACTTTGAAAAGGCATCGCTGTAAAGAGGCATCATCATAAGGAGATATCACTATAAAGACACATCACTATAAAGAGACATCGCTTTAAATACATATCACTATAAAGAGGCATCACTTAAAGAAACATCACTATAAAGAGACATCACTTTAAAGAGGTATTGCTGTAAAGAGACGTCACTATAAAGAGACATCACTATAAAGAGGCATCGCTTTAAAGAGACTTCACAATAAAGAGACATCTCTTAAAGAGACATCACTTAAAAGAGAATTCACTTTAAAGAGACATCACTTAAACAGACATCACTTTAAAGAGGCATCGCTGCAAAGAGGCATCATTATAAGGAGACATCACTATAAAGAGACATCACTATAAAGAGACGTCGCTTTAAAGAGATATCACTATAAAGAGATTTCTCTAATAAAGAGACATCACTTCAAGAGACATCAATTTAAAGAGACATCACATTAAAGAGATATCACTTTAAAGAGACATTGTGAGGAGACATCACTTAAAGAGATATCAATTAAAGAGACATCACTTTAAAGAGACTTCGCAAATAAAGAGATCACTTAAAGAGACATCCATTTAAAGAGACATCACTTTAAAGAGGCATCGCAGTAAAGAGACATCATTGTAAGGAGACATCACTATAAAGAGACATCACTATAAAGAGACATCACTTCGCAGAGACTTCACAATACAGAGACATCACTTAAAGAGACATCACTATAAACACACATCACTTAAAGAGACATCGCTTTAAAGAGAATTCACAATAAAGAGACATCACCTAAGGAGAAATCACTTTAAAGAGACATCAGCTTAAAGAGACATCACTTAAAGAGACATCGCGTTGAAGAGGCATCGCTGTAAAGAGGCATCATTGTAAGGAGACATCACTATAAAGAGACATAGCTTTAAAGAGACATCATTATAAGGAGACATCACTTAAAGAGACATCACTATAAAGAAACATCACTTTAAAGAGGTATTGCTGTAAAGAGTCATCATTGTAAGGAGACATCACTATAAAGAGACATCACTATAAAGAGACATCACTTTAAAGAGGCATCGCTGTAAAGAGGCAACATTATAAGGACACATCACTGTAAAGAGACATCACTATGAAGAGACATCACTTCAAATACACTTCACAATAAATAGACATCACTTAAAGAGACATCACTATAAACACACATCACTTAAAGAGACATAACTTTAAAGAGAATTCACAATAAAGAGACACCACTTAAGGAGACATCACTATAAAGAGAAATCACTTAAAGAGACATTGCTTAAAGAGACATCACTTTAAAGAGATATCACTTTAAAGAGGCATCGCTGTAAAAAGGCATCATTGTAAGGAGACATCACTATAAAGAGACATCACTATAAAGAGACATCACTTAAAGAGACATCACTTTAAAGAGGCATCGCTGTAAAGAGGCATCACTTAAAGAGACATCACTATAAAGAGACATCGCTTTAAAGAGATATCACTAAAAATTGACATCAGTATAAAGAGACGTCACTATAAAGAGACATCACTATAAAGGGACATCGCTTTAAAGAGGCATCGCTGTAAAGAGGCATCATTGTAAGGAGACATCACTTAAAGAGACATCACTATAAAGATACATCACTTGAAGAGACATTACTTTAAAGAGACATCACAATAAAGAGCCTTCACTTAAAGAGAAATCACTTTAAAGAGGCATCGCTGTAAAGAGGCATCATTATAAGGAGACATCACTTAAAGAGACATCACTGTAAAGAGACATCACTATATAGACATCACTTTAAGACACATCACTTTAAAGAGACTTCACAATATAGAGACATCATTTAAAGAGACATCACTATAAACACACATCACTTAAAGAGACATCAATTTAAAGAGAATTCACAATAAAGAGACGCCACTTAAAGAGACATCACTTTGAAGAGGCATCGCTGTAAAGAGGCATCATCATAAGGAGACATCACTATAAAGACACATTACTATAAAGAGACATCGCTCTAAATACATATCACTATAAAGAGGCATCACTTTAAAGAGACATCATTATAAGGAGACATCACTTAAAGAAACATCACAATAAAGAAACATCACTTTAAAGAGGTATTGCTGTAAAGAGGCATCATTGTAAGGAGACATCACTATAAAGAGATATCACTTTAAAGAGACATCACTTTAAAGAGGCATCGCTGTAAAGACGCAACATTATAAGGAGACATCACTGTAAAGAGACATCACTATAGAGACATCACTTAAAGAGACATCACTTCAAAGAGACATCACTTAAAGAGACAACACTATAAAGAGGCATCGCTTTAAAGAGACATCACTATAAAGAGACATCACAATAAAGCGTCATCACTATAAACAGACATCACTTCTAAAGAGACATCACTATAAAAGGACATCACTATATAGAGACATCACTATAAACACACATCACTTAAAGAGACATCACAATAAATAGACATCACGTAAAGAGACCTCACTATAAACACACATCACTTAAACAGACATCACTTTAAAGAGAATTAACAATAAAGAGACGTCACTTAAGGAGACATCACTTTAAAGAGACATCCCTTTAAATAGACATCACTTAAAGAGACATCACTTTGAAGAGGCATCGCTGTAAAGAGTCATCATCATAAGGAGACATCACTATAAAGAGACATCACTATAAAGAGACGTCACTTCAAAGAGACTTCACAATAAAGAGACATCATTTAAAGAGACATCACTATAAACACACATCACTTAAAGAGACATCACTTTAAAGAGAATTCACAATAAAGAGACGCCACTTAAAGAGACATCACTTTGAAGAGGCATCGCTGTAAAGAGGCATCATCATAAGGAGACATCACTATAAAGACACATTACTATAAAGAGACATCGCTCTAAATACATATCACTATAAAGAGGCATCACTTTAAAGAGACATCATTATAAGGAGACATCACTTTAAAGAGGTATTGCTGTAAAGAGGCATCATTGTAAGGAGACATCACTATAAAGAGACATCACTTTAAAGAGACATCACTTTAAAGAGGCATCGCTGTAAAGACGCAACATTATAAGGAGACATCACTGTAAAGAGACATCACTATAGAGACATCACTTAAAGAGACATCACTTCAAAGAGACAACACTATAAAGAGGCATCGCTTTAAAGAGACATCACTATAAAGAGACATCACAATAAAGCGTCATCACTATAAACAGACATCACTATAAAAAGACATCACTATATAGAGACATCACTATAAACACACATCACTTAAAGAGACATCACAATAAATAGACATCACGTAAAGAGACCTCACTATAAACACACATCACTTAAACAGACATCACTTTAAAGAGAATTAACAATAAAGAGACGTCACTTAAGGAGACATCACTTTAAAGAGACATCCCTTTAAATAGACATCACTTAAAGAGACATCACTTTGAAGAGGCATCGCTGTTAAGAGTCATCATCATAAGGAGACATCACTATAAAGAGACATCACTATAAAGAGACGTCACTTCAAAGAGACTACACAATAAAGAGACATCACTTAAAGAGACATCACTATAAACACACATCACTTATAGAGACATCACTTCAAAGAGAATTCACAATAAAGAGACGCCACTTAAAGAGACATCACTATAAAGAGACATCACTTTAAAGAGACTTCTCAAATAAAGAGACATGCCTTAAAGAGACATCACTTTAAAGAGATATCACTTTATAGTGGCATCGCTGTAAAAAGGCATCATTGTAAGGAGACATCACTATAAAGAGACATCACTATAAAGAGACATCACTTAAAGAGACATCACTATAAACACACATCACTTAAAGAGACATCACTATAAAGAGACATCACTTAAAGAGACATCACTATAAACACACATCACTTAAAGAGACATCACTATAAACACACATCACTATAAAGAGACATCACTATAAAGAGACATCACTTAAAGAGACATCACTATAAACACACATCACTTAAAGAGACATCACTATAAACACACATCACTTAAAGAGACATCACTTAAAGAGACATCACTATAAACACACATCACTTAAAGAGACATCACTTTAAAGAGGCATTGCTGTAAAGAGGCATCATTATAAGGAGACATCAGTATAAAGAGACATCACTATAAAGCATCAGCACTATAAAGAGACATCACTATAAAGATTCATCACTATAAAGAGACATGGCTATAAAGAGACATCACTTTAAAAGAGACATCACTATAAAGCGTCAGCACGATAAAGAGACATCACTATAAAGATTCATTGCTATAAAGAGACATCACTTCTAAAGGGACATCACTTTAAAGAGACATCACAATAAAGATACATCACTTAAAGAGACATTACTTTAAAGAGACATCACAATAAAGAGCCTTCACTTAAAGAGACATCACTTTAAAGAGGCATCGCTGTAAAGAGGCATCATTATAAGGAGACATCACTTAAAGAGACATCACTATAAAGAGACATCACTTAAAGAGACATTACTTTAAAGAGACTTCTCAAGTAAAGAGACATCGCTTAAAGAGATATCAATTTAAAGAGACAACACTTAAAAGAGGCATCACTGTAAAAAGGCATCATTATAAGGAGACATCACTATAAAGAGACATCACTTCAAAGAGACTACACAATAAAGAGACATAACTATAAACACACATCACTTAAAAAGACATCACTTTAAAGAGAATTCACAATAAAGAGATGCCACTTAAGGAGACATCACTTTAAAGAGACATCACTTAAAGAGACATCACTTTGAAGAGGCATCGCTGTAAAGAGGCATCATCATAAGGAGACATCACTATAAAGACACATCACAATAAAGAGACATCGCTTTAAATACATATCACTATAAAGAGGCATCACTTAAAGAAAAATCACTATAAAGAGACATCACTTTAAAGAGGTATTGCTGTAAAGAGACATCACTATAAAGAGACATCACTATAAAGAGACATCGCTTTAAAGAGATATCACTATAAAGATACTTCTCAAATAAAGAGACATCACTTAAAGAGACATCAATTTAAAGAGACATCACTTTAAAGAGATATCACTTTAAAGAGACATTGTAAGGAGACATCACTATAAAGAGACATCACTATAAAGAGACATCACTTCAAAGAGACTACACAATAAAGAGACATCACTATAAACACACATCACTTAAAGAGACATCACTTTAAAGAGAATTCACAATAAAGAGACGTCACTTAAGGAGAAATCACTTTAAAGAGACATCACTTTAAAGAGACATCACTTAAAGAGACATCGTGTTGAAGAGGCATCGCTGTAAAGAGGCATCATTGTAAGGAGACATCACTATAAAGAGACATAGCTTTAAAGAGACATCATTATAAGGAGACATCACTTAAAGAGACATCACTATAAAGAAACATCACTTTAAAGAGGTATTGCTGTAAAGAGTCATCATTGTAAGGAGACATCACTTTAAAGAGGCATCGCTGTAAAGAGGCAATATTATAAGGAGACATCACTGTAAAGAGACATCACTATATAGACATCACTTAAAGACACATCACTTTAAAGAGACTTCACAATAAAGAGACATCATTTAAAGAGACATCACTATAAACACACATCACTTAAAGAGACATCAATTTAAAGAGAATTCACAATAAAGAGACGCCACTTAAAGAGACATCACTTTGAAGAGGCATCGCTGTAAAGAGGCATCATCATAAGGAGACATCACTATAAAGACACATTACTATAAAGAGACATCGCTCTAAATACATATCACTATAAAGAGGCATCACTTTAAAGAGACATCATTATAAGGAGACATCACTTAAAGAAACATCACAATAAAGAGACATCACTTTAAAGAGGTATTGCTGTAAAGAGGCATCATTGTAAGGAGACATCACTATAAAGAGATATCACTTTAAAGAGACATCACTTTAAAGAGGCATCGCTGTAAAGACGCAACATTATAAGGAGACATCACTGTAAAGAGACATCACTATAGAGACATCACTTAAAGAGACATCACTTCAAAGAGACATCACTTAAAGAGACAACACTATAAAGAGGCATCGCTTTAAAGAGACATCACTATAAAGAGACATCACTATAAACAGACATCACTTCTAAAGAGACATCACTATAAAAGGACATCACTATATAGAGACATCACTATAAACACACATCACTTAAAGAGACATCAATTTAAAGAGAATTAACAATAAAGAGACGTCACTTAAGGAGACATCACTTTAAAGAGACATCCCTTTAAATAGACATCACTTAAAGAGACATCACTTTGAAGAGGCATCGCTGTAAAGAGTCATCATCATAAGGAGACATCACTATAAAGAGACATCACTATAAAGAGACGTCACTTCAAAGAGACTTCACAATAAAGAGACATCATTTAAAGAGACATCACTATAAACACACATCACTTAAAGAGACATCACTTTAAAGAGAATTCACAATAAAGAGACGCCACTTAAAGAGACATCACTTTGAAAAGGCATCGCTGTAAAGAGGCATCATCATAAGGAGACATCACTATAAAGACACATTACTATAAAGAGACATCGCTCTAAATACATATCACTATAAAGAGGCATCACTTTAAAGAGACATCATTATAAGGAGACATCACTTAAAGAAACATCACAATAAAGAGACATCACTTTAAAGAGGTATTGCTGTAAAGAGGCATCATTGTAAGGAGACATCACTATAAAGAGACATCACTTTAAAGAGACATCACTTTAAAGAGGCATCGCTGTAAAGACGCAACATTATAAGGAGACATCACTGTAAAGAGACATCACTATAGAGACATCACTTAAAGAAACATCACTTCAAAGAGACAACACTATAAAGAGGCATCGCTTTAAAGAGACATCACTATAAAGAGACATCACAATAAAGCGTCATCACTATAAACAGACATCACTATAAAAAGACATCACTATATAGAGACATCACTATAAACACACATCACTTAAAGAGACATCCCTTTAAATAGACATCACTTAAAGAGACATCCCTTTGAAGAGGCATCGCTGTTAAGAGTCATCATCATAAGGAGACATCACTATAAAGAGACATCACTATAAAGAGACGTCACTTCAAAGAGACTACACAATAAAGAGACATCACTTAAAGAGACATCACTATAAACACACATCACTTATAGAGACATCACTTCAAAGAGAATTCACAATAAAGAGACGCCACTTAAAGAGACATCACTATAAAGAGACATCACTTTAAAGAGACTTCTCAAATAAAGAGACATGCCTTAAAGAGACATCACTTTAAAGAGATATCACTTTATAGTGGCATCGCTGTAAAAAGTCATCATTGTAAGGAGACATCACTATAAAGAGACATCACTATAAAGAAACATCACTTAAAGAGACATCACTTAAAGAGACATCACTATAAACAGACATCACTTAAAGAGACATCACTTTAAAGAGGCATTGCTGTAAAGAGGCATCATTATAAGGAGACATCAGTATAAAGAGACATCACTATAAAGCATCAGCACTATAAAGAGACATCACTATAAAGATTCATCACTATAAAGAGACATGGCTATAAAGAGACATCACTTTAAAAGAGACATCACTATAAAGCGTCAGCACGATAAAGAGACATCACTATAAAGATTCATCGCTATAAAGAGACATCACTTCTAAAGGGACATCACTTTAAAGAGACATCACAATAAAGATACATCACTTAAAGAGACATTACTTTAAAGAGACATCACAATAAAGAGCCTTCACTTAAAGAGACATCACTTTAAAGAGGCATCGCTGTAAAGAGGCATCATTATAAGGAGACATCACTTAAAGAGACATCACTATAGAGACATCACTTAAAGAGACATCACTTTAAAGAGACTTCTCAAGTAAAGTGACATCGCTAAAAGAGATATCAATTTAAAGAGACAACACTTAAAAGAGGCATCACTGTAAAAAGGCATCATTATAAGGAGACATCACTATAAAGAGACATCACTTCAAAGAGACTACACAATAAAGAGACATCACTATAAACACACATCACTTAAAGAGACATCACTTTAAAGAGAATTCACAATAAAGAGAAGCCACTTAAGGAGACATCAATTTAAAGAGACATCACTTTAAAGAGACATCACTTAAAGAGAAATCACTTTGAAGAGGCATCGCTGTAGAGTCATCATCATAAGGAGACATCACTATAAAGAGACATCACTATAAAGAGACATTGCTATAAAGAGGCATCACTATAAAGAGACATCGCTTTAAATAGACATCACTATAAAGAGACATCGCTATAAAGAGGCATCACTGTAAAGAGACATCACTATAAAGAGACATCACTCTAAAGAGACATCACTGTAAAGAGACATCACTATAAAGAGACATCACTTCAAATAGACATCACTATAAAGAGACATCACTTTAAAGAGGCATCACTGTAAAAAGTCATCACTTCAAATAGACATCACTACAAAGAGACATCACTATAAAGAGATCACTTAAACAGACATCACTATAAAGACACATCACTTAAAGAGACATCACTATAAAGAGACATCACTGTAAAGAGGCATCCTGTTTAAAGAGACATCACTTTAAAGAGACATCGCTATAAAGAGGCATCACTATAAAGAGACATCGCTATAAATAGACATCACTATAAAGAGACATCGCTATAAAGAGGCATCACTGTAAAGAGACATCACTATAAAGAGACATCACTTCAAATAGACATCACTATAAAGAGACATCACTTTAAAGAGGCATCACTGTAAAAAGTCATCACTTCAAATAGACATCACTACAAAGAGACATCACTATAAAGAGACATCACATAAAGAGACATCACTATAAAGACACATCACTTAAAGAGACATCACTATAAAGAGACATCACTGTAAAGAGACATCACTTTAAAGAGGCATCACTATAAAGAGACATCACTATAAAGAGACATCACTTTAAAGAGACATCACTATAAAGAGACATCACTATAAAGAGACATCGCTATAAATAGACATCGCTATAAAGAGGCATCACTGTAAAGAGACATCACTATAAAGAGACATCACTGTAAAGAGACATCACTTTAAAGAGACATCACTATAAAGAGACATCACTGTAAAGAGACGTCACTTTAAAGAAGCATCACTATAAAAAGTCATCACTTCAAATAGACATCACTACAAAGAGACATCACTATAAAGAGACATCACTTAAAGAGACATCACTGTAAAGACACATCACAATAAAGAGACATCACTTAAAGAGACATCACTTTAAAGAGACATCACTTAAACAGACATCACTTTAAAGAGACATCGCTGTAAAGAGGCATCATTATAAGCAGACATCACTTAAAATTACATCACTATAAAGAGACATCACTTTAAGAGACATCACTTCTAAAGAGACATCACTTTAAAGAGACTTGGCAAATAAAGAGATCACTTAAACAGACATCACTTTAAAGAGACATCGCTGTAAAGAGTCATCACTTAAAGAGACATCACTATGAACACACATCACTTAAAGAGACATCACTTTAAAGAGACATCACTTTGAAGAGGCATCGCTGTAAAGAGACATCCTGTTTAAAGAGACATCACTTTAAAGAGACATCGCTATAAAGAGGCATCACTGTAAAGAGGCATCACTATAAAGAGACTTCACTTTAAAGAGACATCACTTTAAAGAGACATCACTGTAAAGAGGCATCACTATAAAGAGACATCACTTCAAATAGACATCACTATAAAGAGACATCACTATAAAGAGACATCACTATAAAGAGACATCGCTATAAATAGACATCGCTATAAAGAGGCAACACTGTAAAGAGACATCACTATAAAGAGACATCACTCTAAAGAGACATCACTGTAAAGAGACATCAATTTAAAGAGACATCACTATAAAGAGACATCACTTCAAATAGACATCACTATAAAGAGACATCACTGTAAAGAGACGTCACCTTAAAGAAGCATCACTATAAAAAGTCATCACTTCAAATAGACATCACTACAGAGAGACATCACTATAAAGAGACATCACTTAAAGAGACATCACTATAAAGAGACATCACTGTAAAGACACATCACAATAAAGAGACATCACTTAAAGAGACATCACTTTAAAGAGACATCACTTAAACAGACATCACTTTAAAGAGACATCGCTGTAAAGAGGCATCATTATAAGCAGACATCACTTAAAATTACATCACTATAAAGAGACATCACTTAAAGAGACATCACTTCTAAAGACACATCACTTTAAAGAGACTTCGCAAATAAAGAGATCACTTAAACAGACATAACTTTAAAGAGACATCGCTGTAAAGAGTCATCACTTAAAGAGACATCACTATGAACACACATCACTTAAAGAGACATCACTTTAAAGAGACATCACTTAAAGACACATCACTTTGAAGAGGCATCGCTGTAAAGATACATCCTGTTTAAAGAGACATCAGTTTAAAGAGACATCGCTATAAAGAGGCATCACTGTAAAGAGGCATCACTATAAAGAGACTTCACTTTAAAGAGACATCACTTTAAAGAGACATCACTTTAAAGAGACATCGCTGTAAGGAGCCATCATTATAAGAAGACATCACTATAAATAGACATCACTAAAAGAGACATCGCTTTAAAGAGATATCACTTTAAAGAGACTTCTCAAGTTAAGTGACATCGCTAAAAGAGATATCAATTTAAAGAGACAACACTTAAAAGAGGCATCACTGTAAAAAGGCATCATTATAAGGAGACATCACTATAAAGAGACATCACTTCAAAGAGACTACACAATAAAGAGACATCACTATAAACACACATCACTTAAAGAGACATCACTTTAAAGAGAATTCACAATAAAGAGAAGCCACTTAAGGAGACATCAATTTAAAGAGACATCACTTTAAAGAGACATCACTTAAAGAGAAATCACTTTGAAGAGGCATCGCTGTAGAGTCATCATCATAAGGAGACATCACTATAAAGAGACATCACTATAAAGAGACATTGCTATAAAGAGGCATCACTATAAAGAGACATCGCTTTAAATAGACATCACTATAAAGAGACATCGCTATAAAGAGGCATCACTGTAAAGAGACATCACTATAAAGAGACATCACTCTAAAGAGACATCACTCTAAAGAGACATCACTATAAAGAGACATCACTTCAAATAGACATCACTATAAAGAGACATCACTTTAAAGAGGCATCACTGTAAAAAGTCATCACTTCAAATAGACATCACTACAAAGAGACATCACTATAAAGAGATCACTTAAACAGACATCACTATAAAGACACATCACTTAAAGAGACATCACTATAAAGAGACATCACTGTAAAGAGGCATCCTGTTTAAAGAGACATCACTTTAAAGAGACATCGCTATAAAGAGGCATCACTATAAAGAGACATCGCTATAAATAGACATCACTATAAAGAGACATCGCTATAAAGAGGCATCACTGTAAAGAGACATCACTATAAAGAGACATCACTTCAAATAGACATCACTATAAAGAGACATCACTTTAAAGAGGCATCACTGTAAAAAGTCATCACTTCAAATAGACATCACTACAAAGAGACATCACTATAAAGAGACATCACATAAAGAGACATCACTATAAAGACACATCACTTAAAGAGACATCACTATAAAGAGACATCACTGTAAAGAGACATCACTTTAAAGAGGCATCACTATAAAGAGACATCACTATAAAGAGACATCACTTTAAAGAGACATCACTATAAAGAGACATCACTATAAAGAGACATCGCTATAAATAGACATCGCTATAAAGAGGCATCACTGTAAAGAGACATCACTATAAAGAGACATCACTGTAAAGAGACATCACTTTAAAGAGACATCACTATAAAGAGACATCACTGTAAAGAGACGTCACTTTAAAGAAGCATCACTATAAAAAGTCATCACTTCAAATAGACATCACTACAAAGAGACATCACTATAAAGAGACATCACTTAAAGAGACATCACTGTAAAGACACATCACAATAAAGAGACATCACTTAAAGAGACATCACTTTAAAGAGACATCACTTAAACAGACATCACTTTAAAGAGACATCGCTGTAAAGAGGCATCATTATAAGCAGACATCACTTAAAATTACATCACTATAAAGAGACATCACTTTAAGAGACATCACTTCTAAAGAGACATCACTTTAAAGAGACTTGGCAAATAAAGAGATCACTTAAACAGACATCACTTTAAAGAGACATCGCTGTAAAGAGTCATCACTTAAAGAGACATCACTATGAACACACATCACTTAAAGAGACATCACTTTAAAGAGACATCACTTTGAAGAGGCATCGCTGTAAAGAGACATCCTGTTTAAAGAGACATCACTTTAAAGAGACATCGCTATAAAGAGGCATCACTGTAAAGAGGCATCACTATAAAGAGACTTCACTTTAAAGAGACATCACTTTAAAGAGACATCACTGTAAAGAGGCATCACTATAAAGAGACATCACTTCAAATAGACATCACTATAAAGAGACATCACTATAAAGAGACATCACTATAAAGAGACATCGCTATAAATAGACATCGCTATAAAGAGGCAACACTGTAAAGAGACATCACTATAAAGAGACATCACTCTAAAGAGACATCACTGTAAAGAGACATCAATTTAAAGAGACATCACTATAAAGAGACATCACTTCAAATAGACATCACTATAAAGAGACATCACTGTAAAGAGACGTCACCTTAAAGAAGCATCACTATAAAAAGTCATCACTTCAAATAGACATCACTACAGAGAGACATCACTATAAAGAGACATCACTTAAAGAGACATCACTATAAAGAGACATCACTGTAAAGACACATCACAATAAAGAGACATCACTTAAAGAGACATCACTTTAAAGAGACATCACTTAAACAGACATCACTTTAAAGAGACATCTCTGTAAAGAGGCATCATTATAAGCAGACATCACTTAAAATTACATCACTATAAAGAGACATCACTTAAAGAGACATCACTTCTAAAGACACATCACTTTAAAGAGACTTCGCAAATAAAGAGATCACTTAAACAGACATAACTTTAAAGAGACATCGCTGTAAAGAGTCATCACTTAAAGAGACATCACTATGAACACACATCACTTAAAGAGACATCACTTTAAAGAGACATCACTTAAAGACACATCACTTTGAAGAGGCATCGCTGTAAAGATACATCCTGTTTAAAGAGACATCAGTTTAAAGAGACATCGCTATAAAGAGGCATCACTGTAAAGAGGCATCACTATAAAGAGACTTCACTTTAAAGAGACATCACTTTAAAGAGACATCACTTTAAAGAGACATCGCTGTAAGGAGCCATCATTATAAGAAGACATCACTATAAATAGACATCACTAAAAGAGACATCGCTTTAAAGAGATATCACTTTAAAGAGACATTATAAGGAGACATCACTTAAAGAGACATCACTTTAAAGAGACATCGCTATAAAGAGGCATCATGGTAAAGAGGCATCACTATAAAGAGACATCACCTTAAAGAGACATCACTATAAAGAGACATCACTTCAAAGAGACTTCACAATAAAGAGACATCACTTAAAGAGACATCACTATGAACACACATCACTTGAAGAGACATAACTTTAAAGAGAATTAACAATAAAGAGACGTCACCTAAGGAGACATCACTTTAAAGAGACAACACTTTGAAGAGGCATCGCTGTAAAGAGGCATCATTATAAGGAGACATCACTATAAAGAGACATCACTATAAAGAGACATTGCTTTAAAAAGATATCACTATAAGAGACTTCTCAAATAAAGAGACATCACTTAAAGAGACATCAATTTAAAGAGACATCGCTATAAATAGACATCGCTATAAAGAGGCATCACTGTAAAGAGACATCACTATAAAGAGACATCACTGTAAAGAGACATCACT
Organism: Lampris incognitus; assembly: GCF_029633865.1. Taxonomy (NCBI): domain Eukaryota; kingdom Metazoa; phylum Chordata; class Actinopteri; order Lampriformes; family Lampridae; genus Lampris; species Lampris incognitus. Next base: position 42,372,045 of record NC_079213.1, on the reverse strand, counting down.
GTAAAGAGACATTACTTTAAAGAGACGTCACTCTAAAGAGACATCACTTTTAAAGAGACATCGCTATAAAGAGACATCGGTATAAAGGGGCATCACTTTAAAGAGACATAAGATTTAAGAGACATCACTGTAAAGAGACATCACTTTAAAGAGACATCACTATGAAGACACAGCAATTTAAAGAGACATCGCTATAAAGAGGCATCACTATAAAGAGACATCCTGTTTAAAGAGACATCACTTTAAAGAGACATCGCTATAAAGAGGCATCACTATAAAGAGACATCGCTATAAATAGACATCACTATAAAGAGACATCGCTATAAAGAGGCATCACTGTAAAGAGACATCACTATAAAGAGACATCACTTCAAATAGACATCACTATAAAGAGACATCACTTTAAAGAGGCATCACTGTAAAAAGTCATCACTTCAAATAGACATCACTACAAAGAGACATCACTATAAAGAGACATCACATAAAGAGACATCACTATAAAGACACATCACTTAAAGAGACATCACTATAAAGAGACATCACTGTAAAGAGACATCACTTTAAAGAGGCATCACTATAAAGAGACATCACTATAAAGAGACATCACTTTAAAGAGACATCACTATAAAGAGACATCACTATAAAGAGACATCGCTATAAATAGACATCGCTATAAAGAGGCATCACTGTAAAGAGACATCACTATAAAGAGACATCACTGTAAAGAGACATCACTTTAAAGAGACATCACTGTAAAGAGACATCACTTCAAATAGACATCACTATAAAGAGACATCACTGTAAAGAGACGTCACTTTAAAGAAGCATCACTATAAAAAGTCATCACTTCAAATAGACATCACTACAAAGAGACATCACTATAAAGAGACATCACTTAAAGAGACATCACTGTAAAGACACATCACAATAAAGAGACATCACTTAAAGAGACATCACTTTAAAGAGACATCACTTAAACAGACATCACTTTAAAGAGACATCGCTGTAAAGAGGCATCATTATAAGCAGACATCACTTAAAATTACATCACTATAAAGAGACATCACTTTAAGAGACATCACTTCTAAAGAGACATCACTTTAAAGAGACTTGGCAAATAAAGAGATCACTTAAACAGACATCACTTTAAAGAGACATCGCTGTAAAGAGTCATCACTTAAAGAGACATCACTATGAACACACATCACTTAAAGAGACATCACTTTAAAGAGACATCACTTTGAAGAGGCATCGCTGTAAAGAGACATCCTGTTTAAAGAGACATCACTTTAAAGAGACATCGCTATAAAGAGGCATCATTATAAGGAGACATCACTATAAAGAGACATCACTATAAAGAGACATTGCTTTAAAAAGATATCACTATAAGAGACTTCTCAAATAAAGAGACATCACTTAAAGAGACATCAATTTAAAGAGACATCGCTATAAATAGACATCGCTATAAAGAGGCATCACTGTAAAGAGACATCACTATAAAGAGACATCACTGTAAAGAGACATCACTGTAAAGAGACATTACTTTAAAGAGACGTCACTCTAAAGAGACATCACTTTTAAAGAGACATCGCTATAAAGAGACATCGGTATAAAGGGGCATCACTTTAAAGAGACATAAGATTTAAGAGACATCAATGTAAAGAGACATCACTTTAAAGAGACATCACTATGAAGACACAGCAATTTAAAGAGACATCGCTATAAAGAGGCATCACTATAAAGAGACATCCTGTTTAAAGAGACATCACTTTAAAGAGACATCGCTATAAAGAGGCATCACTATAAAGAGACATCGCTATAAATAGACATCACTATAAAGAGACATCGCTATAAAGAGGCATCACTGTAAAGAGACATCACTATAAAGAGACATCACTTCAAATAGACATCACTATAAAGAGACATCACTTTAAAGAGGCATCACTGTAAAAAGTCATCACTTCAAATAGACATCACTACAAAGAGACATCACTATAAAGAGACATCACATAAAGAGACATCACTATAAAGACACATCACTTAAAGAGACATCACTATAAAGAGACATCACTGTAAAGAGACATCACTTTAAAGAGGCATCACTATAAAGAGACATCACTATAAAGAGACATCACTTTAAAGAGACATCACTATAAAGAGACATCACTATAAAGAGACATCGCTATAAATAGACATCGCTATAAAGAGGCATCACTGTAAAGAGACATCACTATAAAGAGACATCACTGTAAAGAGACATCACTTTAAAGAGACATCACTGTAAAGAGACATCACTTCAAATAGACATCACTATAAAGAGACATCACTGTAAAGAGACGTCACTTTAAAGAAGCATCACTATAAAAAGTCATCACTTCAAATAGACATCACTACAAAGAGACATCACTATAAAGAGACGTCACCTAAGGAGACATCACTTTAAAGAGACAACACTTAAAGAGACATCACTTTGAAGAGGCATCGCTGTAAAGAGGCATCATTATAAGGAGACATCACTATAAAGAGACATCACTATAAAGAGACATTGCTTTAAAAAGATATCACTATAAGAGACTTCTCAAATAAAGAGACATCACTTAAAGAGACATCAATTTAAAGAGACATCGCTATAAATAGACATCGCTATAAAGAGGCATCACTGTAAAGAGACATCACTATAAAGAGACATCACTGTAAAGAGACATCACTGTAAAGAGACATTACTTTAAAGAGACGTCACTCTAAAGAGACATCACTTTTAAAGAGACATCGCTATAAAGAGACATCGGTATAAAGGGGCATCACTTTAAAGAGACATAAGATTTAAGAGACATCACTGTAAAGAGACATCACTTTAAAGAGACATCACTATGAAGACACAGCAATTTAAAGAGACATCGCTATAAAGAGGCATCACTATAAAGAGACATCCTGTTTAAAGAGACATCACTTTAAAGAGACATCGCTATAAAGAGGCATCACTATAAAGAGACATCGCTATAAATAGACATCACTATAAAGAGACATCGCTATAAAGAGGCATCACTGTAAAGAGACATCACTATAAAGAGACATCACTTCAAATAGACATCACTATAAAGAGACATCACTTTAAAGAGGCATCACTGTAAAAAGTCATCACTTCAAATAGACATCACTACAAAGAGACATCACTATAAAGAGACATCACATAAAGAGACATCACTATAAAGACACATCACTTAAAGAGACATCACTATAAAGAGACATCACTGTAAAGAGACATCACTTTAAAGAGGCATCACTATAAAGAGACATCACTATAAAGAGACATCACTTTAAAGAGACATCACTATAAAGAGACATCACTATAAAGAGACATCGCTATAAATAGACATCGCTATAAAGAGGCATCACTGTAAAGAGACATCACTATAAAGAGACATCACTGTAAAGAGACATCACTTTAAAGAGACATCACTGTAAAGAGACATCACTTCAAATAGACATCACTATAAAGAGACATCACTGTAAAGAGACGTCACTTTAAAGAAGCATCACTATAAAAAGTCATCACTTCAAATAGACATCACTACAAAGAGACATCACTATAAAGAGACATCACTTAAAGAGACATCACTGTAAAGACACATCACAATAAAGAGACATCACTTAAAGAGACATCACTTTAAAGAGACATCACTTAAACAGACATCACTTTAAAGAGACATCGCTGTAAAGAGGCATCATTATAAGCAGACATCACTTAAAATTACATCACTATAAAGAGACATCACTTTAAGAGACATCACTTCTAAAGAGACATCACTTTAAAGAGACTTGGCAAATAAAGAGATCACTTAAACAGACATCACTTTAAAGAGACATCGCTGTAAAGAGTCATCACTTAAAGAGACATCACTATGAACACACATCACTTAAAGAGACATCACTTTAAAGAGACATCACTTTGAAGAGGCATCGCTGTAAAGAGACATCCTGTTTAAAGAGACATCACTTTAAAGAGACATCGCTATAAAGAGGCATCATTATAAGGAGACATCACTATAAAGAGACATCACTATAAAGAGACATTGCTTTAAAAAGATATCACTATAAGAGACTTCTCAAATAAAGAGACATCACTTAAAGAGACATCAATTTAAAGAGACATCGCTATAAATAGACATCGCTATAAAGAGGCATCACTGTAAAGAGACATCACTATAAAGAGACATCACTGTAAAGAGACATCACTGTAAAGAGACATTACTTTAAAGAGACGTCACTCTAAAGAGACATCACTTTTAAAGAGACATCGCTATAAAGAGACATCGGTATAAAGGGGCATCACTTTAAAGAGACATAAGATTTAAGAGACATCACTGTAAAGAGACATCACTTTAAAGAGACATCGCTATAAAGAGGCATCACTATAAAGAGACATCGCTATAAATAGACATCACTATAAAGAGACATCGCTATAAAGAGGCATCACTGTAAAGAGACATCACTATAAAGAGACATCACTTCAAATAGACATCACTTTAAAGAGACATCACTTTAAAGAGGCATCACTATAAAGAGACATCGCTATAAATAGACATCGCTATAAAGAGGCATCACTGTAAAGAGACATCACTATAAAGAGACATCACTGTAAAGAGACATCACTTTAAAGAGACATCACTGTAAAGAGACATCACTTCAAATAGACATCACTATAAAGAGACATCACTGTAAAGAGACGTCACTTTAAAGAAGCATCACTATAAAAAGTCATCACTTCAAATAGACATCACTACAAAGAGACATCACTATAAAGAGACGTCACCTAAGGAGACATCACTTTAAAGAGACAACACTTAAAGAGACATCACTTTGAAGAGGCATCGCTGTAAAGAGGCATCATTATAAGGAGACATCACTATAAAGAGACATCACTATAAAGAGACATTGCTTTAAAAAGATATCACTATAAGAGACTTCTCAAATAAAGAGACATCACTTAAAGAGACATCAATTTAAAGAGACATCGCTATAAATAGACATCGCTATAAAGAGGCATCACTGTAAAGAGACATCACTATAAAGAGACATCACTGTAAAGAGACATCACTGTAAAGAGACATTACTTTAAAGAGACGTCACTCTAAAGAGACATCACTTTTAAAGAGACATCGCTATAAAGAGACATCGGTATAAAGGGGCATCACTTTAAAGAGACATAAGATTTAAGAGACATCACTGTAAAGAGACATCACTTTAAAGAGACATCACTATGAAGACACAGCAATTTAAAGAGACATCGCTATAAAGAGGCATCACTATAAAGAGACATCCTGTTTAAAGAGACATCACTTTAAAGAGACATCGCTATAAAGAGGCATCACTATAAAGAGACATCGCTATAAATAGACATCACTATAAAGAGACATCGCTATAAAGAGGCATCACTGTAAAGAGACATCACTATAAAGAGACATCACTTCAAATAGACATCACTATAAAGAGACATCACTTTAAAGAGGCATCACTGTAAAAAGTCATCACTTCAAATAGACATCACTACAAAGAGACATCACTATAAAGAGACATCACATAAAGAGACATCACTATAAAGACACATCACTTAAAGAGACATCACTATAAAGAGACATCACTGTAAAGAGACATCACTTTAAAGAGGCATCACTATAAAGAGACATCACTATAAAGAGACATCACTTTAAAGAGACATCACTATAAAGAGACATCACTATAAAGAGACATCGCTATAAATAGACATCGCTATAAAGAGGCATCACTGTAAAGAGACATCACTATAAAGAGACATCACTGTAAAGAGACATCACTTTAAAGAGACATCACTGTAAAGAGACATCACTTCAAATAGACATCACTATAAAGAGACATCACTGTAAAGAGACGTCACTTTAAAGAAGCATCACTATAAAAAGTCATCACTTCAAATAGATATCACTACAAAGAGACATCACTATAAAGAGACATCACTTAAAGAGACATCACTGTAAAGACACATCACAATAAAGAGACATCACTTAAAGAGACATCACTTTAAAGAGACATCACTTAAACAGACATCACTTTAAAGAGACATCGCTGTAAAGAGGCATCATTATAAGCAGACATCACTTAAAATTACATCACTATAAAGAGACATCACTTTAAGAGACATCACTTCTAAAGAGACATCACTTTAAAGAGACTTGGCAAATAAAGAGATCACTTAAACAGACATCACTTTAAAGAGACATCGCTGTAAAGAGTCATCACTTAAAGAGACATCACTATGAACACACATCACTTAAAGAGACATCACTTTAAAGAGACATCACTTTGAAGAGGCATCGCTGTAAAGAGACATCCTGTTTAAAGAGACATCACTTTAAAGAGACATCGCTATAAAGAGGCATCACTGTAAAGAGGCATCACTATAAAGAGACTTCACTTTAAAGAGACATCACTTTAAAGAGACATCACTGTAAAGAGGCATCACTATAAAGAGACATCACTTCAAATAGACATCACTATAAAGAGACATCACTATAAAGAGACATCACTATAAAGAGACATCGCTATAAATAGACATCGCTATAAAGAGGCAACACTGTAAAGAGACATCACTATAAAGAGACATCACTCTAAAGAGACATCACTGTAAAGAGACATCAATTTAAAGAGACAACACTATAAAGAGACATCACTTCAAATAGACATCACTATAAAGAGACATCACTGTAAAGAGACGTCACTTTAAAGAAGCATCACTATAAAAAGTCATCACTTCAAATAGACATCACTACAGAGAGACATCACTATAAAGAGACATCACTTAAAGAGACATCACTATAAAGAGACATCACTGTAAAGACACATCACAATAAAGAGACATCACTTAAAGAGACATCACTTTAAAGAGACATCACTTAAACAGACATCACTTTAAAGAGACATCGCTGTAAAGAGGCATCATTATAAGCAGACATCACTTAAAATTACATCACTATAGAGAGACATCACTTAAAGAGACATCACTTCTAAAGACACATCACTTTAAAGAGACTTCGCAAATAAAGAGATCACTTAAACAGACATAACTTTAAAGAGACATCGCTGTAAAGAGTCATCACTTAAAGAGACATCACTATGAACACACATCACTTAAAGAGACATCACTTTAAAGAGACATCACTTAAAGACACATCACTTTGAAGAGGCATCGCTGTAAAGATACATCCTGTTTAAAGAGACATCAGTTTAAAGAGACATCGCTATAAAGAGGCATCACTGTAAAGAGGCATCACTATAAAGAGACTTCACTTTAAAGAGACATCACTTTAAAGAGACATCACTTTAAAGAGACATCGCTGTAAGGAGCCATCATTATAAGAAGACATCACTATAAATAGACATCACTAAAAGAGACATCGCTTTAAAGAGATATCACTTTAAAGAGACATTATAAGGAGACATCACTTAAAGAGACATCACTTTAAAGAGACATCGCTATAAAGAGGCATCATGGTAAAGAGGCATCACTATAAAGAGACATCACCTTAAAGAGACATCACTATAAAGAGACATCACTTCAAAGAGACTTCACAATAAAGAGACATCACTTAAAGAGACATCACTATGAACACACATCACTTAAAGAGACATAACTTTAAAGAGAATTAACAATAAAGAGACGTCACCTAAGGAGACATCACTTTAAAGAGACAACACTTAAAGAGACATCACTTTGAAGAGGCATCGCTGTAAAGAGGCATCATTATAAGGAGACATCACTATAAAGAGACATCACTATAAAGAGACATTGCTTTAAAAAGATATCACTATAAGAGACTTCTCAAATAAAGAGACATCACTTAAAGAGACATCAATTTAAAGAGACATCGCTATAAATAGACATCGCTATAAAGAGGCATCACTGTAAAGAGACATCACTATAAAGAGACATCACTGTAAAGAGACATCACTGTAAAGAGACATTACTTTAAAGAGACGTCACTGTAAAGAGACATCACTTTTAAAGAGACATCGCTATAAAGAGACATCGGTATAAAGGGGCATCACTTTAAAGAGACATAAGATTTAAGAGACATCACTGTAAAGAGACATCACTTTAAAGAGACATCACTATGAAGACACAGCAATTTAAAGAGACATCGCTATAAAGAGGCATCACTATAAAGAGACATCCTGTTTAAAGAGACATCACTTTAAAGAGACATCGCTATAAAGAGGCATCACTATAAAGAGACATCGCTATAAATAGACATCACTATAAAGAGACATCGCTATAAAGAGGCATCACTGTAAAGAGACATCACTATAAAGAGACATCACTTCAAATAGACATCACTATAAAGAGACATCACTTTAAAGAGGCATCACTGTAAAAAGTCATCACTTCAAATAGACATCACTACAAAGAGACATCACTATAAAGAGACATCACATAAAGAGACATCACTATAAAGACACATCACTATAAAGAGACATCACTGTAAAGAGACATCACTTTAAAGAGGCATCACTATAAAGAGACATCACTTAAAGAGACATCACTTTAAAGAGACATCACTTAAACAGACATCACTTTAAAGAGACATCGCTGTAAAGAGGCATCATTATAAGCAGACATCACTTAAAATTACATCACTATAAAGAGACATCACTTTAAGAGACATCACTTCTAAAGAGACATCACTTTAAAGAGACTTGGCAAATAAAGAGATCACTTAAACAGACATCACTTTAAAGAGACATCGCTGTAAAGAGTCATCACTTAAAGAGAGATCACTATGAACACACATCACTTAAAGAGACATCACTTTAAAGAGACATCACTTTGAAGAGGCATCGCTGTAAAGAGACATCCTGTTTAAAGAGACATCACTGTAAAGAGACATCACTTTAAAGAGACATCACTATAAAGAGACATCACTTCAAATAGACATCACTATAAAGAGACATCACTGTAAAGAGACGTCACTTTAAAGAAGCATCACTATAAAAAGTCATCACTTCAAATAGACATCACTACAGAGAGACATCACTATAAAGAGACATCACTTAAAGATACATCACTATAAAGAGACATCACTGTAAAGACACATCACAATAAAGAGACATCACTTAAAGAGACATCACTTTAAAGAGACATCACTTAAACAGACATCACTTTAAAGAGACATCGCTGTAAAGAGGCATCATTATAAGCAGACATCACTTAAAATTACATCACTATAAAGAGACATCACTTAAAGAGACATCACTTCTAAAGACACATCACTTTAAAGAGACTTCGCAAATAAAGAGATCACTTAAACAGACATCACTTTAAAGAGACATCGCTGTAAAGAGTCATCACTTAAAGAGACATCACTATGAACACACATCACTTAAAGAGACATCACTTTAAAGAGACATCACTTAAAGACACATCACTTTGAAGAGGCATCGCTGTAAAGATACATCCTGTTTAAAGAGACATCAGTTTAAAGAGACATCGCTATAAAGAGGCATCACTGTAAAGAGGCATCACTATAAAGAGACTTCACTTTAAAGAGACATCACTTTAAAGAGACATCACTTTAAAGAGACATCACTTAAAGAGAAATCACTTTGAAGAGGCATCGCTGTAGAGTCATCATCATAAGGAGACATCACTATAAAGACACATCACAATAAAGAGACATCGCTTTGAATACATATCACTATAAAGAGGCATCACTATAAAGAGACATCCTGTTTAAAGAGACATCACTTTAAAGAGACATCGCTATAAAGAGGCATCACTGTAAAGAGGCATCACTATAAAGAGACATCACTATAAAGAGACATCGCTATAAAGAGGCATCACTATAAAGAGACATCGCTTTAAATAGACATCACTATAAAGAGACATCGCTATAAAGAGGCATCACTGTAAAGAGACATCACTATAAAGAGACATCACTCTAAAGAGACATCACTGTAAAGAGACATCACTATAAAGAGACATCACTTCAAATAGACATCACTATAAAGAGACATCACTTTAAAGAGGCATCACTGTAAAAAGTCATCACTTCAAATAGACATCACTACAAAGAGACATCACTATAAAGAGATCACTTAAACAGACATCACTATAAAGACACATCACTTAAAGAGACATCACTATAAAGAGACATCACTGTAAAGAGGCATCACTATAAAGAGACATCACTTCAAATAGACATCACTATAAAGAGACATCACTATAAAGAGACATCACTATAAAGAGACATCGCTATAAATAGACATCGCTATAAAGAGGCATCACTGTAAAGAGACATCACTATAAAGAGACATCACTCTAAAGAGACATCACTGTAAAGAGACATCACTTTAAAGAGACATCACTATAAAGAGACATCACTTCAAATAGACATCACTATAAAGAGACATCACTGTAAAGAGACGTCACTTTAAAGAAGCATCACTATAAAAAGTCATCACTTCAAATAGACATCACTACAGAGAGACATCACTATAAAGAGACATCACTTAAAGAGACATCACTATAAAGAGACATCACTGTAAAGACACATCACAATAAAGAGACATCACTTAAAGAGACATCACTTTAAAGAGACATCACTTAAACAGACATCACTTTAAATAGACATCGCTGTAAAGAGGCATCATTATAAGCAGACATCACTTAAAATTACATCACTATAAAGAGACATCACTTAAAGAGACATCACTTCTAAAGACACATCACTTTAAAGAGACTTCGCAAATAAAGAGATCACTTAAACAGACATAACTTTAAAGAGACATCGCTGTAAAGAGTCATCACTTAAAGAGACATCACTATGAACACACATCACTTAAAGAGACATCACTTTAAAGAGACATCACTTAAAGACACATCACTTTGAAGAGGCATCGCTGTAAAGATACATCCTGTTTAAAGAGACATCAGTTTAAAGAGACATCGCTATAAAGAGGCATCACTGTAAAGAGGCATCACTATAAAGAGACTTCACTTTAAAGAGACATCACTTTAAAGAGACATCACTTTAAAGAGACATCGCTGTAAGGAGCCATCATTATAAGAAGACATCACTATAAATAGACATCACTAAAAGAGACATCGCTTTAAAGAGATATCACTTTAAAGAGACATTATAAGGAGACATCACTTAAAGAGACATCACTTTAAAGAGACATCATGGTAAAGAGGCATCACTATAAAGAGACATCACCTTAAAGAGACATCACTATGAACACACATCACTTAAAGAGACATAACTTTAAAGAGAATTAACAATAAAGAGACGTCACCTAAGGAGACATCACTTTAAAGAGACAACACTTAAAGAGACATCACTTTGAAGAGGCATCGCTGTAAAGAGGCATCATTATAAGGAGACATCACTATAAAGAGACATCACTATAAAGAGACATTGCTTTAAAAAGATATCACTATAAGAGACTTCTCAAATAAAGAGACATCACTTAAAGAGACATCAATTTAAAGAGACATCGCTATAAATAGACATCGCTATAAAGAGGCATCACTGTAAAGAGACATCACTATAAAGAGACATCACTGTAAAGAGACATCACTGTAAAGAGACATTACTTTAAAGAGACGTCACTCTAAAGAGACATCACTTTTAAAGAGACATCGCTATAAAGAGACATCGGTATAAAGGGGCATCACTTTAAAGAGACATAAGATTTAAGAGACATCACTGTAAAGAGACATCACTTTAAAGAGACATCACTATGAAGACACAGCAATTTAAAGAGACATCGCTATAAAGAGGCATCACTATAAAGAGACATCCTGTTTAAAGAGACATCACTTTAAAGAGACATCGCTATAAAGAGGCATCACTATAAAGAGACATCGCTATAAATAGACATCACTATAAAGAGACATCGCTATAAAGAGGCATCACTGTAAAGAGACATCACTATAAAGAGACATCACTTCAAATAGACATCACTATAAAGAGACATCACTTTAAAGAGGCATCACTGTAAAAAGTCATCACTTCAAATAGACATCACTACAAAGAGACATCACTATAAAGAGACATCACATAAAGAGACATCACTATAAAGAGACATCACTTAAAGAGACATCACTATAAAGAGACATCACTGTAAAGACACATCACAATAAAGAGACATCACTTAAAGAGACATCACTTTAAAGAGACATCACTTTAAAGAGAATTCACAATAAAGAGACGTCACTTAAGGAGACATCACTTTAAAGAGACATCACTTTAAAGAGACATCATTTAGAGACATCACTTTGAAGAGGCATCGCTGTAAAGAGGCATCATTATAAGGAGACATCACTATAAAGAGACATCACTATAAAGAGACATCGCTTTAAAGAGATATCACTATAAAGAGACTTCTCAAATAAAGAGACATCACTTAAAGACACATCAATTTAAAGAGACACCACTTTAAAGAGGCATCGCTGTAAAGAGACATCACTTTAAAGAGGCATCACTATAAAGAGGCATCGCTGTAAAGAGGCAACATTATAAGGAGACATCACTGTAAAGAGACATCACTATAAAGAGACATCACTTAAAGAGACATCACTTAAAGAGACATCACTTTAAAGAGAATTCACAATAAAGAGACGTCACTTAAGGAGACGTCACTTACGGAGACATCACTTTGAAGAGGCATCGCTGTAAAGAGGCATCATTATAAGGAGACATCACTATAAAGAGACATCACTATATAGAGACATCGCTTTAAAGAGATATCACTATAAAGAGACTTCTCAAAGCAAGAGAGTCAAGATTGAGATGGCTTGGACATGTGTGGAGGAGAGATGATGAGTATATTGGGAGAAGGATGCTGAATATGGAGCTGCCAGGGAAGAGGAGAAGAGGAAGGCCAAAGAGGAGGTTTATGGATGTGGTGAGGGAAGACATGCAGGTGGCTGGTGTGACAGAGGAAGATGCAGAAGACAGGAAGAAATGGAAACGGATGATCGGCTGTGGGGACCCCTAACGGGAGCAGCCGAAAGTAGCAGTAGACTATGAAGAGACTTCTCAAATAAAGAGACATCACTATAAAGAGACATCACTTCAAAGAGACTTCACAATAAAGAGACATCACTTAAAGAGACATCACTATAAACACACATCATTTAAAGAGACATCACTTTAAAGAGAATTCACAATAAAGAGACATCACTTAAAGAGACATCACTATAAAGAGACATCGCTTTAAAGAGATATCACTATAAAGAGGAATCGCTTTAAAGAGACATCATTATAAGGAGAAATCCCAAAGAGACATCACTATAAGGAGAAATCATTTAAAGATACATCACTTTAAAGAGACATCACTTAAATAGACATCACTTTAAAGCGGCATCGCTGTTAAGAGGCATCATTATAAGGAGACATCACTATAAAGAGACAACACTATAAAGAGACATCACTATAAAGAGACATCACTTTTAAGAGACATCGCTATAAAGAGACATCGGTATAAAGAGGCATCACTTTAAAGAGACATCACTATGAAGACACAGCAATTTAAAGAGACATCACTGTAAAGAGACATCACTATAAAGAAACATCACTTTAAAGAGGCATCAATGTAAAAAGTCATCACTTCAAATAGACATCACTACAAAGAGAAATCACTATAAAGAGACATCACTTAAAGAGACATCACTATAAAGACACATCACTTAAAGAGACATCACTTTAAAGAGGCATCACTATAAAGAGAAATCACTTCAAATAGACATCACTATAAAGAGACATCACTATAAAGCGACATCACTTTAAAGAGACATCACTATAAAGAGACATCACTATAAAGAGGCAGCACTTTAAAGAGACATCACCATAAAGAGACATCGCTATAAAGAGGCATCACTATAAAGAGACATCGCTATAAATAGACATCGCTATAAAGAGGCATCACTGTAAAGAGACATCACCATAAAGAGACATCACTCTAAAGAGACATCACTGTAAAGAGACATCACTTTAAAGAGACATCACTATAGAGACATCACTTCAAATAGACATCACTATAAAGAGACATCACTGTAAAGAGACGTCACTTTAAAGAAGCATCACTATAAAAAGTCATCACTTCAAATAGACATCACTACAAAGAGACATCATTATAAAGAGACATCACTTAAAGAGGCATCATTGTAAGGAGACATCACTATAAAGAGACATCACTATAAAGAGACATCACTTCAAAGAGACTTCACAATAAAGAGACATCACTTAAAGAGACATCACTATAAACACACAACACTTAAAGAGACATCACTTTAAAGAGAATTCACAATAAAGAGACGTCACTTAAAGAGACATCACTATAAAGAGACATCACTTTAAAGAGACATCACTTTAAAGAGAATTCACAATAAAGAGACGTCACTTAAGGAGACATCACTTTAAAGAGACATCACTTTAAAGAGACATCATTTAGAGACATCACTTTGAAGAGGCATCGCTGTAAAGAGGCATCATTATAAGGAGACATCACTATAAAGAGACATCACTATAAAGAGACATCGCTTTAAAGAGATATCACTATAAAGAGACTTCTCAAATAAAGAGACATCACTTAAAGACACATCAATTTAAAGAGACACCACTTTAAAGAGGCATCGCTGTAAAGAGACATCACTTTAAAGAGGCATCACTATAAAGAGGCATCGCTGTAAAGAGGCAACATTATAAGGAGACATCACTGTAAAGAGACATCACTATAAAGAGACATCTCTTAAAGAGACATCACTTAAAGAGACATCACTTTAAAGAGAATTCACAATAAAGAGACGTCACTTAAGGAGACGTCACTTACGGAGACATCACTTTGAAGAGGCATCGCTGTAAAGAGGCATCATTATAAGGAGACATCACTATAAAGAGACATCACTATATAGAGACATCGCTTTAAAGAGATATCACTATAAAGAGACTTCTCAAAGCAAGAGAGGCAAGATTGAGATGGCTTGGACATGTGTGGAGGAGAGATGATGAGTATATTGGGAGAAGGATGCTGAATATGGAGCTGCCAGGGAAGAGGAGAAGAGGAAGGCCAAAGAGGAGGTTTATGGATGTGGTGAGGGAAGACATGCAGGTGGCTGGTGTGACAGAGGAAGATGCAGAAGACAGGAAGAAATGGAAACGGATGATCGGCTGTGGGGACCCCTAACGGGAGCAGCCGAAAGTAGCAGTAGACTATGAAGAGACTTCTCAAATAAAGAGACATCACTATAAAGAGACATCACTTCAAAGAGACTTCACAATAAAGAGACATCACTTAAAGAGACATCACTATAAACACACATCACTTAAAGAGACATCACTTTAAAGAGAATTCACAATAAAGAGACATCACTTAAAGAGACATCACTATAAAGAGACATCGCTTTAAAGAGATATCACTATAAAGAGGCATCGCTTTAAAGAGACATCATTATAAGGAGAAATCCCAAAGAGACATCACTATAAGGAGAAATCATTTAAAGATACATCACTTTAAAGAGACATCACTTAAATAGACATCACTTTAAAGCGGCATCGCTGTTAAGAGGCATCATTATAAGGAGACATCACTATAAAGAGACAACACTATAAAGAGACATCACTATAAAGAGACATCACTTTTAAGAGACATCGCTATAAAGAGACATCGGTATAAAGAGGCATCACTTTAAAGAGACATCACTATGAAGACACAGCAATTTAAAGAGACATCACTGTAAAGAGACATCACTATAAAGAAACATCACTTTAAAGAGGCATCAATGTAAAAAGTCATCACTTCAAATAGACATCACTACAAAGAGAAATCACTATAAAGAGACATCACTTAAAGAGACATCACTATAAAGACACATCACTTAAAGAGACATCACTATAAAGAGACATCACTGTAAAGACACATCACAATAAAGAGACATCACTTAAAGAGACATCACTTTAAAGAGACATCACTTTAAAGAGAATTCACAATAAAGAGACGTCACTTAAGGAGACATCACTTTAAAGAGACATCACTTTAAAGAGACATCATTTAGAGACATCACTTTGAAGAGGCATCGCTGTAAAGAGGCATCATTATAAGGAGACATCACTATAAAGAGACATCACTATAAAGAGACATCGCTTTAAAGAGATATCACTATAAAGAGACTTCTCAAATAAAGAGACATCACTTAAAGACACATCAATTTAAAGAGACACCACTTTAAAGAGGCATCGCTGTAAAGAGACATCACTTTAAAGAGGCATCACTATAAAGAGGCATCGCTGTAAAGAGGCAACATTATAAGGAGACATCACTGTAAAGAGACATCACTATAAAGAGACATCACTTAAAGAGACATCACTTAAAGAGACATCACTTTAAAGAGAATTCACAATAAAGAGACGTCACTTAAGGAGACGTCACTTACGGAGACATCACTTTGAAGAGGCATCGCTGTAAAGAGGCATCATTATAAGGAGACATCACTATAAAGAGACATCACTATATAGAGACATCGCTTTAAAGAGATATCACTATAAAGAGACTTCTCAAAGCAAGAGAGTCAAGATTGAGATGGCTTGGACATGTGTGGAGGAGAGATGATGAGTATATTGGGAGAAGGATGCTGAATATGGAGCTGCCAGGGAAGAGGAGAAGAGGAAGGCCAAAGAGGAGGTTTATGGATGTGGTGAGGGAAGACATGCAGGTGGCTGGTGTGACAGAGGAAGATGCAGAAGACAGGAAGAAATGGAAACGGATGATCGGCTGTGGGGACCCCTAACGGGAGCAGCCGAAAGTAGCAGTAGACTATGAAGAGACTTCTCAAATAAAGAGACATCACTATAAAGAGACATCACTTCAAAGAGACTTCACAATAAAGAGACATCACTTAAAGAGACATCACTATAAACACACATCATTTAAAGAGACATCACTTTAAAGAGAATTCACAATAAAGAGACATCACTTAAAGAGACATCACTATAAAGAGGCATCGCTTTAAAGAGATATCACTATAAAGAGGCATCGCTTTAAAGAGACATCATTATAAGGAGAAATCCCAAAGAGACATCACTATAAGGAGAAATCATTTAAAGATACATCACTTTAAAGAGACATCACTTAAATAGACATCACTTTAAAGCGGCATCGCTGTTAAGAGGCATCATTATAAGGAGACATCACTATAAAGAGACAACACTATAAAGAGACATCACTATAAAGAGACATCACTTTTAAGAGACATCGCTATAAAGAGACATCGGTATAAAGAGGCATCACTTTAAAGAGACATCACTATGAAGACACAGCAATTTAAAGAGACATCACTGTAAAGAGACATCACTATAAAGAAACATCACTTTAAAGAGGCATCAATGTAAAAAGTCATCACTTCAAATAGACATCACTACAAAGAGAAATCACTATAAAGAGACATCACTTAAAGAGACATCACTATAAAGACACATCACTTAAAGAGACATCACTATAAAGAGACATCACTGTAAAGAGACATCACTTTAAAGAGGCATCACTATAAAGAGACATCACTTCAAATAGACATCACTATAAAGAGACATCACTATAAAGCGACATCACTTTAAAGAGACATCACTATAAAGAGACATCACTATAAAGAGGCAGCACTTTAAAGAGACATCACCATAAAGAGACATCGCTATAAAGAGGCATCACTATAAAGAGACATCGCTATAAATAGACATCGCTATAAAGAGGCATCACTGTAAAGAGACATCACCATAAAGCGACATCACTCTAAAGAGACATCACTGTAAAGAGACATCACTTTAAAGAGACATCACTATAGAGACATCACTTCAAATAGACATCACTATAAAGAGACATCACTGTAAAGAGACGTCACTTTAAAGAAGCATCACTATAAAAAGTCATCACTTCAAATAGACATCACTACAAAGAGACATCATTATAAAGAGACATCACTTAAAGAGGCATCATTGTAAGGAGACATCACTATAAAGAGACATCACTATAAAGAGACATCACTTCAAAGAGACTTCACAATAAAGAGACATCACTTAAAGAGACATCACTATAAACACACAACACTTAAAGAGACATCACTTTAAAGAGAATTCACAATAAAGAGACGTCACTTAAAGAGACATCACTATAAAGAGACATCACTTTAAAGAGACATCACTTTAAAGAGAATTCACAATAAAGAGACGTCACTTAAGGAGACATCACTTTAAAGAGACATCACTTTAAAGAGACATCATTTAGAGACATCACTTTGAAGAGGCATCGCTGTAAAGAGGCATCATTATAAGGAGACATCACTATAAAGAGACATCACTATAAAGAGACATCGCTTTAAAGAGATATCACTATAAAGAGACTTCTCAAATAAAGAGACATCACTTAAAGACACATCAATTTAAAGAGACACCACTTTAAAGAGGCATCGCTGTAAAGAGACATCACTTTAAAGAGGCATCACTATAAAGAGGCATCGCTGTAAAGAGGCAACATTATAAGGAGACATCACTGTAAAGAGACATCACTATAAAGAGACATCTCTTAAAGAGACATCACTTAAAGAGACATCACTTTAAAGAGAATTCACAATAAAGAGACGTCACTTAAGGAGACGTCACTTACGGAGACCTCACTTTGAAGAGGCATCGCTGTAAAGAGGCATCATTATAAGGAGACATCACTATAAAGAGACATCACTATATAGAGACATCGCTTTAAAGAGATATCACTATAAAGAGACTTCTCAAAGCAAGAGAGTCAAGATTGAGATGGCTTGGACATGTGTGGAGGAGAGATGATGAGTATATTGGGAGAAGGATGCTGAATATGGAGCTGCCAGGGAAGAGGAGAAGAGGAAGGCCAAAGAGGAGGTTTATGGATGTGGTGAGGGAAGACATGCAGGTGGCTGGTGTGACAGAGGAAGATGCAGAAGACAGGAAGAAATGGAAACGGATGATCGGCTGTGGGGACCCCTAACGGGAGCAGCCGAAAGTAGCAGTAGACTATGAAGAGACTTCTCAAATAAAGAGACATCACTATAAAGAGACATCACTTCAAAGAGACTTCACAATAAAGAGACATCACTTAAAGAGACATCACTATAAACACACATCACTTAAAGAGACATCACTTTAAAGAGAATTCACAATAAAGAGACATCACTTAAAGAGACATCACTATAAAGAGACATCGCTTTAAAGAGATATCACTATAAAGAGGCATCGCTTTAAAGAGACATCATTATAAGGAGAAATCCCAAAGAGACATCACTATAAGGAGAAATCATTTAAAGATACATCACTTTAAAGAGACATCACTTAAATAGACATCACTTTAAAGCGGCATCGCTGTTAAGAGGCATCATTATAAGGAGACATCACTATAAAGAGACAACACTATAAAGAGACATCACTATAAAGAGACATCACTTTTAAGAGACATCGCTATAAAGAGACATCGGTATAAAGAGGCATCACTTTAAAGAGACATCACTATGAAGACACAGCAATTTAAAGAGACATCACTGTAAAGAGACATCACTATAAAGAAACATCACTTTAAAGAGGCATCAATGTAAAAAGTCATCACTTCAAATAGACATCACTACAAAGAGAAATCACTATAAAGAGACATCACTTAAAGAGACATCACTATAAAGACACATCACTTAAAGAGACATCACTATAAAGAGACATCACTGTAAAGAGACATCACTTTAAAGAGGCATCACTATAAAGAGACATCACTTCAAATAGACATCACTATAAAGAGACATCACTATAAAGCGACATCACTTTAAAGAGACATCACTATAAAGAGACATCACTATAAAGAGGCAGCACTTTAAAGAGACATCACCATAAAGAGACATCGCTATAAAGAGGCATCACTATAAAGAGACATCGCTATAAATAGACATCGCTATAAAGAGGCATCACTGTAAAGAGACATCACCATAAAGAGACATCACTCTAAAGAGACATCACTGTAAAGAGACATCACTTTAAAGAGACATCACTATAGAGACATCACTTCAAATAGACATCACTATAAAGAGACATCACTGTAAAGAGACGTCACTTTAAAGAAGCATCACTATAAAAAGTCATCACTTCAAATAGACATCACTACAAAGAGACATCATTATAAAGAGACATCACTTAAAGAGGCATCATTGTAAGGAGACATCACTATAAAGAGACATCACTATAAAGAGACATCACTTCAAAGAGACTTCACAATAAAGAGACATCACTTAAAGAGACATCACTATAAACACACAACACTTAAAGAGACATCACTTTAAAGAGAATTCACAATAAAGAGACGTCACTTAAAGAGACATCACTATAAAGAGACATCACTTTAAAGAGACATCACTTTAAAGAGAATTCACAATAAAGAGACGTCACTTAAAGAGACATCACTATAAAGAGACATCACTTTAAAGAGACATCATTTAGAGACATCACTTTGAAGAGGCATCGCTGTAAAGAGGCATCATTATAAGGAGACATCACTATAAAGAGACATCACTATAAAGAGACATCGCTTTAAAGAGATATCACTATAAAGAGACTTCTCAAATAAAGAGACATCACTTAAAGACACATCAATTTAAAGAGACACCACTTTAAAGAGGCATCGCTGTAAAGAGACATCACTTTAAAGAGGCATCACTATAAAGAGGCATCGCTGTAAAGAGGCAACATTATAAGGAGACATCACTGTAAAGAGACATCACTATAAAGAGACATCACTTAAAGAGACATCACTTTAAAGAGAATTCACAATAAAGAGACGTCACTTAAGGAGACGTCACTTACGGAGACATCACTTTGAAGAGGCATCGCTGTAAAGAGGCATCATTATAAGGAGACATCACTATAAAGAGACATCACTATATAGAGACATCGCTTTAAAGAGATATCACTATAAAGAGACTTCTCAAAGCAAGAGAGGCAAGATTGAGATGGCTTGGACATGTGTGGAGGAGAGATGATGAGTATATTGGGAGAAGGATGCTGAATATGGAGCTGCCAGGGAAGAGGAGAAGAGGAAGGCCAAAGAGGAGGTTTATGGATGTGGTGAGGGAAGACATGCAGGTGGCTAGTGTGACAGAGGAAGACGCAGAAGACAGGAAGAAATGGAAACGGATGATCCGCTGTGGCGACCCCTAACGGGAGCAGCCAATAGTAGCAGTAGACTATAAAGAGACTTCTCAAATAAAGAGACATCACTATAAAGAGACATCACTTCAAAGAGACTTCACAATAAAGAGACATCACTTAAAGAGACATCACTATAAACACACATCACTTAAAGAGACATCACTTTAAAAAGAATTCACAATAAAGAGACATCACTTACAGAGACATCACTATAAAGAGGCATCGCTTTAAAGAGACATCATTATAAGGAGAAATCACTTAAAAAGACATCACTATAAGGAGAAATCACTTAAAGATACATCACTTTAAAGAGACATCACTTAAATAGAAATCACTTTAAAGCGGCATCGCTGTTAAGAGGCATCATTATAAGGAGACATCACTATAAAGAGATATCACTATAAAGAGACATCACTATAAAGAGACATCGCTATAAGGAGACATCACTTTAAAGAGACATCACTATGAAGACACAGCAATTTATAGAGACATCACTGTAAAGAGACATAACTATAAAGAGACATCACTTCAAATAGACATCACTATAAAGAAACATCACTTTAAAGAGGCATCACTGTAAAAAGTCATCACTTCAAATAGACATCACTACAAAGAGACATCACTATAAAGAGACATCACTTAAAGAGACATCACTATAAAGACACATCACTTAAAGAGACATCACTATAAAGAGACATCACTGTAAAGAGACATCACTATAAAGAGACATCACTTCAAATAGACATCACTATAAAGAGACATCACTATAAAGAGGCAGCACTTTAAAGAGACATCACCATAAAGAGACATCGCTATAAAGAGGCATCACTATAAAGAGACATCGCTATAAAAAGACATCGCTATAAAGAGGCATCACTGTAAAGAGACATCACTATAAAGAGACATCACTTCAAATAGACATCACTATAAAGAGACATCACTGTAAAGAGACGTCACTTTAAAGAAGCATCACTATAAAAAGTCATCACTTCAAATAGACATCACTACAAAGAGACATCACTATAAAGAGGCATCATTGTAAGGAGACATCACTATAAAGAGACATCACTATAAAGAGACATCACTTTAAAGAGAATTCACAATAAAGAGACGTCACTTAAAGAGACATCACTATAAAGAGACATCACTTTAAAGAGACATCACTTTAAATAGAATTCACAATAGAGAGACGTCACTTAAGGAGACATCACTTTAAAGAGACATCACTTTAAAGAGACATCATTTAGAGACATCACTTTGAAGAAGCATCGCTGTAAAGAGGCATCATTATAAGGAGACATCACTATAAAGAGACATCACTATAAAGAGACATCGCTTTAAAGAGATATCACTATAAAGAGACTTCTCAAATAAAAAGACATCACTTAAAGACACATCAATTTAAAGAGACACCACTTTAAAGAGGCATCGCTGTAAAGAGACATCACTTTAAAGAGGCATCACTATAAAGAGGCATCGCTGTAAAGAGGCAACATTATAAGGAGACATCACTGTAAAGAGACATCACTATAAAGAGACATCACTTAAAGAGACATCACTTTAAAGAGAATTCACAATAAAGAGACGTCACTTAAGGAGACGTCACTTAAGGAGACATCACTTTGAAGAGGCATCGCTGTAAAGAGGCATCATTATAAGGAGACATCACTATAAAGAGACATCACTATATAGAGACACCGCTTTAAAGAGATATCACTATAAAGAGACTTCTCAAAGCAAGAGAGGCAAGATTGAGATGGCTTGGACATGTGTGGAGGAGAGATGATGAGTATATTGGGGGAAGGATGCTGAATATGGAGCTGCCAGGGAAGAGGAGAAGAGGAAGGCCAAAGAGGAGGTTTATGGATGTGGTGAGGGAAGACATGGAGGTGGCTGGTGTGACAGAGGAAGACGCAGAAGACAGGAAGAAATGGAAACGGATGATCCGCTGTGGCGACCCCTAACGGGAGCAGCCGAAAGTAGCAGTAGACTATAAAGAGACTTCTCAAATAAAGAGACATCACTATAAAGAGACATCACTTCAAAGAGACTTCACAATAAAGAAACATCACTTAAAGATACATCACTATAAACACACATCACTTAAAGAGACATCACTTTAAAGAGAATTCACAATAAAGAGACAACACTTAAAGAGACATCACTATAAAGAGACCGCTTTAAAGAGACATCATTATAAGGAGACATCACTTAAATAGACATCACTTTAAAGCGGCATCGCTGTTAAGAGGCATCATTATAAGGAGACATCACTATAAAGAGACAACACTATAAAGAGACATCACTATAAAGAGACATCACTTTTAAGAGACATCGCTATAAGGAGACATCACTATAAAAATACATCACTATAAAAAGACATCACTATAAAGACATCACTTTTAAAGACACATCGCTATAAAGAGACATCGGTATGAAGAGGCATCACTTTAAAGAGACATACGATTTAAGAGACATCACTGTAAAGAGACATCACTTTAAAGAGACATCACTATGAAGACACAGCAATTTAAAGAGACATCGCTATAAAGAGGCATCACTATAAAGAGACATCCTGTTTAAAGAGACATCACTTTAAAGAGACATCGCTATAAAGAGACATCACTATAAAGAGACATCACTTCAAAGAGACTTCACAATAAAGAGACATCACTTAAAGAGACATCACTATAAAGAGGCATCGCTTTAAAGAGACATCACTTAAAGAGACATCACTTTAAAGAGAATTCACAATAAAGAGACGTCACTTAAGGAGACGTCACTTACGGAGACATCACTTTGAAGAGGCATCGCTGTAAAGAGGCATCATTATAAGGAGACATCACTATAAAGAGACATCCCTATAAAAAGACATCGCTTTAAAGAGATATCACTATAAAGAGACTTCTCAAATAAAGAGACATCAGTTTAAGAGACATCAATTTAAAGAGATATCACTATAAAGAGACATCGCTTTAAAGAGATATCACTAAAATGAGACATCAGTATAAAGAGACGTCACTATAAAGAGACATCACTATAAAGAGGCATCGCTTTAAAGAGACTTCACAATAAAGAGACATCACTTAAAGAGACAATACTTTAAAGAGACATCACTTAAACAGACATCACTTTAAAGAGGCATCGCTGTACAGAGGCATCATTATAAGGAGACATCACTATGAAGAGACATCACTATAAAGAGACATCGCTTTAAAGAGATATCACTTTTAAGAGACATTGTAAGGAGATATCACTTAAAGAGAAATCACTATAAAGAGATATCACTTAAAGAGACATCACTTCTAAAGGGACATCACTTTAAAGAGACTTCACAATAAAGATACATCACTGAATGAGACATCACTTTAAAGAGACATCACAAGAAAGAGACTTCACTTAAAGACACAACAATTTAAAGAGGCATCGCTGTAAAAAGTCATCATTATAAGGAGACATCACTTAAAGACACATCCCTATAAAGAGACATCACTAAAAGAGACATCAGTATAAAGAGACATCACTTAAAGAGACATCACTTTAAAGAGACTTCTCAAATAGAGACATCGCTTAAGAGACATCAATTTAAAGAGACATCACTTTAAAGAGGCATCGCTGTAAAAAGGCATCATTGTAAGGACACATCACTATAAAGACACATCACTTAAAGAGACATCACTATAAACACACATCACTTAAAGAGACATCACTTTAAAGAGGCATCGCTGTAAAGAGGCATCATTATAAGGAGACATCAGTATAAACAGACATGACTATAAAGAGACATCGCTTTAAAGAGAAATCACTAAAAAGAGACATCAGTATAAAGAGACGTCACTATAAAGAAACATAACTATAAAGAGGCATCGCTTTAAAGAGACTTCACAATGAAGAGACATCACTTAAAGAGACATCACTTTAAAGAGACATCACTTAAACAGACATCACTTTTAAGAGACATTGTAACAAGACATCACTTAAAGAGAAATCACTATAAAGAGACATCACTTAAAGAGACATCACTTTAAAGAGACTTCACAATAAAGATACATCACTGAAAGAGACATCACTTTAAAGAGACATCACAAGAAAGAGACTTCACTTAAAGAGACAACACTTTAAAGAGGCATCGCTGTAAAGAGGCACCATTATAAGGAGACATCACTTAAAGAGACATCACTATAAAGAGACATCAGTATAAAGAGACATCGCTTTAAAGAGACATCACTATAAAGAGACATCACTTCAAAGACACTTCACAATAAATAGACATCACTTAAAGAGACATCACTATAAACACACATCACTTAAAGAGACATCACTTAAAGAGACATCACTATAAAGTGACATCACTTAAAGAGACATCACTTTAAAGAGACTTCTCAAATAAAGAGACATCGCTTAAAGAGACATCAATTTAAAGAGACATCACTTTAAAGAGGCATCACTGTAAAAAGGCATCATTGTAAGGACACATCACTATAAAGACACATCACTATAAAGAGACATCACTTCAAAGACACTTCACAATAAAGAGACATCACTTAAAGAGACATCACTATAAACACACATCACTTAAAGAGACATCACTTTAAAGAGGCATCGCTGTAAAGAGGCATCATTATACGGAGACATCAGTATAAAGACACATGACTATAAAGAGACATCGCTTTAAAGAGATATCACTAAAAAGAGACATAAGTATAAAGAGACGTCACTATAAAGAGACATTACTATAAAGAGGCATCGCTTTAAAGAGACTTCACAATAAAGAGACATCACTTAAAGAGACATCACTTTAAAGAGACATCACTTTAAAGAGACATCACTTAAACAGACATCACTTTAAAGAGGCATCGCTGTAAAGAGGCATCATTATAAGGAGACATCAGTATAAAGAGACGTCACTATAAAGAGACATCACTATAAAGAGGCATCACTTTAAAGAGACTTCACAATAAAGAGACATCACTTAAAGAAACGATACTTTAAAGAGACATCACTTAAACAGACATCACTTTAAAGAGGCATCGCTGTACAGAGGCATCATTATAAGGAGACATCACTATGAAGAGACATCACTATAAAGAGACATAACTATAAAGAGACATCGCTTTAAAGAGATATCACTCTAAAGAGACATTGTAAGGAGACATCACTATAAAGAGACATCACTATACAGAGACATCACTTAAAGAGACAACACTTCTAAAGGGACATCACTTTAAAGAGACTTCACAATAAAGATACATCACTTAAAGAGACATCACTTTCAAGAGACATCATAATAAAGAGACTTCACTTAAAGAGACATCACTTTAAAGAGGCATCGCTGTAAAGAGGCATCATTATAAGGATACATCACTTAAAGAGACATCACTATAAAGAGACATCACTATAAACACACATCACTTAAAGAGACATCACTTTAAAGAGAATTTACAATAAATAGACGCCACTTAAAGAGACATCACTTTGAAGAGGCATCGCTGTAAAGAAGCATCACTATAAAGTGACATCACTATAAAGAGACATCACTTCAAAGAGACTTCACAATAAAGAGACATCACTTAAACAGACATCACTTTAAAGAGACATCGCTGTAAAGAGGCATCATTATAAGGAGACATCACTATAAAGACACATCACTATAAAGAGACATCGCTTTAAATACATATCACTATAAAGAGGCATAACTTAAAGAAACATCACTATAAAGAGACATCACTATAAAGGGGCATCGCTTTAAAGAGACTTCACAATAAAGAGACATCACTTAAAGAGACATCACTTTAAAGAGACATCACTTTAAAGAGACATCACTTAAACAGACATCACTTTAAAGAGGCATCGCTGTAAAGAGGCATCATTATAAGGAGACATCACTATAAAGAGACATCCCTATAAAAAGACATCGCTTTAAAGATATATCACTATAAAGAGACTTCTCAAATAAAGAGACATCAGTTTAAGAGACATCAATTTAAAGAGACATCACTTTAAAGAGACATTGTTAGGAGACATCACTTAAAGAGACATCACTATAAAGAGACATCCATTTAAAGACACATTACTTTAAAGAGGCATCGCTGTAAAGAGACATCATTGTAAGGAGACATCACTATAAGGAGACATCACTTCAAAGAGACTTCACAATAAAGAGACATCACTTAAAGAGACATCACTATAAACACACATCACTTAAAGAGACATCACTTTAAAGAGGCATCGCTGTAAAAAGGCATCATTGTAAGGACACATCACTATAAAGACACATCACTTAAAGAGACATCACTATAAACACACATCACTTAAAGAGACATCACTTTAAAGAGGCATCGCTGTAAAGAGGCATCATTATAAGGAGACATCAGTATAAACAGACATGACTATAAAGAGACATCGCTTTAAAGAGAAATCACTAAAAAGAGACATCAGTATAAAGAGACGTCACTATAAAGAAACATAACTATAAAGAGGCATCGCTTTAAAGAGACTTCACAATGAAGAGACATCACTTAAAGAGACATCACTTTAAAGAGACATCACTTAAACAGACATCACTTTTAAGAGACATTGTAACAAGACATCACTTAAAGAGAAATCACTATAAAGAGACATCACTTAAAGAGACATCACTTTAAAGAGACTTCACAATAAAGATACATCACTGAAAGAGACATCACTTTAAAGAGACATCACAAGAAAGAGACTTCACTTAAAGAGACAACACTTTAAAGAGGCATCGCTGTAAAGAGGCACCATTATAAGGAGACATCACTTAAAGAGACATCACTATAAAGAGACATCAGTATAAAGAGACATCGCTTTAAAGAGACATCACTATAAAGAGACATCACTTCAAAGACACTTCACAATAAATAGACATCACTTAAAGAGACATCACTATAAACACACATCACTTAAAGAGACATCACTTAAAGAGACATCACTATAAAGTGACATCACTTAAAGAGACATCACTTTAAAGAGACTTCTCAAATAAAGAGACATCGCTTAAAGAGACATCAATTTAAAGAGACATCACTTTAAAGAGGCATCGCTGTAAAAAGGCATCATTGTAAGGACACATCACTATAAAGACACATCACTATAAAGAGACATCACTTCAAAGACACTTCACAATAAAGAGACATCACTTAAAGAGACATCACTATAAACACACATCACTTAAAGAGACATCACTTTAAAGAAGCATCGCTGTAAAGAGGCATCATTATAAGGAGACATCAGTATAAAGAGACATGACTATAAAGAGACATCGCTTTAAAGAGATATCACTAAAAAGAGACATAAGTATAAAGAGACGTCACTATAAAGAGACATTACTATAAAGAGGCATCGCTTTAAAGAGACTTCACAATAAAGAGACATCACTTAAAGAGACATCACTTTAAAGAGACATCACTTTAAAGAGACATCACTTAAACAGACATCACTTTAAAGAGGCATCGCTGTAAAGAGGCATCATTATAAGGAGACATCAGTATAAAGAGACGTCACTATAAAGAGACATCACTATAAAGAGGCATCACTTTAAAGAGACTTCACAATAAAGAGACATCACTTAAAGAAACGATACTTTAAAGAGACATCACTTAAACAGACATCACTTTAAAGAGGCATCGCTGTACAGAGGCATCATTATAAGGAGACATCACTATGAAGAGACATCACTATAAAGAGACATAACTATAAAGAGACATCGCTTTAAAGAGATATCACTCTAAAGAGACATTGTAAGGAGACATCACTATAAAGAGACATCACTATACAGAGACATCACTTAAAGAGACAACACTTCTAAAGGGACATCACTTTAAAGAGACTTCACAATAAAGATACATCACTTAAAGAGACATCACTTTCAAGAGACATCATAATAAAGAGACTTCACTTAAAGAGACATCACTTTAAAGAGGCATCGCTGTAAAGAGGCATCATTATAAGGATACATCACTTAAAGAGACATCACTATAAAGAGACATCACTATAAACACACATCACTTAAAGAGACATCACTTTAAAGAGAATTTACAATAAATAGACGCCACTTAAAGAGACATCACTTTGAAGAGGCATCGCTGTAAAGAAGCATCACTATAAAGTGACATCACTATAAAGAGACATCACTTCAAAGAGACTTCACAATAAAGAGACATCACTTAAACAGACATCACTTTAAAGAGACATCGCTGTAAAGAGGCATCATTATAAGGAGACATCACTATAAAGACACATCACTATAAAGAGACATCGCTTTAAATACATATCACTATAAAGAGGCATAACTTAAAGAAACATCACTATAAAGAGACATCACTATAAAGGGGCATCGCTTTAAAGAGACTTCACAATAAAGAGACATCACTTAAAGAGACATCACTTTAAAGAGACATCACTTTAAAGAGACATCACTTAAACAGACATCACTTTAAAGAGGCATCGCTGTAAAGAGGCATCATTATAAGGAGACATCACTATAAAGAGACATCCCTATAAAAAGACATCGCTTTAAAGATATATCACTATAAAGAGACTTCTCAAATAAAGAGACATCAGTTTAAGAGACATCAATTTAAAGAGACATCACTTTAAAGAGACATTGTCAGGAGACATCACTTAAAGAGACATCACTATAAAGAGACATCCATTTAAAGACACATTACTTTAAAGAGGCATCGCTGTAAAGAGACATCATTGTAAGGAGACATCACTATAAGGAGACATCACTTCAAAGAGACTTCACAATAAAGAGACATCACTTAAAGAGACATCACTATAAACACACATCACTTAAAGAGACATCACTTTAAAGAGGCATCGCTGTAAAAAGGCATCATTGTAAGGACACATCACTATAAAGACACATCACTTAAAGAGACATCACTATAAACACACATCACTTAAAGAGACATCATTTTAAAGAGGCATCGCTGTAAAGAGGCATCATTATAAGGAGACATCAGTATAAACAGACATGACTATAAAGAGACATCGCTTTAAAGAGAAATCACTAAAAAGAGACATCAGTATAAAGAGACGTCACTATAAAGAAACATAACTATAAAGAGGCATCGCTTTAAAGAGACTTCACAATGAAGAGACATCACTTAAAGAGACATCACTTTAAAGAGACATCACTTAAACAGACATCACTTTTAAGAGACATTGTAACAAGACATCACTTAAAGAGAAATCACTATAAAGAGACATCACTTAAAGAGACATCACTTTAAAGAGACTTCACAATAAAGATACATCACTGAAAGAGACATCACTTTAAAGAGACATCACAAGAAAGAGACTTCACTTAAAGAGACAACACTTTAAAGAGGCATCGCTGTAAAGAGGCACCATTATAAGGAGACATCACTTAAAGAGACATCACTTTAAAGAGAATTCACAATAAAGAGACGTCACTTAAGGAGACATCAGTATAAAGAGACAAAACTATAAAGAGACATCGCTTTAAAGAGATATCACTAAAATGAGACATCAGTATAAAGAGACGTCACTATAAAGAGACATCACTATAAAGAGGCATCGCTTTAAAGAGACTTCACAATAAGGAGACATCACTTAAAGAGACAATACTTTAAAGAGACATCACTTAAACAGACATCACTTTAAAGAGGCATCGCTGTACAGAGGCATCATTATAAGGAGACATCAGTATGACGAGACATCACTATAAAGAGACATCGCTTTAAAGAGATATCACTTTTAAGAGACATTGTAAGGAGACATCACTTAAAGAGAAATCACTATAAAGAGACATCACTTAAAGAGACATCACTTCTAAAGGGACATCACTTTAAAGAGACTTCACAATAAAGATACATCACTGAATGAGACATCACTTTAAAGAGACATCACAAGAAAGAGACTTCACTTAAAGAGACAACACTTTAAAGAGGCATCGCTGTAAAGAGTCATCATTATAAGGAGACATCACTTAAAGAGACATCACTATAAAGAGACATCACTAAAAGAGACATCAGTATAAAGAGACATCGCTTTAAAGAGACATCACTATAAAGAGACATCACTTCACAATAATTAGACATCACTTAAAGAGACATCACTATAAACACACGTCACTTAAAGAGACATCACTTAAAGAGACATCACTATAAAGAGACATCACTTAAAGAGACATCACTTTAAAGAGACTTCTCAAATAGAGACATCGCTTAAAGAGACATCAATTTAAAGAGACATCACTTTAAAGAGGCATCGCTGTAAAAAGGCATCATTGTAAGGACACATCACTATAAAGACACATCACTTTAAAGAGGCATCACTATAAACACACATCACTTAAAGAGACAACACTTTAAAGAGGCATCGCTGTAAAGAGGCATCATTATAAGGAGACATCAGTATAAACAGACATGACTATAAAGAGACATCGCTTTAAAGAGATATCACTAAAAAGAGACATCAGTATAAAGAGACGTCACTATAAAGAGACATTACTATAAAGAGGCATCGCTTTAAAGAGACTTCACAATAAAGAGACATCACTTAAAGAGACATCACTTTAAAGAGACATCACTTTAAAGAGACATCACTTAAACAGACATCACTTTAAAGAGGCATCGCTGTAAAGAGGCATCATTATAAGGAGACATCACTATAAAGAGACATAACTATAAAGAGACATAGCTTTAAAGAGACATCACTTTAAAGAGACATTGTAAGGAGACATCACTATAAAGAGACATCACTATACAGAGACATCACTTAAAGAGACAACACTTCTAAAGGGACATCACTTTAAAGAGACTTCACAATAAAGATACATCACTTAAAGAGACATCACAATAAAGAGACTTCACTTAAAGAGACCACTTTAAAGAGGCATCGCTGTAAAGAGGCATCATTATAAGGAGACATCACTTAAAGAGACATCACTATAAAGACACATCACTATAAACACACATCACTTAAAGAGACATCACTTTAAAGTGAATTCACAATAAATAGACGCCACTTAAAGAGACATCACTTTGAAGAGGCATCGCTGTAAAGAAGCATCATTATAAGGAGACATCACTATAAAGAGACATCACTATAAAGAGACTTCACAATAAAGAGACATCACTTAAAGAGACATCACTATAAACACACATCACTTAAAGAGACAACACTTGAAAGAGGCATCGCTGTAAAGAGGCATCATTATAAGGAGACATCAGTATAAAGAGACATCACTATAAAGAGACATCGCTTTAAAGAGATATCACTAAAAAGAGACATCAGTATAAAGAGACGTCACTTAAGGAGACATCAGTATAAAGAGACATCACTATAAAGAGACATCGCTTTAAAGAGATATCACTAAAATGAGACATCAGTATAAAGAGACGTCACTATAAAGAGACATCACTATAAAGAGGCATCGCTTTAAAGAGACTTCACAATAAAGAGACATAACTTAAAGAGACAATACTTTAAAGAGACATCACTTAAACAGACATCACTTTAAAGAGGCATCGCTGTACAGAGACATCACTATAAGGAGACATCACTATAAAGAGACATCACTTTAAAGAGACATCACTTTAAAGAGGCATCGTTGTAAAGAGGCAACATTATAAGAAGACATCACTGTAAAGATACATCACTATAGAGACATCACTTAAAGATACATCACTTCAAAGAGACATCACTTAAAGAGACTACACTTTGAAGAGGCATCGTTGTAAAGAAGCATCATTATAAGGAGACATCACTATAAAGACACATCACTATAAAGAGGCATCGCTTTAAAGAGACATCACTATAAAGAGAGATCACTTTAAAAGAGACATCACTATAAAGAGACATCACTTCTAAAGAGACATCGCTATAAAGAGACATCACTTTAAAAGAGACATCACTATAAAGCGTCAGCACTATAAAGAGACATCACTATAAAGATCTATCACTATAAAGAGACATCACTTCTAAAGGGACATCACTTTAAAGAGACTTCACAATAAAGATACATCACTTAAAGAGACATTACTTTAAAGAGACATCACAATAAAGAGCCTTCACTTAAAGAGACATCACTTTAAAGATGCATCGCTGTAAAGAGGCATCATTATAAGGAGACCTCACTTAAAGAGACATCACTATAAAGAGACATCACTTAAAGAGACATCTCTTTAAAGAGACTTCTCAAATAAAGAGACATCGCTTAAAGAGATATCAATTTAAAGAGACAACACTTGAAAGAGGCATCGCTGTATAAAGGCATCATTATAAGGAGACATCACTATAAAGAGACATCACTTCAAAGAGACTACACAATAAAGAGACATCACTATAAACACACATCACTTAAAGAGACATCACTTTAAAGAGAATTCACAATAAAAAGACGCCACTTAAGGAGACATCACTTTAAAGATACATAACTTTAAAGAGACATCACTTAAAGAGACATCACTTTGAAGAGGCATCGCTGTAAAGAGGCATCATCATAAGGAGACATCACTATAAAGACACATCACTATAAAGAGACATCGCTTTAAATACATATCACTATAAAGAGGCATCACTCAAAGGAATATCACTATAAAGAGAAATCACTTAAAGAGACATCACTTAAAGAGACATCACTTTAAAGAGAATTCACAATAAAGAGACGTCACTTAAGGAGACATCAGTATAAAGAGACATCACTATAAAGAGACATCGCTTTAAAGAGATATCACTAAAATGAGACATCAGTATAAAGAGACGTCACTATAAAGAGACATCACTATAAAGAGGCATCGCTTTAAAGAGACTTCACAATAAAGAGACATAACTTAAAGAGACAATACTTTAAAGAGACATCACTTAAACAGACATCACTTTAAAAAGGCATCGCTGTACAGAGGCATCATTATAAGGAGACATCACTATGAAGAGACATCACTATAAAGAGACATCGCTTTAAAGAGATATCACTTTTAAGAGACATTGTAAGGAGACATCACTTAAAGAGAAATCACTATAAAGAGACATCACTTCTAAAGGGACATCACTTTAAAGAGACTTCACAATAAAGATACATCACTGAAAGAGACATCACTTTAAAGAGACATCACAAGAAAGAGACTTCACTTAAAGAGACAACACTTTAAAGAGGCATCGCTGTAAAGAGGCATCATTATAAGGAGACATCACTTAAAGAGACATCACTATAAAGAGACATCACTAAAAGAGACATAACTATAAAGAGAAATCGCTTTAAAGAAACATCACTATAAAGAGACATCACTTCAAAGACACTTCACAACAAATAGACATCACTTAAAGATACATCGGTATAAACACACATCACTTAAAGAGACATCACTATAAAGAGAAATCACTTAAAGAGACATCACTTTAAAGAGACTTCTCAAATAAAGAGACATCGCTTAAGGAGACATCAATTTAAAGAGACATCACTTTAAAGAGGCATCGCTGTAAAAAGGCATCATTGTAAGGACACATCACTATAAAGAGACATCACTATAAAGAGACATCACTTCGTAGACACTTCACAACAAAGATACATCACTGAAGGAGACATCACTTTAAACAGACATCACAAGAGAGAGACTTCACTTAAAGAGACAACACTTTAAAGAGGCATCGCTGTAAAGAGGCATCATTATAAGGAGACATCACTTAAAGAGACATCACTATAAAGAGACATCACTAAAAGAGACATTACTATAAAGAGACATCGCTTTAAGGAGACATCACTATAAAGAGACATCACTTCAAAGACACTTCACAATAAATAGACATCACTTAAAGAGACATCACTTTAAAGAGAATTCACAATAAATAGACACCACTTAAAGAGACATCACTTTGAAGAGGCACCGCTGTAAAGAAGCATCATTATAAGGAGACATCACTATAAAGAGACATCACTATAAAGAGACATCACCTCAAAGAGACTTCACAATAAAGAGACATCACTTAAAGAGACATCACTATAAAGAGACATCACTAAAAGAGACATCACTATAAAGAGACATCGCTTTAAAGACACATCACTATAAAGACACATCAACTCAAAGACACTTCACAATAAATAGACATCACTTAAAGAGACATCACTATAAAGAGACATCACTAAAAGAGACATCACTATAAAGAGACATCACTATAAAGAGACATCACTATAAAGAGACATCACTTCAAAGACACTTCACAATAAAGAGACATCACTTAAAGAAACATCACTATAAATACACATCACTATAAAGAGACATCGCTTTAAATACATATCACTATACAGAGGCATCACTTTAAAGAGACATCATTATAAGGAGACATCACTTAAAGAAACATCACAATAAAGAGACATCATTTTAAAGAGGTATTGCTGTAAAGAGGCATCATTGTAAGGAGACATCACTATAAGGAGACATCACTATAAAGAGACATCACTTTAAAGAGACATCACTTTAAAGAGGCATCGTTGTAAAGAGGCAACATTATAAGGAGACATCACTGTAAAGATACATCACTATAGAGACATCACTTAAAGATACATCACTTCAAAGAGACATCACTTAAAGAGACTACACTTTGAAGAGGCATCGTTGTAAAGAAGCATCATTATAAGGAGACATCACTATAAAGACACATCACTATAAAGAGGCATCGCTTTAAAGAGACATCACTATAAAGAGAGATCACTTTAAAAGAGACATCACTATGAAGAGACATCACTATAAAGAGACATCGCTTTAAAGAGATATCACTTTTAAGAGACATTGTAAGGAGACATCACTTAAAGAGAAATCACTATAAAGAGACATCACTTCTAAAGGGACATCACTTTAAAGAGACTTCACAATAAAGATACATCACTGAAAGAGACATCACTTTAAAGAGACATCACAAGAAAGAGACTTCACTTAAAGAGACAACACTTTAAAGAGGCATCGCTGTAAAGAGGCATCATTATAAGGAGACATCACTTAAAGAGACATCACTATAAAGAGACATCACTAAAAGAGACATAACTATAAAGAGAAATCGCTTTAAAGAAACATCACTATAAAGAGACATCACTTCAAAGACACTTCACAACAAATAGACATCACTTAAAGATACATCGGTATAAACACACATCACTTAAAGAGACATCACTTAAAGAGACATCACTATAAAGAGAAATCACTTAAAGAGACATCACTTTAAAGAGACTTCTCAAATAAAGAGACATCGCTTAAGGAGACATCAATTTAAAGAGACATCACTTTAAAGAGGCATCGCTGTAAAAAGGCATCATTGTAAGGACACATCACTATAAAGAGACATCACTATAAAGAGACATCACTTCGTAGACACTTCACAACAAAGATACATCACTGAAGGAGACATCACTTTAAACAGACATCACAAGAGAGAGACTTCACTTAAAGAGACAACACTTTAAAGAGGCATCGCTGTAAAGAGGCATCATTATAAGGAGACATCACTTAAAGAGACATCACTATAAAGAGACATCACTAAAAGAGACATTACTATAAAGAGACATCGCTTTAAGGAGACATCACTATAAAGAGACATCACTTCAAAGACACTTCACAATAAATAGACATCACTTAAAGAGACATCACTTTAAAGAGACATCACAATAAAGAGACTTCACTTAAAGAGACATCACTTTAAAGAGGCATCGCTGTAAAGAGGCATCATTATAAGGAGACATCACTTAAAGAGACATCACTATAAAGAGACATCACTTAAAGAGACATCACTTTAAAGAGAATTCACAATAAATAGACACCACTTAAAGAGACATCACTTTGAAGAGGCATCGCTGTAAAGAAGCATCATTATAAGGAGACATCACTTAAAGAGACATCACTATAAAGAGACATCACTAAAAG
Source organism: Lampris incognitus (assembly GCF_029633865.1). NCBI lineage: Eukaryota > Metazoa > Chordata > Actinopteri > Lampriformes > Lampridae > Lampris > Lampris incognitus. Next base: position 42,334,904 of record NC_079213.1, on the reverse strand, counting down.
AGACATTACTATAAAGAGACATCGCTTTAAGGAGACATCACTATAAAGAGACATCACTTCAAAGACACTTCACAATAAATAGACATCACTTAAAGAGACATCACTTTAAAGAGACATCACAATAAAGAGACTTCACTTAAAGAGACATCACTTTAAAGAGGCATCGCTGTAAAGAGGCATCATTATAAGGAGACATCACTTAAAGAGACATCACTATAAAGAGACATCACTTAAAGAGACATCACTTTAAAGAGAATTCACAATAAATAGACACCACTTAAAGAGACATCACTTTGAAGAGGCATCGCTGTAAAGAAGCATCATTATAAGGAGACATCACTATAAAGAGACATCACTATAAAGAGACATCACTTCAAAGAGACTTCACAATAAAGAGACATCACTTAAAGAGACATCACTATAAAGAGACATCACTAAAAGAGACATCACTATAAAGAGACATCGCTTTAAAGACACATCACTATAAAGACACATCAACTCAAAGACACTTCACAATAAATAGACATCACTTAAAGAGACATCACTATAAAGAGACATCACTAAAAGAGACATCACTATAAAGAGACATCACTATAAAGAGACATCACTATAAAGAGACATCACTTCAAAGACACTTCACAATAAAGAGACATCACTTAAAGAAACATCACTATAAATACACATCACTATAAAGAGACATCGCTTTAAATACATATCACTATACAGAGGCATCACTTTAAAGAGACATCATTATAAGGAGACATCACTTAAAGAAACATCACAATAAAGAGACATCATTTTAAAGAGGTATTGCTGTAAAGAGGCATCATTGTAAGGAGACATCACTATAAGGAGACATCACTATAAAGAGACATCACTTTAAAGAGACATCACTTTAAAGAGGCATCGTTGTAAAGAGGCAACATTATAAGGAGACATCACTGTAAAGATACATCACTATAGAGACATCACTTAAAGATACATCACTTCAAAGAGACATCACTTAAAGAGACTACACTTTGAAGAGGCATCGTTGTAAAGAAGCATCATTATAAGGAGACATCACTATAAAGACACATCACTATAAAGAGGCATCGCTTTAAAGAGACATCACTATAAAGAGAGATCACTTTAAAAGAGACATCACTATGAAGAGACATCACTATAAAGAGACATCGCTTTAAAGAGATATCACTTTTAAGAGACATTGTAAGGAGACATCACTTAAAGAGAAATCACTATAAAGAGACATCACTTCTAAAGGGACATCACTTTAAAGAGACTTCACAATAAAGATACATCACTGAAAGAGACATCACTTTAAAGAGACATCACAAGAAAGAGACTTCACTTAAAGAGACAACACTTTAAAGAGGCATCGCTGTAAAGAGGCATCATTATAAGGAGACATCACTTAAAGAGACATCACTATAAAGAGACATCACTAAAAGAGACATAACTATAAAGAGAAATCGCTTTAAAGAAACATCACTATAAAGAGACATCACTTCAAAGACACTTCACAACAAATAGACATCACTTAAAGATACATCGGTATAAACACACATCACTTAAAGAGACATCACTTAAAGGGACATCACTATAAAGAGAAATCACTTAAAGAGACATCACTTTAAAGAGACTTCTCAAATAAAGAGACATCGCTTAAGGAGACATCAATTTAAAGAGACATCACTTTAAAGAGGCATCGCTGTAAAAAGGCATCATTGTAAGGACACATCACTATAAAGAGACATCACTATAAAGAGACATCACTTCGTAGACACTTCACAACAAAGATACATCACTGAAGGAGACATCACTTTAAACAGACATCACAAGAGAGAGACTTCACTTAAAGAGACAACACTTTAAAGAGGCATCGCTGTAAAGAGGCATCATTATAAGGAGACATCACTTAAAGAGACATCACTATAAAGAGACATCACTAAAAGAGACATTACTATAAAGAGACATCGCTTTAAGGAGACATCACTATAAAGAGACATCACTTCAAAGACACTTCACAATAAATAGACATCACTTAAAGAGACATCACTTTAAAGAGACATCACAATAAAGAGACTTCACTTAAAGAGACATCACTTTAAAGAGGCATCGCTGTAAAGAGGCATCATTATAAGGAGACATCACTTAAAGAGACATCACTATAAAGAGACATCACTATAAACACACATCACTTAAAGAGACATCACTTTAAAGAGAATTCACAATAAATAGACACCACTTAAAGAGACATCACTTTGAAGAGGCACCGCTGTAAAGAAGCATCATTATAAGGAGACATCACTATAAAGAGACATCACTATAAAGAGACATCACTTCAAAGAGACTTCACAATAAAGAGACATCACTTAAAGAGACATCACTATAAAGAGACATCACTAAAAGAGACATCACTATAAAGAGACATCACTAAAAGAGACATCACTATAAAGAGACATCACTATAAAGAGACATCACTATAAAGAGACATCACTTCAAAGACACTTCACAATAAAGAGACATCACTTAAAGAAACATCACTATAAATACACATCACTATAAAGAGACATCGCTTTAAATACATATCACTATACAGAGGCATCACTTTAAAGAGACATCATTATAAGGAGACATCACTTAAAGAAACATCACAATAAAGAGACATCATTTTAAAGAGGTATTGCTGTAAAGAGGCATCATTGTAAGGAGACATCACTATAAGGAGACATCACTATAAAGAGACATCACTTTAAAGAGACATCACTTTAAAGAGGCATCGTTGTAAAGAGGCAACATTATAAGGAGACATCACTGTAAAGATACATCACTATAGAGACATCACTTAAAGATACATCACTTCAAAGAGACATCACTTAAAGAGACTACACTTTGAAGAGGCATCGTTGTAAAGAAGCATCATTATAAGGAGACATCACTATAAAGACACATCACTATAAAGAGGCATCGCTTTAAAGAGACATCACTATAAAGAGAGATCACTTTAAAAGAGACATCACTATGAAGAGACATCACTATAAAGAGACATCGCTTTAAAGAGATATCACTTTTAAGAGACATTGTAAGGAGACATCACTTAAAGAGAAATCACTATAAAGAGACATCACTTCTAAAGGGACATCACTTTAAAGAGACTTCACAATAAAGATACATCACTGAAAGAGACATCACTTTAAAGAGACATCACAAGAAAGAGACTTCACTTAAAGAGACAACACTTTAAAGAGGCATCGCTGTAAAGAGGCATCATTATAAGGAGACATCACTTAAAGAGACATCACTATAAAGAGACATCACTAAAAGAGACATAACTATAAAGAGAAATCGCTTTAAAGAAACATCACTATAAAGAGACATCACTTCAAAGACACTTCACAACAAATAGACATCACTTAAAGATACATCGGTATAAACACACATCACTTAAAGAGACATCACTTAAAGAGACATCACTATAAAGAGAAATCACTTAAAGAGACATCACTTTAAAGAGACTTCTCAAATAAAGAGACATCGCTTAAGGAGACATCAATTTAAAGAGACATCACTTTAAAGAGGCATCGCTGTAAAAAGGCATCATTGTAAGGACACATCACTATAAAGAGACATCACTATAAAGAGACATCACTTCGTAGACACTTCACAACAAAGATACATCACTGAAGGAGACATCACTTTAAACAGACATCACAAGAGAGAGACTTCACTTAAAGAGACAACACTTTAAAGAGGCATCGCTGTAAAGAGGCACAATTATAAGGAGACATCACTTAAAGAGACATCACTATAAAGAGACATCACTAAAAGAGACATTACTATAAAGAGACATCGCTTTAAGGAGACATCACTATAAAGAGACATCACTTCAAAGACACTTCACAATAAATAGACATCACTTAAAGAGACATCACTATAAAGAGACATCACTAAAAGAGACATAACTATAAAGAGAAATCGCTTTAAAGAAACATCACTATAAAGAGACATCACTTCAAAGACACTTCACAACAAATAGACATCACTTAAAGATACATCGGTATAAACACACATCACTTAAAGAGACATCACTTAAAGAGACATCACTATAAAGAGAAATCACTTAAAGAGACATCACTTTAAAGAGACTTCTCAAATAAAGAGACATCGCTTAAGGAGACATCAATTTAAAGAGACATCACTTTAAAGAGGCATCGCTGTAAAAAGGCATCATTGTAAGGACACATCACTATAAAGAGACATCACTATAAAGAGACATCACTTCGTAGACACTTCACAACAAAGATACATCACTGAAGGAGACATCACTATAAAGAGACATCACTTTAAAGAGACATCACTTTAAAGAGGCATCGTTGTAAAGAGGCAACATTATAAGGAGACATCACTGTAAAGATACATCACTATAGAGACATCACTTAAAGATACATCACTTCAAAGAGACATCACTTAAAGAGACTACACTTTGAAGAGGCATCGTTGTAAAGAAGCATCATTATAAGGAGACATCACTATAAAGACACATCACTATAAAGAGGCATCGCTTTAAAGAGACATCACTATAAAGAGAGATCACTTTAAAAGAGACATCACTATGAAGAGACATCACTATAAAGAGACATCGCTTTAAAGAGATATCACTTTTAAGAGACATTGTAAGGAGACATCACTTAAAGAGAAATCACTATAAAGAGACATCACTTCTAAAGGGACATCACTTTAAAGAGACTTCACAATAAAGATACATCACTGAAAGAGACATCACTTTAAAGAGACATCACAAGAAAGAGACTTCACTTAAAGAGACAACACTTTAAAGAGGCATCGCTGTAAAGAGGCATCATTATAAGGAGACATCACTTAAAGAGACATCACTATAAAGAGACATCACTAAAAGAGACATAACTATAAAGAGAAATCGCTTTAAAGAAACATCACTATAAAGAGACATCACTTCAAAGACACTTCACAACAAATAGACATCACTTAAAGATACATCGGTATAAACACACATCACTTAAAGAGACATCACTTAAAGGGACATCACTATAAAGAGAAATCACTTAAAGAGACATCACTTTAAAGAGACTTCTCAAATAAAGAGACATCGCTTAAGGAGACATCAATTTAAAGAGACATCACTTTAAAGAGGCATCGCTGTAAAAAGGCATCATTGTAAGGACACATCACTATAAAGAGACATCACTATAAAGAGACATCACTTCGTAGACACTTCACAACAAAGATACATCACTGAAGGAGACATCACTTTAAACAGACATCACAAGAGAGAGACTTCACTTAAAGAGACAACACTTTAAAGAGGCATCGCTGTAAAGAGGCATCATTATAAGGAGACATCACTTAAAGAGACATCACTATAAAGAGACATCACTAAAAGAGACATTACTATAAAGAGACATCGCTTTAAGGAGACATCACTATAAAGAGACATCACTTCAAAGACACTTCACAATAAATAGACATCACTTAAAGAGACATCACTTTAAAGAGACATCACAATAAAGAGACTTCACTTAAAGAGACATCACTTTAAAGAGGCATCGCTGTAAAGAGGCATCATTATAAGGAGACATCACTTAAAGAGACATCACTATAAAGAGACATCACTATAAACACACATCACTTAAAGAGACATCACTTTAAAGAGAATTCACAATAAATAGACACCACTTAAAGAGACATCACTTTGAAGAGGCACCGCTGTAAAGAAGCATCATTATAAGGAGACATCACTATAAAGAGACATCACTATAAAGAGACATCACTTCAAAGAGACTTCACAATAAAGAGACATCACTTAAAGAGACATCACTATAAAGAGACATCACTAAAAGAGACATCACTATAAAGAGACATCACTAAAAGAGACATCACTATAAAGAGACATCACTATAAAGAGACATCACTATAAAGAGACATCACTTCAAAGACACTTCACAATAAAGAGACATCACTTAAAGAAACATCACTATAAATACACATCACTATAAAGAGACATCGCTTTAAATACATATCACTATACAGAGGCATCACTTTAAAGAGACATCATTATAAGGAGACATCACTTAAAGAAACATCACAATAAAGAGACATCATTTTAAAGAGGTATTGCTGTAAAGAGGCATCATTGTAAGGAGACATCACTATAAGGAGACATCACTATAAAGAGACATCACTTTAAAGAGACATCACTTTAAAGAGGCATCGTTGTAAAGAGGCAACATTATAAGGAGACATCACTGTAAAGATACATCACTATAGAGACATCACTTAAAGATACATCACTTCAAAGAGACATCACTTAAAGAGACTACACTTTGAAGAGGCATCGTTGTAAAGAAGCATCATTATAAGGAGACATCACTATAAAGACACATCACTATAAAGAGGCATCGCTTTAAAGAGACATCACTATAAAGAGAGATCACTTTAAAAGAGACATCACTATGAAGAGACATCACTATAAAGAGACATCGCTTTAAAGAGATATCACTTTTAAGAGACATTGTAAGGAGACATCACTTAAAGAGAAATCACTATAAAGAGACATCACTTCTAAAGGGACATCACTTTAAAGAGACTTCACAATAAAGATACATCACTGAAAGAGACATCACTTTAAAGAGACATCACAAGAAAGAGACTTCACTTAAAGAGACAACACTTTAAAGAGGCATCGCTGTAAAGAGGCATCATTATAAGGAGACATCACTTAAAGAGACATCACTATAAAGAGACATCACTAAAAGAGACATAACTATAAAGAGAAATCGCTTTAAAGAAACATCACTATAAAGAGACATCACTTCAAAGACACTTCACAACAAATAGACATCACTTAAAGATACATCGGTATAAACACACATCACTTAAAGAGACATCACTTAAAGAGACATCACTATAAAGAGAAATCACTTAAAGAGACATCACTTTAAAGAGACTTCTCAAATAAAGAGACATCGCTTAAGGAGACATCAATTTAAAGAGACATCACTTTAAAGAGGCATCGCTGTAAAAAGGCATCATTGTAAGGACACATCACTATAAAGAGACATCACTATAAAGAGACATCACTTCGTAGACACTTCACAACAAAGATACATCACTGAAGGAGACATCACTTTAAACAGACATCACAAGAGAGAGACTTCACTTAAAGAGACAACACTTTAAAGAGGCATCGCTGTAAAGAGGCACAATTATAAGGAGACATCACTTAAAGAGACATCACTATAAAGAGACATCACTAAAAGAGACATTACTATAAAGAGACATCGCTTTAAGGAGACATCACTATAAAGAGACATCACTTCAAAGACACTTCACAATAAATAGACATCACTTAAAGAGACATCACTATAAAGAGACATCACTAAAAGAGACATAACTATAAAGAGAAATCGCTTTAAAGAAACATCACTATAAAGAGACATCACTTCAAAGACACTTCACAACAAATAGACATCACTTAAAGATACATCGGTATAAACACACATCACTTAAAGAGACATCACTTAAAGAGACATCACTATAAAGAGAAATCACTTAAAGAGACATCACTTTAAAGAGACTTCTCAAATAAAGAGACATCGCTTAAGGAGACATCAATTTAAAGAGACATCACTTTAAAGAGGCATCGCTGTAAAAAGGCATCATTGTAAGGACACATCACTATAAAGAGACATCACTATAAAGAGACATCACTTCGTAGACACTTCACAACAAAGATACATCACTGAAGGAGACATCACTTTAAACAGACATCACAAGAGAGAGACTTCACTTAAAGAGACAACACTTTAAAGAGGCATCGCTGTAAAGAGGCACAATTATAAGGAGACATCACTTAAAGAGACATCACTATAAAGAGACATCACTAAAAGAGACATTACTATAAAGAGACATCGCTTTAAGGAGACATCACTATAAAGAGACATCACTTCAAAGACACTTCACAATAAATAGACATCACTTAAAGAGACATCACTTTAAAGAGACATCACAATAAAGAGACTTCACTTAAAGAGACATCACTTTAAAGAGGCATCGCTGTAAAGAGGCATCATTATAAGGAGACATCACTTAAAGAGACATCACTATAAACACACATCACTTAAAGAGACATCACTTTAAAGAGAATTCACAATAAATAGACACCACTTAAAGAGACATCACTTTGAAGAGGCATCGCTGTAAAGAAGCATCATTATAAGGAGACATCACTATAAAGAGACATCACTATAAAGAGACATCACTTCAAAGAGACTTCACAATAAAGAGACATCACTTAAAGAGACATCACTATAAAGAGACATCACTAAAAGAGACATCACTATAAAGAGACATCGCTTTAAAGACACATCACTATAAAGACACATCAACTCAAAGACACTTCACAATAAATAGACATCACTTAAAGAGACATCACTATAAAGAGACATCACTAAAAGAGACATCACTATAAAGAGACATCACTATAAAGAGACATCACTATAAAGAGACATCACTTCAAAGACACTTCACAATAAAGAGACATCACTTAAAGAAACATCACTATAAATACACATCACTATAAAGAGACATCGCTTTAAATACATATCACTATACAGAGGCATCACTTTAAAGAGACATCATTATAAGGAGACATCACTTAAAGAAACATCACAATAAAGAGACATCATTTTAAAGAGGTATTGCTGTAAAGAGGCATCATTGTAAGGAGACATCACTATAAGGAGACATCACTATAAAGAGACATCACTTTAAAGAGACATCACTTTAAAGAGGCATCGTTGTAAAGAGGCAACATTATAAGGAGACATCACTGTAAAGATACATCACTATAGAGACATCACTTAAAGATACATCACTTCAAAGAGACATCACTTAAAGAGACTACACTTTGAAGAGGCATCGTTGTAAAGAAGCATCATTATAAGGAGACATCACTATAAAGACACATCACTATAAAGAGGCATCGCTTTAAAGAGACATCACTATAAAGAGAGATCACTTTAAAAGAGACATCACTATGAAGAGACATCACTATAAAGAGACATCGCTTTAAAGAGATATCACTTTTAAGAGACATTGTAAGGAGACATCACTTAAAGAGAAATCACTATAAAGAGACATCACTTCTAAAGGGACATCACTTTAAAGAGACTTCACAATAAAGATACATCACTGAAAGAGACATCACTTTAAAGAGACATCACAAGAAAGAGACTTCACTTGAAGAGACAACACTTTAAAGAGGCATCGCTGTAAAGAGGCATCATTATAAGGAGACATCACTTAAAGAGACATCACTATAAAGAGACATCACTAAAAGAGACATAACTATAAAGAGAAATCGCTTTAAAGAAACATCACTATAAAGAGACATCACTTCAAAGACACTTCACAACAAATAGACATCACTTAAAGATACATCGGTATAAACACACATCACTTAAAGAGACATCACTTAAAGAGACATCACTATAAAGAGAAATCACTTAAAGAGACATCACTTTAAAGAGACTTCTCAAATAAAGAGACATCGCTTAAGGAGACATCAATTTAAAGAGACATCACTTTAAAGAGGCATCGCTGTAAAAAGGCATCATTGTAAGGACACATCACTATAAAGAGACATCACTATAAAGAGACATCACTTCGTAGACACTTCACAACAAAGATACATCACTGAAGGAGACATCACTTTAAACAGACATCACAAGAGAGAGAATTCACTTAAAGAGACAACACTTTAAAGAGGCATCGCTGTAAAGAGGCATCATTATAAGGAGACATCACTTAAAGAGACATCACTATAAAGAGACATCACTAAAAGAGACATTACTATAAAGAGACATCGCTTTAAGGAGACATCACTATAAAGAGACATCACTTCAAAGACACTTCACAATAAATAGACATCACTTAAAGAGACATCACTTTAAAGAGACATCACAATAAAGAGACTTCACTTAAAGAGACATCACTTTAAAGAGGCATCGCTGTAAAGAGGCATCATTATAAGGAGACATCACTTAAAGAGACATCACTATAAAGAGACATCACTATAAACACACATCATTTAAAGAGACATCACTTTAAAGAGAATTTACAATAAATAGACACCACTTAGAGACATCACTTTGAAGAGGCATCGCTGTAAAGAAGCATCATTATAAGGAGACATCACTATAAAGAGACATCACTATAAAGAGACATCACTTCAAAGAGACTTCACAATAAAGAGACATCACTTAAAGAGACATCACTATAAAGAGACATCACTAAAAGAGACATCACTATAAAGAGACATCGCTTTAAAGACACATCACTATAAAGACACATCAACTCAAAGACACTTCACAATAAATAGACATCACTTAAAGAGACATCACTATAAAGAGACATCACTAAAAGAGACATCACTATAAAGAGACATCACTATAAAGAGACATCACTATAAAGAGACATCACTTCAAAGACACTTCACAATAAAGAGACATCACTTAAAGAAACATCACTATAAATACACATCACTATAAAGAGACATCGCTTTAAATACATATCACTATACAGAGGCATCACTTTAAAGAGACATCATTATAAGGAGACATCACTTAAAGAAACATCACAATAAAGAGACATCATTTTAAAGAGGTATTGCTGTAAAGAGGCATCATTGTAAGGAGACATCACTATAAGGAGACATCACTATAAAGAGACATCACTAAAAGAGACATTACTATAAAGAGACATCGCTTTAAGGAGACATCACTATAAAGAGACATCACTTCAAAGACACTTCACAATAAATAGACATCACTTAAAGAGACATCACTTTAAAGAGACATCACAATAAAGAGACTTCACTTAAAGAGACATCACTTTAAAGAGGCATCGCTGTAAAGAGGCATCATTATAAGGAGACATCACTTAAAGAGACATCACTATAAAGAGACATCACTATAAACACACATCATTTAAAGAGACATCACTTTAAAGAGAATTTACAATAAATAGACACCACTTAGAGACATCACTTTGAAGAGGCATCGCTGTAAAGAAGCATCATTATAAGGAGATATCACTATAAAGAGACATCACTATAAAGAGACATCACTTCAAAGAGACTTCACAATAAAGAGACATCACTTAAAGAGACATCACTATAAAGAGACATCACTAAAAGAGACATCACTATAAAGAGACATCGCTTTAAAGACACATCACTATAAAGACACATCAACTCAAAGACACTTCACAATAAATAGACATCACTTAAAGAGACATCACTATAAAGAGACATCACTAAAAGAGACATCACTATAAAGAGACATCACTATAAAGAGACATCACTATAAAGAGACATCACTTCAAAGACACTTCACAATAAAGAGACATCACTTAAAGAAACATCACTATAAATACACATCACTATAAAGAGACATCGCTTTAAATACATATCACTATACAGAGGCATCACTTTAAAGAGACATCATTATAAGGAGACATCACTTAAAGAAACATCACAATAAAGAGACATCATTTTAAAGAGGTATTGCTGTAAAGAGGCATCATTGTAAGGAGACATCACTATAAGGAGACATCACTATAAAGAGACATCACTTTAAAGAGACATCACTTTAAAGAGGCATCGTTGTAAAGAGGCAACATTATAAGGAGACATCACTGTAAAGATACATCACTATAGAGACATCACTTAAAGATACATCACTTCAAAGAGACATCACTTAAAGAGACTACACTTTGAAGAGGCATCGTTGTAAAGAAGCATCATTATAAGGAGACATCACTATAAAGACACATCACTATAAAGAGGCATCGCTTTAAAGAGACATCACTATAAAGAGAGATCACTTTAAAAGAGACATCACTATGAAGAGACATCACTATAAAGAGACATCGCTTTAAAGAGATATCACTTTTAAGAGACATTGTAAGGAGACATCACTTAAAGAGAAATCACTATAAAGAGACATCACTTCTAAAGGGACATCACTTTAAAGAGACTTCACAATAAAGATACATCACTGAAAGAGACATCACTTTAAAGAGACATCACAAGAAAGAGACTTCACTTAAAGAGACAACACTTTAAAGAGGCATCGCTGTAAAGAGGCATCATTATAAGGAGACATCACTTAAAGAGACATCACTATAAAGAGACATCACTAAAAGAGACATAACTATAAAGAGAAATCGCTTTAAAGAAACATCACTATAAAGAGACATCACTTCAAAGACACTTCACAACAAATAGACATCACTTAAAGATACATCGGTATAAACACACATCACTTAAAGAGACATCACTTAAAGAGACATCACTATAAAGAGAAATCACTTAAAGAGACATCACTTTAAAGAGACTTCTCAAATAAAGAGACATCGCTTAAGGAGACATCAATTTAAAGAGACATCACTTTAAAGAGGCATCGCTGTAAAAAGGCATCATTGTAAGGACACATCACTATAAAGAGACATCACTATAAAGAGACATCACTTCGTAGACACTTCACAACAAAGATACATCACTGAAGGAGACATCACTTTAAACAGACATCACAAGAGAGAGACTTCACTTAAAGAGACAACACTTTAAAGAGGCATCGCTGTAAAGAGGCATCATTATAAGGAGACATCACTTAAAGAGACATCACTATAAAGAGACATCACTAAAAGAGACATTACTATAAAGAGACATCGCTTTAAGGAGACATCACTATAAAGAGACATCACTTCAAAGACACTTCACAATAAATAGACATCACTTAAAGAGACATCACTTTAAAGAGACATCACAATAAAGAGACTTCACTTAAAGAGACATCACTTTAAAGAGGCATCGCTGTAAAGAGGCATCATTATAAGGAGACACCACTTAAAGAGACATCACTATAAAGAGACATCACTATAAACACACATCATTTAAAGAGACATCACTTTAAAGAGAATTTACAATAAATAGACACCACTTAGAGACATCACTTTGAAGAGGCATCGCTGTAAAGAAGCATCATTATAAGGAGACATCACTATAAAGAGACATCACTATAAAGAGACATCACTTCAAAGAGACTTCACAATAAAGAGACATCACTTAAAGAGACATCACTATAAAGAGACATCACTAAAAGAGACATCACTATAAAGAGACATCGCTTTAAAGACACATCACTATAAAGACACATCAACTCAAAGACACTTCACAATAAATAGACATCACTTAAAGAGACATCACTATAAAGAGACATCACTAAAAGAGACATCACTATAAAGAGACATCACTATAAAGAGACATCACTATAAAGAGACATCACTTCAAAGACACTTCACAATAAAGAGACATCACTTAAAGAAACATCACTATAAATACACATCACTATAAAGAGACATCGCTTTAAATACATATCACTATACAGAGGCATCACTTTAAAGAGACATCATTGTAAGGAGACATCACTTAAAGAAACATCACAATAAAGAGACATCATTTTAAAGAGGTATTGCTGTAAAGAGGCATCATTGTAAGGAGACATCACTATAAGGAGACATCACTATAAAGAGACATCACTTTAAAGAGACATCACTTTAAAGAGGCATCGTTGTAAAGAGGCAACATTATAAGGAGACATCACTGTAAAGATACATCACTATAGAGACATCACTTAAAGATACATCACTTCAAAGAGACATCACTTAAAGAGACTACACTTTGAAGAGGCATCGTTGTAAAGAAGCATCATTATAAGGAGACATCACTATAAAGACACATCACTATAAAGAGGCATCGCTTTAAAGAGACATCACTATAAAGAGAGATCACTTTAAAAGAGACATCACTATAAAGAGACATCACTTCTAAAGAGACATCGCTATAAAGAGACATCACTTTAAAAGAGACATCACTATAAAGCGTCAGCACTATAAAGAGACATCACTATAAAGATCTATCACTATAAAGAGACATCACTTCTTAAGGGACATCACTTTAAAGAGACTTCACAATAAAGATACATCACTTAAAGAGACATTACTTTAAAGAGACATCACAATAAAGAGCCTTCACTTAAAGAGACATCACTTTAAAGATGCATCGCTGTAAAGAGGCATCATTATAAGGAGAACTCACTTAAAGAGACATCACTATAAAGAGACATCACTTAAAGAGACATCTCTTTAAAGAGACTTCTCAAATAAAGAGACATCGCTTAAAGAGATATCAATTTAAAGAGACAACACTTGAAAGAGGCATCGCTGTAAAAAGGCATCATTATAAGGAGACATCACTATAAAGAGACATCACTTCAAAGAGACTACACAATAAAGAGACATCACTTAAAGAGACATCACTATAAACACACATCACTTAAAGAGACATCACTTTAAAGAGAATTCACAATAAAAAGACGCCACTTAAGGAGACATCACTTTAAAGATACATAACTTTAAAGAGACATCACTTAAAGAGGCATCGCTGTAAAGAGGCATCATCATAAGGAGACATCACTATAAAGACACATCACTATAAAGAGACATCGCTTTAAATACATATCACTATAAAGAGGCATCACTTAAAGGAATATCACTATAAAGAGAAATCACTTAAAGAGACAACACTTAAAGAGACATCACTATAAACACACATCACTTAAAGAGACATCACTTTAAAGAGAATTCACAATAAAGAGACGTCACTTAAGGAGACATCAGTATAAAGAGACATCACTATAAAGAGACATCGCTTTAAAGAGATATCACTAAAATGAGACATCAGTATAAAGAGACGTCACTGTAAAGAGACATCACTATAAAGAGGCATCGCTTTAAAGAGACTTCACAATAAAGAGACATAACTTAAAGAGACAATACTTTAAAGAGACATCACTTAAACAGACATCACTTTAAAGAGGCATCGCTGTACAGAGACATCACTATAAGGAGACATCACTATAAAGAGACATCACTTTAAAGAGACATCACTTTAAAGAGGCATCGTTGTAAAGAGGCAACATTATAAGAAGACATCACTGTAAAGATACATCACTATAGAGACATCACTTAAAGATACATCACTTCAAAGAGACATCACTTAAAGAGACTACACTTTGAAGAGGCATCGTTGTAAAGAAGCATCATTATAAGGAGACATCACTATAAAGACACATCACTATAAAGAGGCATCGCTTTAAAAAGACATCACTATAAAGAGAGATCACTTTAAAAGAGACATCACTCTAAAGAGACATCACTTCTAAAGAGACATCGCTATAAAGAGACATCACTTTAAAAGAGACATCACTATAAAGCGTCAGCACTATAAAGAGACATCACTATAAAGATCTATCACTATAAAGAGACATCACTTCTAAAGGGACATCACTTTAAAGAGACTTCACAATAAAGATACATCACTTAAAGAGACATTACTTTAAAGAGACATCACAATAAAGAGCCTTCACTTAAAGAGACATCACTTTAAAGATGCATCGCTGTAAAGAGGCATCATTATAAGGAGACCTCACTTAAAGAGACATCACTATAAAGAGACATCACTTAAAGAGACATCTCTTTAAAGAGACTTCTCAAATAAAGAGACATCGCTTAAAGAGATATCAATTTAAAGAGACAACACTTGAAAGAGGCATCGCTGTAAAAAGGCATCATTATAAGGAGACATCACTATAAAGAGACATCACTTCAAAGAGACTACACAATAAAGAGACATCACTATAAACACACATCACTTAAAGAGACATCACTTTAAAGAGAATTCACAATAAAAAGACGCCACTTAAGGAGACATCACTTTAAAGATACATAACTTTAAAGAGACATCACTTAAAGAGACATCACTTTGAAGAGGCATCGCTGTAAAGAGGCGTCATCATAAGGAGACATCACTATAAAGACACATCACTATAAAGAGACATCGCTTTAAATACATATCACTATAAAGAGGCATCACTCAAAGGAATATCACTATAAAGAGAAATCACTTAAAGAGACATCACTTAAAGAGACATCACTATAAACACACATCAGTTAAAGAGACATCACTTTAAAGAGAATTCACAATAAAGAGACGTCACTTAAGGAGACATCAGTATAAAGAGACATCACTATAAAGAGACATCGCTTTAAAGAGATATCACTAAAATGAGACATCAGTATAAAGAGACGTCACTATAAAGAGACATCACTATAAAGAGGCATCGCTTTAAAGAGACTTCACAATAAAGAGACATAACTTAAAGAGACAATACTTTAAAGAGACATCACTTAAACAGACATCACTTTAAAGAGGCATCGCTGTACAGAGGCATCATTATAAGGAGACATCACTATGAAGAGACATCACTATAAAGAGACATCGCTTTAAAGAGATATCACTTTTAAGAGACATTGTAAGGAGACATCACTTAAAGAGAAATCACTATAAAGAGACATCACTTCTAAAGGGACATCACTTTAAAGAGACTTCACAATAAAGATACATCACTGAAAGAGACATCACTTTAAAGAGACATCACAAGAAAGAGACTTCACTTAAAGAGACAACACTTTAAAGAGGCATCGCTGTAAAGAGGCATCATTATAAGGAGACATCACTTAAAGAGACATCACTATAAAGAGACATCACTAAAAGAGACATCAGTATAAAGAGACATCACTTAAAGATACATCGGTATAAACACACATCACTTAAAGAGACATCACTTAAAGAGACATCACTATAAAGAGAAATCACTTAAAGAGACATCACTTTAAAGAGACTTCTCAAATAAAGAGACATCGCTTAAAGAGACATCAATTTAAAGAGACATCACTTTAAAGAGGCATCGCTGTAAAAAGGCATCATTGTAAGGACACATCACTATAAAGAGACATCACTATAAAGAGACATCACTTCGTAGACACTTCACAACAAAGAAACATCACTGAAAGAGACATCACTTTAAACAGACATCACAAGAGAGAGACTTCACTTAAAGAGACAACACTTTAAAGAGGCATCGCTGTAAAGAGGCATCATTATAAGGAGACATCACTTAAAGAGACATCACTATAAAGAGACATCACTAAAAGAGACATTACTATAAAGAGACATCACTTAAAGAGACATCACTATAAACACACATCACTTAAAGAGACATCACTTTAAAGAGAATTATCAATAAAGAGACGTCACTTAAGGAGACATCAGTATAAAGAGACATCACTATAAAGAGACATCGCTTTAAAGAGATAACACTAAAATGAGACATCAGTATAAAGAGACGTCACTATAAAGAGACATCACTATAAAGAGGCATCGCTTTAAAGAGACTTCACAATAAAGAGACATAACTTAAAGAGACAATACTTTAAAGAGACATCACTTAAACAGACATCACTTTAAAGAGGCATCGCTGTACAGAGGCATCATTATAAGGAGACATCACTATGAAGAGACATCACTATAAAGAGACATCGCTTTAAAGAGATATCACTTTTAAAAGACATTGTAAGGAGACATCACTTAAAGAGAAATCACTATAAAGAGACATCACTTCTAAAGGGACATCACTTTAAAGAGACTTCACAATAAAGATACATCACTGAAAGAGACATCACTATAAAGAGACATCACTAAAAGAGACATAACTATAAAGAGAAATCGCTTTAAAGAAACATCACTATAAAGAGACATCACTTCAAAGACACTTCACAACAAATAGACATCACTTAAAGAGACATCGGTATAAACACACATCACTTAAAGAGACATCACTTAAAGAGACATCACTATAAAGAGAAATCACTTAAAGAGACATCACTTTAAAGAGACTTCTCAAATAAAGAGACATCGCTTAAAGAGACATCAATTTAAAGAGACATCACTTTAAAGAGGCATCGCTGTAAAAAGGCATCATTGTAAGGACACATCACTATAAAGAGACATCACTATAAAGAGACATCACTTCGTAGACACTTCACAATAAAGATACATCACTGAAAGAGACATCACTTTAAACAGACATCACAAGAGAGAGACTTCACTTAAAGAGACAACACTTTAAAGAGGCATCGCTGTAAAGAGGCATCATTATAAGGAGACATCACTTAAAGAGACATCACTATAAAGAGACATCACTAAAAGAGACATTACTATAAAGAGACATCGCTTTAAGGAGACATCACTATAAAGAGACATCACTTCAAAGACACTTCACAATAAATAGACATCACTTAAAGAGACATCACTTTAAAGAGACATCACAATAAAGAGACTTCACTTAAAGAGACATCACTTTAAAGAGGCATCGCTGTAAAGAGGCATCATTATAAGGAGACATCACTTAAAGAGACATCACTATAAAGAGACATCACTATAAACACACATCACTTAAAGAGACATCACTTTAAAGAGAATTCACAATAAATAGACACCACTTAAAGAGACATCACTTTGAAGAGGCATCGCTGTAAAGAAGCATCATTATAAGGAGACATCAGTATAAAGAGACATCACTATAAAGAGACATCGCTTTAAAGAGATATCACTAAAAAGAGACATCAGTATAAAGAGACGTCACTATAAAGAGACATCACCATAAAGAGACATCGCTTTAAAGAGATATCACTTTAAAGAGACATTGTAAGGAGACATCACTTAAAGAGACATCACTATAAAGAGACATCACTTCTAAAGGGACGTCACTTTAAAGAGACTTCACAATAAAGATACATCACTTAAAGAGACATTACTTTAAAGAGACATCACAATAAAGAGCCTTCACTTAAAGAGAAATCACTTAAAAGAGGCATCGCTGTAAAAAGGCATCATTGTAAGGAGACATCACTATAAAGAGACATCACTTTAAAGAGACTTCACAATAAAGAGACAACACTTAAAGAGACATCACTTTGAAGAGGCATCGCTGTAACGAGGCATCATTATAAGGAGACATCACTTAAAGAGACATCACTATAAAGAGACATCACTATAAACACACATCACTTAAAGAGACATCACTTAAAAAGACATCACTATAAAGAGACATCACTTTAAAGAGACTTCTCAAATAAAGAGACATCGCTTAAAAAGACATCAATTTAAAGAGACATCACTTTAAAGAGGCATCGCTGTAAAAAGGCATTATTGTAAGGACACATCACTATAAAGAGACATCACTTCAAAGACACTTCACAATAAAGAGACATCACTTAGAGAGACATCACTATAAATACACATCACTTAAAGAGACATCACTTTTTTTTTTTTTTTTTTTTTATAAATTTATTTCTGATTTTTCCCTTTTTTCTCCCAATTTAGTGGCCAATTGATCCCTATTTTAATTCAAACACCCACCCTCGTATTGCATGCGTTCGCCAACTGCATCTCTCCGGCCGGCAGTCTCGAAGGAAAGCGCCTCCCCACTTTCGTGACAAGGCGAATCCAAGCCGAACCACTGTTTTTCCGACACACACAGAGACGCATTCACATGACGAACACAAGCCGACTCCGCCCCCCTCCCGAAGACAGCGTTGCCAATGATTGCTGCTTCACCGAGTCCGGCCATAGTCGGATCTGACGAGACCGGGGCGCGAACCCCAGTCCCCAGTGGGCAACTGCATCGACACCAAGCCGATGCTTAGACCGCTACGCCACCGCGGACGAAGAGACATCACTTTAAAGAGGCATCGCTGTAAAGAGGCATCATTATAAGGAGATATCAGCATAAAGAGACATGACTATAAAGAGACATCGCTTTAAAGAGATATCACTAAAAAGAGACATAAGTATAAAGAGACGTCACTATAAAGAGACATTACTTAAAGAGACATCACTTTGAAGAGGCATTGCTGTAACGAGGCACCATCATAAGGAGACATCACTATAAAGACACATCACTATAAAGAGACATCGCTTTAAATACACATCACTATACAAATGCATCACTTTAAAGAGACATCATTATAAGGAGACATCACTTAAAGAGACATCACTTTAAAGAGGTATTGCTGTAAAGAGGCATCATTGTAAGGAGACATCACTATAAGGAGACATCACTATAAAGAGACATCACTTTAAAGAGACATCACTTTAAAGAGGCATCGTTGTAAAGAGGCAACATTATAAGGAGACATCACTGTAAAGAGACATCACTATAAAGAGACATCACTAAAAGAGACATCACTATAAAGAGACATCGCTTTAAAGACACATCACTATAAAGACACATCAACTCAAAGACACTTCACAATAAATAGACATCACTTAAAGAGACATCACTATAAAGAGACATCACTAAAAGAGACATCACTATAAAGAGACATCACTATAAAGAGACATCACTATAAAGAGACATCACTTCAAAGACATTTCACAATAAAGAGACATCACTTAAAGAAACATCACTATAAATACACATCACTTAAAGAGACATCACTTTAAAGAGGCATCGCTGTAAAGAGGCATCATTATAAGGAGACATCACTTAAAGAGACATCACTATAAAGAGACATCACTATAAACACACATCACTTAAAGAGACATCGCTTTAAAGAGAATTCACAATAAATAGACGCCACTTAGAGACATCACTTTAAAGAGGCATCGCTGTAAAGAGGCATCATTATAAGGAGACATCACTTAAAGAGACATCACTATAAAGAGACATCACTAAAAGAGACATTACTATAAAGAGACATCACTTAAAGAGACATCACTATAAACACACATCACTTAAAGAGACATCACTTTAAAGATAATTATCAATAAAGAGACGTCACTTAAGGAGACATCAGTATAAAGAGACATCACTATAAAGAGACATCGCTTTAAAGAGATATCACTAAAATGAGACATCAGTATAAAGAGACGTCACTATAAAGAGACATCACTATAAAGAGGCATCGCTTTAAAGAGACTTCACAATAAAGAGACATAACTTAAAGAGACAATACTTTAAAGAGACATCACTTAAACAGACATCACTTTAAAGAGGCATCGCTGTACAGAGGCATCATTATAAGGAGACATCACTATGAAGAGACATCACTATAAAGAGACATCGCTTTAAAGAGATATCACTTTTAAGAGACATTGTAAGGAGACATCACTTAAAGAGAAATCACTATAAAGAGACATCACTTCTAAAGGAACATCACTTTAAAGAGACTTCACAATAAAGATACATCACTGAAAGAAACATCACTTTAAAGAGACATCACAAGAAAGAGACTTCACTTTAAAGAGACAACACTTTAAAGAGGCATCGCTGTAAAGAGGCATCATTATAAGGAGACATCACTTAAAGAGACATCACTATAAAGAGACATCACTAAAAGAGACATAACTATAAAGAGAAATCGCTTTAAAGAAACATCACTATAAAGAGACATCACTTCAAAGACACTTCACAACAAATAGACATCACTTAAAGAGACATCGGTATAAACACACATCACTTAAAGAGACATCACTTAAAGAGACATCACTATAAAGAGAAATCACTTAAAGAGACATCACTTTAAAGAGACTTCTCAAATAAAGAGACATCGCTTAAAGAGACATCAATTTAAAGAGACATCACTTTAAAGAGGCATCGCTGTAAAAAGGCATCATTGTAAGGACACATCACTATAAAGAGACATCACTATAAAGAGACATCACTTCGTAGACACTTCACAATAAAGATACATCACTGAAAGAGACATCACTTTAAACAGACATCACAAGAGAGAGACTTCACTTAAAGAGACAACACTTTAAAGAGGCATCGCTGTAAAGAGGCATCATTATAAGGAGACATCACTTAAAGAGACATCACTATAAAGAGACATCACTAAAAGAGACATTACTATAAAGAGACATCGCTTTAAGGAGACATCACTATAAAGAGACATCACTTCAAAGACACTTCACAATAAATAGACATCACTTAAAGAGACATCACTTTAAAGAGACATCACAATAAAGAGACTTCACTTAAAGAGACATCACTTTAAAGAGGCATCGCTGTAAAGAGGCATCATTATAAGGAGACATCACTTAAAGAGACATCACTATAAAGAGACATCACTATAAACACACATCACTTAAAGAGACATCACTTTAAAGAGAATTCACATTAAATAGACACCACTTAAAGAGACATCACTTTGAAGAGGCATCGCTGTAAAGACGCATCATTATAAGGAGACATCAGTATAAAGAGACATCACTATAAAGAGACATCGCTTTAAAGAGATATCACTAAAAAGAGACATCAGTATAAAGAGACGTCACTATAAAGAGACATCACCATAAAGAGACATCGCTTTAAAGAGATATCACTTTAAAGAGACATTGTAAGGAGACATCACTTAAAGAGACATCACTATAAAGAGACATCACTTCTAAAGGGACGTCACTTTAAAGAGACTTCACAATAAAGATACATCACTTAAAGAGACATTACTTTAAAGAGACATCACAATAAAGAGCCTTCACTTAAAGAGAAATCACTTAAAAGAGGCATCGCTGTAAAAAGGCATCATTGTAAGGAGACATCACTATAAAGAGACATCACTTTAAAGAGACTTCACAATAAAGAGACAACACTTAAAGAGACATCACTTTGAAGAGGCATCGCTGTAACGAGGCATCATTATAAGGAGACATCACTTAAAGAGACATCACTATAAAGAGACATCACTATAAACACACATCACTTAAAGAGACATCACTTAAAAAGACATCACTATAAAGAGACATCACTTTAAAGAGACTTCTCAAATAAAGAGACATCGCTTAAAAAGACATCAATTTAAAGAGACATCACTTTAAAGAGGCATCGCTGTAAAAAGGCATTATTGTAAGGACACATCACTATAAAGAGACATCACTTCAAAGACACTTCACAATAAAGAGACATCACTTAGAGAGACATCACTATAAATACACATCACTTAAAGAGACATCACTTTTTTTTTTTTTTTTTTATAAATTTATTTCTGATTTTTCCCTTTTTTCTCCCAATTTAGTGGCCAATTGATCCCTATTTTAATTCAAACACCCACCCTCGTATTGCATGCGTTCGCCAACTGCATCTCTCCGGCCGGCAGTCTCGAAGGAAAGCGCCTCCCCACTTTCGTGACAAGGCGAATCCAAGCCGAACCACTGTTTTTCCGACACACACAGAGACGCATTCACATGACGAACACAAGCCGACTCCGCCCCCCTCCCGAAGACAGCGTTGCCAATGATTGCTGCTTCACCGAGTCCGGCCATAGTCGGATCTGACGAGACCGGGGCGCGAACCCCAGTCCCCAGTGGGCAACTGCATCGACACCAAGCCGATGCTTAGACCGCTACGCCACCGCGGACGAAGAGACATCACTTTAAAGAGGCATCGCTGTAAAGAGGCATCATTATAAGGAGATATCAGCATAAAGAGACATGACTATAAAGAGACATCGCTTTAAAGAGATATCACTAAAAAGAGACATAAGTATAAAGAGACGTCACTATAAAGAGACATTACTTAAAGAGACATCACTTTGAAGAGGCATTGCTGTAACGAGGCACCATCATAAGGAGACATCACTATAAAGACACATCACTATAAAGAGACATCGCTTTAAATACACATCACTATACAAATGCATCACTTTAAAGAGACATCATTATAAGGAGACATCACTTAAAGAGACATCACTTTAAAGAGGTATTGCTGTAAAGAGGCATCATTGTAAGGAGACATCACTATAAGGAGACATCACTATAAAGAGACATCACTTTAAAGAGACATCACTTTAAAGAGGCATCGTTGTAAAGAGGCAACATTATAAGGAGACATCACTGTAAAGAGACATCACTATAAAGAGACATCACTAAAAGAGACATCACTATAAAGAGACATCGCTTTAAAGACACATCACTATAAAGACACATCAACTCAAAGACACTTCACAATAAATAGACATCACTTAAAGAGACATCACTATAAAGAGACATCACTATAAAGAGACATCACTAAAAGAGACATCACTATAAAGAGACATCACTATAAAGAGACATCACTTCAAAGACATTTCACAATAAAGAGACATCACTTAAAGAAACATCACTATAAATACACATCACTTAAAGAGACATCACTTTAAAGAGGCATCGCTGTAAAGAGGCATCATTATAAGGAGACATCACTTAAAGAGACATCACTATAAAGAGACATCACTATAAACACACATCACTTAAAGAGACATCGCTTTAAAGAGAATTCACAATAAATAGACGCCACTTAAAGAGACATCACTTTAAAGAGGCATCGCTGTAAAGAGGCATCATTATAAGGAGACATCACTTAAAGAGACATCACTATAAAGAGACATCACTATAAACACACATCACTTAAAGAGACATCACTTTAAAGAGAATTCACAATAAATGGACACCACTTAAAGAGACATCACTTTGAAGAGGCATCGCTGTAAAGAAGCATCATTATAAGGAGACATCAGTATAAAGAGACATCACTATAAAGAGACATCGCTTTAAAGAGATATCACTAAAAAGAGACATCAGTATAAAGAGACGTCACTATAAAGAGACATCACCATAAAGAGACATCGCTTTAAAGAGATATCACTTTAAAGAGACATTGTAAGGAGACATCACTTAAAGAGACATCACTATAAAGAGACATCACTTCTAAAGGGACGTCACTTTAAAGAGACTTCACAATAAAGATACATCACTTAAAGAGACATTACTTTAAAGAGACATCACAATAAAGAGCCTTCACTTAAAGAGAAATCACTTAAAAGAGGCATCGCTGTAAAAAGGCATCATTGTAAGGAGACATCACTATAAAGAGACATCACTTTAAAGAGACTTCACAATAAAGAGACAACACTTAAAGAGACATCACTTTGAAGAGGCATCGCTGTAACGAGGCATCATTATAAGGAGACATCACTTAAAGAGACATCACTATAAAGAGACATCACTATAAACACACATCACTTAAAGAGACATCACTTAAAAAGACATCACTATAAAGAGACATCACTTTAAAGAGACTTCTCAAATAAAGAGACATCGCTTAAAAAGACATCAATTTAAAGAGACATCACTTTAAAGAGGCATCGCTGTAAAAAGGCATTATTGTAAGGACACATCACTATAAAGAGACATCACTTCAAAGACACTTCACAATAAAGAGACATCACTTAGAGAGACATCACTATAAATACACATCACTTAAAGAGACATCACTTTTTTTTTTCTTTTTTTTTTTATAAATTTATTTCTGATTTTTCCCTTTTTTCTCCCAATTTAGTGGCCAATTGATCCCTATTTTAATTCAAACACCCACCCTCGTATTGCATGCGTTCGCCAACTGCATCTCTCCGGCCGGCAGTCTCGAAGGAAAGCGCCTCCCCACTTTCGTGACAAGGCGAATCCAAGCCGAACCACTGTTTTTCCGACACACACAGAGACGCATTCACATGACGAACACAAGCCGACTCCGCCCCCCTCCCGAAGACAGCGTTGCCAATGATTGCTGCTTCACCGAGTCCGGCCATAGTCGGATCTGACGAGACCGGGGCGCGAACCCCAGTCCCCAGTGGGCAACTGCATCGACACCAAGCCGATGCTTAGACCGCTACGCCACCGCGGACGAAGAGACATCACTTTAAAGAGGCATCGCTGTAAAGAGGCATCATTATAAGGAGATATCAGCATAAAGAGACATGACTATAAAGAGACATCGCTTTAAAGAGATATCACTAAAAAGAGACATAAGTATAAAGAGACGTCACTATAAAGAGACATTACTTAAAGAGACATCACTTTGAAGAGGCATTGCTGTAACGAGGCACCATCATAAGGAGACATCACTATAAAGACACATCACTATAAAGAGACATCGCTTTAAATACACATCACTATACAAATGCATCACTTTAAAGAGACATCATTATAAGGAGACATCACTTAAAGAGACATCACTTTAAAGAGGTATTGCTGTAAAGAGGCATCATTGTAAGGAGACATCACTATAAGGAGACATCACTATAAAGAGACATCACTTTAAAGAGACATCACTTTAAAGAGGCATCGTTGTAAAGAGGCAACATTATAAGGAGACATCACTGTAAAGAGACATCACTATAAAGAGACATCACTAAAAGAGACATCACTATAAAGAGACATCGCTTTAAAGACACATCACTATAAAGACACATCAACTCAAAGACACTTCACAATAAATAGACATCACTTAAAGAGACATCACTATAAAGAGACATCACTAAAAGAGACATCACTATAAAGAGACATCACTATAAAGAGACATCACTATAAAGAGACATCACTTCAAAGACATTTCACAATAAAGAGACATCACTTAAAGAAACATCACTATAAATACACATCACTTAAAGAGACATCGCTTTAAAGAGGCATCGCTGTAAAGAGGCATCATTATAAGGAGACATCACTTAAAGAGACATCACTATAAAGAGACATCACTATAAACACACATCACTTAAAGAGACATCGCTTTAAAGAGAATTCACAATAAATAGACGCCACTTAAAGAGACATCACTTTGAAGAGGCATCGCTGTAAAGAAGCATCATTATAAGGAGACATCACTATAAAGAGACATCACTATAAAGAGACATCACTTCAAAGAGACTTCACAATAAAGAGACATCACTTAAAGAGACATCACTATAAACACACATCACTTAAAGAGACATCACTTTAAAGAGGTATCGCTGTAAAGAGGCATCATTATAAGGAGACATCAGTATAAAGAGACATCACTATAAAGAGACATCGCTTTAAAGAGATATCACTAAAAAGAGACATCAGTATAAAGAGACGTCACTATAAAGAGACATCACCATAAAGAGACATCGCTTTAAAGAGATATCACTTTAAAGAGACATTGTAAGGAGACATCACTTAAAGAGACATCACTATAAAGAGACATCACTTCTAAAGGGACGTCACTTTAAAGAGACTTCACAATAAAGATACATCACTTAAAGAGACATTACTTTAAAGAGACATCACAATAAAGAGCCTTCACTTAAAGAGAAATCACTTAAAAGAGGCATCGCTGTAAAAAGGCATCATTGTAAGGAGACATCACTATAAAGAGACATCACTTTAAAGAGACTTCACAATAAAGAGACAACACTTAAAGAGACATCACTTTGAAGAGGCATCGCTGTAACGAGGCATCATTATAAGGAGACATCACTTAAAGAGACATCACTATAAAGAGACATCACTATAAACACACATCACTTAAAGAGACATCACTTAAAAAGACATCACTATAAAGAGACATCACTTTAAAGAGACTTCTGAAATAAAGAGACATCGCTTAAAAAGACATCAATTTAAAGAGACATCACTTTAAAGAGGCATCGCTGTAAAAAGGCATTATTGTAAGGACACATCACTATAAAGAGACATCACTTCAAAGACACTTCACAATAAAGAGACATCACTTAGAGAGACATCACTATAAATACACATCACTTAAAGAGACATCACTTTTTTTTTTTTTTTTTTTTATAAATTTATTTCTGATTTTTCCCTTTTTTCTCCCAATTTAGTGGCCAATTGATCCCTATTTTAATTCAAACACCCACCCTCGTATTGCATGCGTTCGCCAACTGCATCTCTCCGGCCGGCAGTCTCGAAGGAAAGCGCCTCCCCACTTTCGTGACAAGGCGAATCCAAGCCGAACCACTGTTTTTCCGACACACACAGAGACGCATTCACATGACGAACACAAGCCGACTCCGCCCCCCTCCCGAAGACAGCGTTGCCAATGATTGCTGCTTCACCGAGTCCGGCCATAGTCGGATCTGACGAGACCGGGGCGCGAACCCCAGTCCCCAGTGGGCAACTGCATCGACACCAAGCCGATGCTTAGACCGCTACGCCACCGCGGACGAAGAGACATCACTTTAAAGAGGCATCGCTGTAAAGAGGCATCATTATAAGGAGATATCAGCATAAAGAGACATGACTATAAAGAGACATCGCTTTAAAGAGATATCACTAAAAAGAGACATAAGTATAAAGAGACGTCACTATAAAGAGACATTACTTAAAGAGACATCACTTTGAAGAGGCATTGCTGTAACGAGGCACCATCATAAGGAGACATCACTATAAAGACACATCACTATAAAGAGACATCGCTTTAAATACACATCACTATACAAATGCATCACTTTAAAGAGACATCATTATAAGGAGACATCACTTAAAGAGACATCACTGTAAAGAGGCATCATTGTAAGGAGACATCACTATAAGGAGACATCACTATAAAGAGACATCACTTTAAAGAGACATCACTTTAAAGAGGCATCGTTGTAAAGAGGCAACATTATAAGAAGACATCACTGTAAAGAGACATCACTATAGAGACATCACTTAAAGAGACATCACTTCAAAGAGACATCACTTAAAGAGACTACACTTTGAAGAGGCATCGTTGTAAAGAAGCATCATTATTAGGAGACATCACTATAAAGACACATCACTATAAAGAGGCATCGCTTTAAAGAGACATCACTATAAAGAGAGATCACTTTAAAAGAGACATCGCTATAAAGAGACATCACTTCTAAAGAGACATCGCTATAAAGAGACATCACATTAAAAGAGACATCACTATAAAGTGTCAGCACTATAAAGAGACATCACTATAAAGATTCATCACTATAAAGAGACATCACTTCTAAAGGGACATCACAATAAAGAGCCTTCACTTAAAGAGACAACACTTAAAAGAGGCATCGCTGTAAAAAGGCATCATTATAAGGAGACATCACTATGAAGAGACATCACTTCAAAGAGACTACACAATAAAGAGACATCACTTAAAGAGACATCACTATAAACACACATCACATAAAGAGACGCCACTTAAGGACACATCACTTTAAAGAGACATCACTTAAAGAGACATCACTTTGAAGAGGCATCGCTGTAAAGAGGCATCATCATAAGGAGACGTCACTATAAAGACACATCACTATAAAGAGACATCGCTTTAAATACATATCACTATAAAGAGGCATCACTTAAAGAAACATCACTATAAAGAGAAATCACTTTAAAGAGGTATTGCTGTAAAGAGACGTCACTATAAAGAGACATCACTATAAAGAGGCATCGCTTTAAAGAGACTTCACAATAAAGAGACATCACTTAAAGAGACATCACTTTAAAGAGAATTCACTTTAAAGAGACATCACTTAAACAGACATCACTTTAAAGAGGCATCGCTGTAAAGAGGCATCATTATAAGGAGACATCACTATAAAGAGACATATAAAGAGACATCGCTTTAAAGAGATATCACTATAAAGAGAGTTCTCAAATAAAGAGACATCACTTAAAGAGACAGCAATTTAAAGAGACATAACTTTAAAGAGATATCACTTTAAAGAGACATTGTAAGGAGACATCACCTAAAGAGACATCACTATAAACAGACATCAATTAAAGAGACATCACTTTAAAGACACTTCGCAAATAAAGAGATCAGTTAAAGAGACATCCATTTAAAGAGACATCACTTTAAAGAGGCATCGCTGTATAGAGACATCATTGTAAGGAGACATCACTATAAAGAGACATCACTATAAAGAGACATCACTTCAAAGAGACTTCACAATAAAGAGACATCACTTAAAGAGACATCACTATAAACACACATCACTTAAAGAGACATCACTTTAAAGATAATTCACATTAAAGAGACGTCACTTAAGGAGAAATCACTTTAAAGAGACATCACTTTAAAGAGACATCACTTAAACAGACATCGCGTTGAAGAGGCATCGCTGTAAAGAGGCATCATTGTAAGGAGACATCACTATAAAGAGACATCACTATAAAGAGACATCACTTCAAAGAGACTTCACAATAAAGAGATATCACTTAAAGAGACATCACAATAAACACACATCACTTAAAGAGACATCACTTTAAAGAGAATTCACATTAAAGAGACGTCACTTAAGGAGAAATCACTTTAAAGAGACATCACTTTAAAGAGACATCACTTAAACAGACATCGCGTTGAAGAGGTATCGCTGTAAAGAGGCATCATTGTAAGGAGACATCACTATAAAGAGACATAGCTTTAAAGAGACATCATTATAAGGACACATCACTTAAAGAGACATCACTATAAAGAAACATCACTTTAAAGAGGTATTGCTGTAAAGAGGCAACATTATAAGGAGACATCACTGTAAAGAGACATCACTATAGAGACATCACTTAAAAGAGACATCACTTCAAAGAGACTTCACAATAAAGAGACATCATTTAAAGAGACATCACTATAAACACACATCACTTAAAGAGACATCACTTTAAAGAGGCATCGCTGTAAAGAGGCATCATTATAAGGACACATCAGTATAAAGAGACATCACTATAAAGAGACATCGCTTTAAAGAGATATCACTAAAAAGAGACATCAGTATAAAGAGACATCACTATAAAGAGACATCACTATAAAGAGGCATCACTTTAAAGAGACTTCACAATAAAGAGACATCAATTAAAGAGACATCACTTTAAAGAGACATCACTTTAAAGAGACATCACTTAAACAGACATCACTTTAAAGAGGCATCACTGTAAAGAGGCACCATTATAAGGACACATCACTATAAAGAGACATCACTATAAAGAGACATCGCTTTAAAGAGATATCACTTTAAAGAGACACTGTAAGGAGACATCACTTAAAGAGACATCACTATAAAGAGACATCACTTCTAAAGGGACATCACTTTAAAGACCTTCACAATAAAGATACATCACTTAAAGAGACATTACTTTAAAGAGACATCACAATAAAGAGCCTTCATTAAAGAGACATCACTTTAAAGAGGCATCGCTGTAAAGAGGCATCATTATAAGGAGACATCACTTAAAGAGACATCACTATAAAGAGACATCACGTAAAGAGACATCACTTTAAAGAGACTTCTCAAATAAAGAGACATCGCTTAAAGAGATATCATTGTAAAGAGACATCACTTAAAAGAGGCATCGCTGTAAAAAGGCATCATTATAAGAAGACATCACTATAAAGAGACATCACTTCAAAGAGACTTGACAATAAAGAGACATCACTTAAAGAGAAATCACTATAAACACACATCACTTAAAGAGACATCACTTTAAAGAGAATTCACAATAAAGAGACGCCACTTAAGGAGACATCACTTTAAAGAGACATCACTTAAACAGACAACACTTTGAAAAGGCATCGCTGTAAAGAGGCATCATCATAAGGAGATATCACTATAAAGACACATCACTATAAAGAGACATCGCTTTAAATACATATCACTATAAAGAGGCATCACTTAAAGAAACATCACTATAAAGAGACATCACTTTAAAGAGGTATTGCTGTAAAGAGACGTCACTATAAAGAGACATCACTATAAAGAGGCATCGCTTTAAAGAGACTTCACAATAAAGAGACATCTCTTAAAGAGACATCACTTAAAAGAGAATTCACTTTAAAGAGACATCACTTAAACAGACATCACTTTAAAGAGGCATCGCTGCAAAGAGGCATCATTATAATAGACATCACTATAAAGAGACATCACTATAAAGAGACGTCGCTTTAAAGAGATATCACTATAAAGAGATTTCTCTAATAAAGAGACATCACTTAAAGAGACATCAATTTAAAGAGACATCACATTAAAGAGATATCACTTTAAAGAGACATTGTGAGGAGACATCACTTAAAGAGATATCACTATAAACACACATCACTTAAAGAGACATCACTTTAAAGATAATTCACATTAAAGAGACGTCACTTAAAAAGAAATCACTTTAAAGAGACATCACTTTAAAGAGACATCACTTAAACAGACATCGCGTTGAAGAGGCATCGCTGTAAAGAGGCATCATTGTAGGGAGACATCACTATAAAGAGACATCACTATAAAGAGACATCACTTCAAAGAGGCATCGCTGTAAAGAGGCATCATTATAAGGACACATCAGTATAAAGAGACATCACTATAAAGAGACATCGCTTTAAAGAGATATCACTAAAAAGAGACATCAGTATAAAGAGACATCACTATAAAGAGACATCACTATAAAGAGGCATCACTTTAAAGAGACTTCACAATAAAGAGACATCAATTAAAGAGACATCACTTTAAAGAGACATCACTTTAAAGAGACATCACTTAAACAGACATCACTTTAAAGAGGCATCACTGTAAAGAGGCACCATTATAAGGACACATCACTATAAAGAGACATCACTATAAAGAGACATCGCTTTAAAGAGATATCACTTTAAAGAGACACTGTAAGGAGACATCACTTAAAGAGACATCACTATAAAGAGACATCACTCCTAAAGGGACATCACTTTAAAGACCTTCACAATAAAGATACATCACTTAAAGAGACATTACTTTAAAGAGACATCACAATAAAGAGCCTTCATTAAAGAGACATCACTTTAAAGAGGCATCGCTGTAAAGAGGCATCATTATAAGGAGACATCACTTAAAGAGACATCACTATAAAGAGACATCACGTAAAGAGACATCACTTTAAAGAGACTTCTCAAATAAAGAGACATCGCTTAAAGAGATATCATTGTAAAGAGACATCACTTAAAAGAGGCATCGCTGTAAAAAGGCATCATTATAAGAAGACATCACTATAAAGAGACATCACTTCAAAGAGACTTGACAATAAAGAGACATCACTTAAAGAGAAATCACTATAAACACACATCACTTAAAGAGACATCACTTTAAAGAGAATTCACAATAAAGAGACGCCACTTAAGGAGACATCACTTTAAAGAGACATCACTTAAACAGACAACACTTTGAAAAGGCATCGCTGTAAAGAGGCATCATCATAAGGAGATATCACTATAAAGACACATCACTATAAAGAGACATCGCTTTAAATACATATCACTATAAAGAGGCATCACTTAAAGAAACATCACTATAAAGAGACATCACTTTAAAGAGGTATTGCTGTAAAGAGACGTCACTATAAAGAGACATCACTATAAAGAGGCATCGCTTTAAAGAGACTTCACAATAAAGAGACATCTCTTAAAGAGACATCACTTAAAAGAGAATTCACTTTAAAGAGACATCACTTAAACAGACATCACTTTAAAGAGGCGTCGCTGCAAAGAGGCATCATTATAAGGAGACATCACTATAAAGAGACATCACTATAAAGAGACGTCGCTTTAAAGAGATATCACTATAAAGAGATTTCTCTAATAAAGAGACATCACTTAAAGAGACATCAATTTAAAGAGACATCACATTAAAGAGATATCACTTTAAAGAGACATTGTGAGGAGACATCACTTAAAGAGATATCACTATAAACACACATCACTTAAAGAGACATCACTTTAAAGATAATTCACATTAAAGAGACGTCACTTAAAAAGAAATCACTTTAAAGAGACATCACTTTAAAGAGACATCACTTAAACAGACATCGCGTTGAAGAGGCATCGCTGTAAAGAGGCATCATTGTAGGGAGACATCACTATAAAGAGACATCACTATAAAGAGACATCACTTCAAAGAGACTTCACAATAAACACACATCACTTAAAGAGACATCACTTTAAAGAGAATTCACATTAAAGAGACGTCACTTAAGGAGAAATCACTTTAAAGAGACATCACTTTAAAGAGACATCACTTAAACAGACATCGCGTTGAAGAGGTATCGCTGTAAAGAGGCATCATTGTAAGGAGACATCACTATAAAGAGACATAGCTTTAAAGAGACATCATTATAAGGACACATCACTTAAAGAGACATCACTATAAAGAAACATCACTTTAAAGAGGTATTGCTGTAAAGAGGCAACATTATAAGGAGACATCACTGTAAAGAGACATCACTATAGAGACATCACTTAAAAGAGACATCACTTCAAAGAGACTTCACAATAAAGAGACATCATTTAAAGAGACATCACTATAAACACACATCACTTAAAGAGACATCACTTTAAAGAGGCATCGCTGTAAAGAGGCATCATTATAAGGACACATCAGTATAAAGAGACATCACTATAAAGAGACATCACTAAAAAGAGACATCAGTATAAAGAGACGTCACTATAAAGAGACATCACTATAAAGAGGCATCACTTTAAAGAGACTTCACAATAAAGAGACATCAATTAAAGAGACATCAATTAAAGAGACATCACTTTAAAGAGACATCACTTTAAAGAGACATCACTTAAACAGACATCACTTTAAAGAGGCATCACTGTAAAGAGGCACCATTATAAGGACACATCACTATAAAGAGACATCACTATAAAGAGACATCACTTCAAAGAGACTTCACAATAAAGAGACATCACTTAAAGAGACATCACTATAAACACACATCACTTAAAGAGACATCACTTTAAAGATAATTCACATTAAAGAGACGTCACTTAAGGAGAAATCACTTTAAAGAGACATCACTTTAAAGAGACATCACTTAAACAGACATCGCGTTGAAGAGGCATCGCTGTAAAGAGGCATCATTGTAAGGAGACATCACTATAAAGAGACATCACTATAAAGAGACATCACTTCAAAGAGACTTCACAATAAAGAGACATCACTTAAAGAGACATCACAATAAACACACATCACTTAAAGAGACATCACTTTAAAGAGAATTCACATTAAAGAGACGTCACTTAAGGAGAAATCACTTTAAAGAGACATCACTTTAAAGAGACATCACTTAAACAGACATCGCGTTGAAGAGGTATCGCTGTAAAGAGGCATCATTGTAAGGAGACATCACTATAAAGAGACATA
This sequence comes from Lampris incognitus, assembly GCF_029633865.1. Taxonomy (NCBI): domain Eukaryota; kingdom Metazoa; phylum Chordata; class Actinopteri; order Lampriformes; family Lampridae; genus Lampris; species Lampris incognitus. The sequence continues at coordinate 42,299,933 of NC_079213.1, read as the reverse complement.
GCTTTAAAGAGACATCATTATAAGGACACATCACTTAAAGAGACATCACTATAAAGAAACATCACTTTAAAGAGGTATTGCTGTAAAGAGGCAACATTATAAGGAGACATCACTGTAAAGAGACATCACTATAGAGACATCACTTAAAAGAGACATCACTTCAAAGAGACTTCACAATAAAGAGACATCATTTAAAGAGACATCACTATAAACACACATCACTTAAAGAGACATCACTTTAAAGAGGCATCGCTGTAAAGAGGCATCATTATAAGGACACATCAGTATAAAGAGACATCACTATAAAGAGACATCGCTTTAAAGAGATATCACTAAAAAGAGACATCAGTATAAAGAGACATCACTATAAAGAGACATCACTATAAAGAGGCATCACTTTAAAGAGACTTCACAATAAAGAGACATCAATTAAAGAGACATCACTTTAAAGAGACATCACTTTAAAGAGACATCACTTAAACAGACATCACTTTAAAGAGGCATCACTGTAAAGAGGCACCATTATAAGGACACATCACTATAAAGAGACATCACTATAAAGAGACATCGCTTTAAAGAGATATCACTTTAAAGAGACACTGTAAGGAGACATCACTTAAAGAGACATCACTATAAAGAGACATCACTTCTAAAGGGACATCACTTTAAAGACCTTCACAATAAAGATACATCACTTAAAGAGACATTACTTTAAAGAGACATCACAATAAAGAGCCTTCATTAAAGAGACATCACTTTAAAGAGGCATCGCTGTAAAGAGGCATCATTATAAGGAGACATCACTTAAAGAGACATCACTATAAAGAGACATCACGTAAAGAGACATCACTTTAAAGAGACTTCTCAAATAAAGAGACATCGCTTAAAGAGATATCATTGTAAAGAGACATCACTTAAAAGAGGCATCGCTGTAAAAAGGCATCATTATAAGAAGACATCACTATAAAGAGACATCACTTCAAAGAGACTTGACAATAAAGAGACATCACTTAAAGAGAAATCACTATAAACACACATCACTTAAAGAGACATCACTTTAAAGAGAATTCACAATAAAGAGACGCCACTTAAGGAGACATCACTTTAAAGAGACATCACTTAAACAGACAACACTTTGAAAAGGCATCGCTGTAAAGAGGCATCATCATAAGGAGATATCACTATAAAGACACATCACTATAAAGAGACATCGCTTTAAATACATATCACTATAAAGAGGCATCACTTAAAGAAACATCACTATAAAGAGACATCACTTTAAAGAGGTATTGCTGTAAAGAGACGTCACTATAAAGAGACATCACTATAAAGAGGCATCGCTTTAAAGAGACTTCACAATAAAGAGACATCTCTTAAAGAGACATCACTTAAAAGAGAATTCACTTTAAAGAGACATCACTTAAACAGACATCACTTTAAAGAGGCATCGCTGCAAAGAGGCATCATTATAAGGAGACATCACTATAAAGAGACATCACTATAAAGAGACGTCGCTTTAAAGAGATATCACTATAAAGAGATTTCTCTAATAAAGAGACATCACTTAAAGAGACATCAATTTAAAGAGACATCACATTAAAGAGATATCACTTTAAAGAGACATTGTGAGGAGACATCACTTAAAGAGATATCACTATAAACACACATCACTTAAAGAGACATCACTTTAAAGATAATTCACATTAAAGAGACGTCACTTAAAAAGAAATCACTTTAAAGAGACATCACTTTAAAGAGACATCACTTAAACAGACATCGCGTTGAAGAGGCATCGCTGTAAAGAGGCATCATTGTAGGGAGACATCACTATAAAGAGACATCACTATAAAGAGACATCACTTCAAAGAGGCATCGCTGTAAAGAGGCATCATTATAAGGACACATCAGTATAAAGAGACATCACTATAAAGAGACATCGCTTTAAAGAGATATCACTAAAAAGAGACATCAGTATAAAGAGACATCACTATAAAGAGACATCACTATAAAGAGGCATCACTTTAAAGAGACTTCACAATAAAGAGACATCAATTAAAGAGACATCACTTTAAAGAGACATCACTTTAAAGAGACATCACTTAAACAGACATCACTTTAAAGAGGCATCACTGTAAAGAGGCACCATTATAAGGACACATCACTATAAAGAGACATCACTATAAAGAGACATCGCTTTAAAGAGATATCACTTTAAAGAGACACTGTAAGGAGACATCACTTAAAGAGACATCACTATAAAGAGACATCACTTCTAAAGGGACATCACTTTAAAGACCTTCACAATAAAGATACATCACTTAAAGAGACATTACTTTAAAGAGACATCACAATAAAGAGCCTTCATTAAAGAGACATCACTTTAAAGAGGCATCGCTGTAAAGAGGCATCATTATAAGGAGACATCACTTAAAGAGACATCACTATAAAGAGACATCACGTAAAGAGACATCACTTTAAAGAGACTTCTCAAATAAAGAGACATCGCTTAAAGAGATATCATTGTAAAGAGACATCACTTAAAAGAGGCATCGCTGTAAAAAGGCATCATTATAAGAAGACATCACTATAAAGAGACATCACTTCAAAGAGACTTGACAATAAAGAGACATCACTTAAAGAGAAATCACTATAAACACACATCACTTAAAGAGACATCACTTTAAAGAGAATTCACAATAAAGAGACGCCACTTAAGGAGACATCACTTTAAAGAGACATCACTTAAACAGACAACACTTTGAAAAGGCATCGCTGTAAAGAGGCATCATCATAAGGAGATATCACTATAAAGACACATCACTATAAAGAGACATCGCTTTAAATACATATCACTATAAAGAGGCATCACTTAAAGAAACATCACTATAAAGAGACATCACTTTAAAGAGGTATTGCTGTAAAGAGACGTCACTATAAAGAGACATCACTATAAAGAGGCATCGCTTTAAAGAGACTTCACAATAAAGAGACATCTCTTAAAGAGACATCACTTAAAAGAGAATTCACTTTAAAGAGACATCACTTAAACAGACATCACTTTAAAGAGGCATCGCTGCAAAGAGGCATCATTATAAGGAGACATCACTATAAAGAGACATCACTATAAAGAGACGTCGCTTTAAAGAGATATCACTATAAAGAGATTTCTCTAATAAAGAGACATCACTTCAAGAGACATCAATTTAAAGAGACATCACATTAAAGAGATATCACTTTAAAGAGACATTGTGAGGAGACATCACTTAAAGAGATATCACTATAAACACACATCACTTAAAGAGACATCACTTTAAAGATAATTCACATTAAAGAGACGTCACTTAAAAAGAAATCACTTTAAAGAGACATCACTTTAAAGAGACATCACTTAAACAGACATCGCGTTGAAGAGGCATCGCTGTAAAGAGGCATCATTGTAGGGAGACATCACTATAAAGAGACATCACTATAAAGAGACATCACTTCAAAGAGACTTCACAATAAACACACATCACTTAAAGAGACATCACTTTAAAGAGAATTCACATTAAAGAGACGTCACTTAAGGAGAAATCACTTTAAAGAGACATCACTTTAAAGAGACATCACTTAAACAGACATCGCGTTGAAGAGGTATCGCTGTAAAGAGGCATCATTGTAAGGAGACATCACTATAAAGAGACATAGCTTTAAAGAGACATCATTATAAGGACACATCACTTAAAGAGACATCACTATAAAGAAACATCACTTTAAAGAGGTATTGCTGTAAAGAGGCAACATTATAAGGAGACATCACTGTAAAGAGACATCACTATAGAGACATCACTTAAAAGAGACATCACTTCAAAGAGACTTCACAATAAAGAGACATCATTTAAAGAGACATCACTATAAACACACATCACTTAAAGAGACATCACTTTAAAGAGGCATCGCTGTAAAGAGGCATCATTATAAGGACACATCAGTATAAAGAGACATCACTATAAAGAGACATCACTAAAAAGAGACATCAGTATAAAGAGACGTCACTATAAAGAGACATCACTATAAAGAGGCATCACTTTAAAGAGACTTCACAATAAAGAGACATCAATTAAAGAGACATCAATTAAAGAGACATCACTTTAAAGAGACATCACTTTAAAGAGACATCACTTAAACAGACATCACTTTAAAGAGGCATCACTGTAAAGAGGCACCATTATAAGGACACATCACTATAAAGAGACATCACTATAAAGAGACATCACTTCAAAGAGACTTCACAATAAAGAGACATCACTTAAAGAGACATCACTATAAACACACATCACTTAAAGAGACATCACTTTAAAGATAATTCACATTAAAGAGACGTCACTTAAGGAGAAATCACTTTAAAGAGACATCACTTTAAAGAGACATCACTTAAACAGACATCGCGTTGAAGAGGCATCGCTGTAAAGAGGCATCATTGTAAGGAGACATCACTATAAAGAGACATCACTATAAAGAGACATCACTTCAAAGAGACTTCACAATAAAGAGACATCACTTAAAGAGACATCACAATAAACACACATCACTTAAAGAGACATCACTTTAAAGAGAATTCACATTAAAGAGACGTCACTTAAGGAGAAATCACTTTAAAGAGACATCACTTTAAAGAGACATCACTTAAACAGACATCGCGTTGAAGAGGTATCGCTGTAAAGAGGCATCATTGTAAGGAGACATCACTATAAAGAGACATAGCTTTAAAGAGACATCATTATAAGGACACATCACTTAAAGAGACATCACTATAAAGAAACATCACTTTAAAGAGGTATTGCTGTAAAGAGGCAACATTATAAGGAGACATCACTGTAAAGAGACATCACTATAGAGACATCACTTAAAAGAGACATCACTTCAAAGAGACTTCACAATAAAGAGACATCATTTAAAGAGACATCACTATAAACACACATCACTTAAAGAGACATCACTTTAAAGAGGCATCGCTGTAAAGAGGCATCATTATAAGGACACATCAGTATAAAGAGACATCACTATAAAGAGACATCGCTTTAAAGAGATATCACTAAAAAGAGACATCAGTATAAAGAGACATCACTATAAAGAGACATCACTATAAAGAGGCATCACTTTAAAGAGACTTCACAATAAAGAGACATCAATTAAAGAGACATCACTTTAAAGAGACATCACTTTAAAGAGACATCACTTAAACAGACATCACTTTAAAGAGGCATCACTGTAAAGAGGCACCATTATAAGGACACATCACTATAAAGAGACATCACTATAAAGAGACATCGCTTTAAAGAGATATCACTTTAAAGAGACACTGTAAGGAGACATCACTTAAAGAGACATCACTATAAAGAGACATCACTTCTAAAGGGACATCACTTTAAAGACCTTCACAATAAAGATACATCACTTAAAGAGACATTACTTTAAAGAGACATCACAATAAAGAGCCTTCATTAAAGAGACATCACTTTAAAGAGGCATCGCTGTAAAGAGGCATCATTATAAGGAGACATCACTTAAAGAGACATCACTATAAAGAGACATCACGTAAAGAGACATCACTTTAAAGAGACTTCTCAAATAAAGAGACATCGCTTAAAGAGATATCATTGTAAAGAGACATCACTTAAAAGAGGCATCGCTGTAAAAAGGCATCATTATAAGAAGACATCACTATAAAGAGACATCACTTCAAAGAGACTTGACAATAAAGAGACATCACTTAAAGAGAAATCACTATAAACACACATCACTTAAAGAGACATCACTTTAAAGAGAATTCACAATAAAGAGACGCCACTTAAGGAGACATCACTTTAAAGAGACATCACTTAAACAGACAACACTTTGAAAAGGCATCGCTGTAAAGAGGCATCATCATAAGGAGATATCACTATAAAGACACATCACTATAAAGAGACATCGCTTTAAATACATATCACTATAAAGAGGCATCACTTAAAGAAACATCACTATAAAGAGACATCACTTTAAAGAGGTATTGCTGTAAAGAGACGTCACTATAAAGAGACATCACTATAAAGAGGCATCGCTTTAAAGAGACTTCACAATAAAGAGACATCTCTTAAAGAGACATCACTTAAAAGAGAATTCACTTTAAAGAGACATCACTTAAACAGACATCACTTTAAAGAGGCATCGCTGCAAAGAGGCATCATTATAAGGAGACATCACTATAAAGAGACATCACTATAAAGAGACGTCGCTTTAAAGAGATATCACTATAAAGAGATTTCTCTAATAAAGAGACATCACTTCAAGAGACATCAATTTAAAGAGACATCACATTAAAGAGATATCACTTTAAAGAGACATTGTGAGGAGACATCACTTAAAGAGATATCAATTAAAGAGACATCACTTTAAAGAGACTTCGCAAATAAAGAGATCACTTAAAGAGACATCCATTTAAAGAGACATCACTTTAAAGAGGCATCGCAGTAAAGAGACATCATTGTAAGGAGACATCACTATAAAGAGACATCACTATAAAGAGACATCACTTCGCAGAGACTTCACAATACAGAGACATCACTTAAAGAGACATCACTATAAACACACATCACTTAAAGAGACATCGCTTTAAAGAGAATTCACAATAAAGAGACATCACCTAAGGAGAAATCACTTTAAAGAGACATCAGCTTAAAGAGACATCACTTAAAGAGACATCGCGTTGAAGAGGCATCGCTGTAAAGAGGCATCATTGTAAGGAGACATCACTATAAAGAGACATAGCTTTAAAGAGACATCATTATAAGGAGACATCACTTAAAGAGACATCACTATAAAGAGACATCACTTTAAAGAGGCATCGCTGTAAAGAGGCAACATTATAAGGACACATCACTGTAAAGAGACATCACTATGAAGAGACATCACTTCAAATACACTTCACAATAAATAGACATCACTTAAAGAGACATCACTATAAACACACATCACTTAAAGAGACATAACTTTAAAGAGAATTCACAATAAAGAGACACCACTTAAGGAGACATCACTATAAAGAGAAATCACTTAAAGAGACATTGCTTAAAGAGACATCACTTTAAAGAGATATCACTTTAAAGAGGCATCGCTGTAAAAAGGCATCATTGTAAGGAGACATCACTATAAAGAGACATCACTATAAAGAGACATCACTTAAAGAGACATCACTTTAAAGAGGCATCGCTGTAAAGAGGCATCACTTAAAGAGACATCACTATAAAGAGACATCGCTTTAAAGAGATATCACTAAAAATTGACATCAGTATAAAGAGACGTCACTATAAAGAGACATCACTATAAAGGGACATCGCTTTAAAGAGGCATCGCTGTAAAGAGGCATCATTGTAAGGAGACATCACTTAAAGAGACATCACTATAAAGATACATCACTTGAAGAGACATTACTTTAAAGAGACATCACAATAAAGAGCCTTCACTTAAAGAGAAATCACTTTAAAGAGGCATCGCTGTAAAGAGGCATCATTATAAGGAGACATCACTTAAAGAGACATCACTATAAAGAGACATAACTTAAAGAGACATCACTTTAAAGAGACTTCTCAAATAAAGAGACATCGCTTAAAGAGATATCAATTTAAAGAGACACCACTTAAAAGAGGCATCGCTGTAAAAAGGCATCATTGTAAGGAGACATCACTATAAAGAGACATCACTTCAAAGAGACTTCACAATAAAGAGACATCACTTAAAGAGACATCACTATAAGCACATATCACTTAAAGAGACATCACGTTAAAGAGAATTCACAATAAAGAGACGCCACTTAAAGAGATCACTTTGAAGAGGCATCGCTGTAAAGAGGCATCATCATAAGGAGACATCAATATAAAGACACATCACTATAAAGAGACATCGCTTTAAATACATATCACTATAAAGAGGCATCACTTTAAAGAGACATCATTATAAGGAGACATCACTTAAAGAGACATCACTTTAAAGAGACATCACTTTAAAGAGGCATCGCTGTAAAAAGGCAACATTATAAGGAGACATCACTGTAAAGAGACATCACTATGGAGACATCACTTAAAGAGACATCACTTAAAGAGACTACACTTTGAAGAGGCATCGTTGTAAAGAAGCATCATTATAAGGAGACATCACTATAAAGACACATCACTATAAAGAGGCATCGCTTTAGAGACATCACTATAAAGAGACATCACTATAAAGAGGCATCGCTTTAAAGAGACATCGCTATAAAGAGACATCGCTATAAAGAGACATCACTTTAAAAGAGACATCACTATAAAGCGTCAGCACTATAAAGACACATCACTATAAAGATTCATCACTATAAAGAGACATCACTTTTAAAGAGACATCGCTATAAAGAGACATCACTTTAAAAGAGACATCAATATAAAGCGTCAGCACGATAAAGAGACATCACTATAAAGATTCATCACTATAAAGAGACATCACTTCTAAAGGGACATCACTTTAAAGAGACATCACAATAAAGATACATCACTTAAAGAGACATTACTTTAAAGAGACATCACAATAAAGAGCCTTCACTTAAAGAGACATCACTTTAAAGAGGCATCGCTGTAAAGAGGCATCATTATAAGGAGACATCACTTAAAGAGACATCACTATAAAGAGACATCACTTAAAGAGACATCACTTTAAAGAGACTTCTCAAATAAAGAGACATCGCTTAAAGAGATATCAATTTAAAGAGACAACACTTAAAAGAGGCATCACTGTAAAAAGGCATCATTATAAGGAGACATCACTATAAAGAGACGTCACTTCAAAGAGACTACACAATAAAGAGACATAACTATAAACACACATCACTTAAAAAGACATCACTTTAAAGAGAATTCACAATAAAGAGACGCCACTTAAGGAGACATCACTTTAAAGAGACATCACTTAAAGAGACATCACTTTGAAGAGGCATCGCTGTAAAGAGGCATCATCATAAGGAGACATCACTATAAAGACACATCACAATAAAGAGACATCGCTTTAAATACATATCACTATAAAGAGGCATCACTTAAAGAAAAATCACTATAAAGAGACATCACTTTAAAGAGGTATTGCTGTAAAGAGACATCACTATAAAGAGACATCACTATAAAGAGACATCACTTAAAGAGACATCACTTAAAGAGACATCAATTTAAAGAGACATCACTTTAAGAGATATCACTTTAAAGAGACATTGTAAAGAGACATCACTATAAAGAGACATCACTTCAAAGAGACTTCACTTAAAGAGACATCACTATAAACACACATCACTTAAAGAGACATCACTTTAAAGAGAATTCACAATAAAGAGACGTCACTTAAGGAGAAATCACTTTAAAGAGACATCACTTTAAAGAGACATCACTTAAAGAGACATCGTGTTGAAGAGGCATCGCTGTAAAGAGACATCATTATAAGGAGACATCACTTAAAGAGACATCACTATAAAGAAACATCACTTTAAAGAGGTATTGCTTTAAAGAGTCATCATTGTAAGGAGACATCACTTTAAAGAGGCATCGCTGTAAAGAGGCAATATTATAAGGAGACATCACTGTAAAGAGACATCACTATATAGACATCACTTAAAGAGACATCACTTTAAAGAGACTTCACAATAAAGAGACATCATTTAAAGAGACATCACTATAAACACACATCACTTAAAGAGACATCAATTTAAAGAGAATTCACAATAAAGAGACGCCACTTAAAGAGACATCACTTTGAAGAGGCATCGCTGTAAAGAGGCATCATCATAAGGAGACATCACTATAAAGACACATTACTATAAAGAGACATCGCTCTAAATACATATCACTATAAAGAGGCATCACTTTAAAGAGACATCATTATAAGGAGACATCACTTAAAGAAACATCACAATAAAGAGACATCACTTTAAAGAGGTATTGCTGTAAAGAGGCATCATTGTAAGGAGACATCACTATAAAGAGACATCACTTTAAAGAGACATCACTTTAAAGAGGCATCGCTGTAAAGACGCAACATTATAAGGAGACATCACTGTAAAGAGACATCACTATAGAGACATCACTTAAAGAGACATCACTTCAAAGAGACATCACTTAAAGAGACAACACTATAAAGAGGCATCGCTTTAAAGAGACATCACTATAAAGAGACATCACAATAAAGCGTCATCACTATAAACAGACATCACTTCTAAAGAGACATCACTATAAAAGGACATCACTATATAGAGACATTACTATAAGCACACATCACTTAAAGAGACATCACAATAAATAGACATCACGTAAAGAGACCTCACTATAAACACACATCACTTAAACAGACATCACTTTAAAGAGAATTAACAATAAAGAGACGTCACTTAAGGAGACATCACTTTAAAGAGACATCCCTTTAAATAGACATCACTTAAAGAGACATCGTGTTGAAGAGGCATCGCTGTAAAGAGTCATCATCATAAGGAGACATCACTATAAAGAGACATCACTATAAAGAGACGTCACTTCAAAGAGACTTCACAATAAAGAGACATCATTTAAAGAGACATCACTATAAACACACATCACTTAAAGAGACATCACTTTAAAGAGAATTCACAATAAAGAGACGCCACTTAAAGAGACATCACTTTGAAGAGGCATCGCTGTAAAGAGGCATCATCATAAGGAGACATCACTATAAAGACACATTACTATAAAGAGACATCGCTCTAAATACATATCACTATAAAGAGGCATCACTTTAAAGAGACATCATTATAAGGAGACATCACTTTAAAGAGGTATTGCTGTAAAGAGGCATCATTGTAAGGAGACATCACTATAAAGAGACATCACTTTAAAGAGACATCACTTTAAAGAGGCATCGCTGTAAAGACGCAACATTATAAGGAGACATCACTGTAAAGAGACATCACTATAGAGACATCACTTAAAGAGACATCACTTCCAAGAGACAACACTATAAAGAGGCATCGCTTTAAAGAGACATCACTATAAAGAGACATCACAATAAAGCGTCATCACTATAAACAGACATCACTATATAGAGACATCACTATAAACACACATCACTTAAAGAGACATCACAATAAATAGACATCACGTAAAGAGACCTCACTATAAACACACATCACTTAAACAGACATCACTTTAAAGAGAATTAACAATAAAGAGACGTCACTTAAGGAGACATCACTTTAAAGAGACATCCCTTTAAATAGACATCACTTAAAGAGACATCACTTTGAAGAGGCATCGCTGTTAAGAGTCATCATCATAAGGAGACATCACTATAAAGAGACATCACTATAAAGAGACGTCACTTCAAAGAGACTACACAATAAAGAGACATCACTTAAAGAGACATCACTATAAACACAAATCACTTATAGAGACATCACTTCAAAGAGAATTCACAATAAAGAGACGCCACTTAAAGAGACATCACTATAAAGAGACATCACTTTAAAGAGACTTCTCAAATAAAGAGACATGCCTTAAAGAGACATCACTTTAAAGAGATATCACTTTATAGTGGCATCGCTGTAAAAAGGCATCAATGTAAGGAGACATCACTACAAAGAGACATCACTATAAAGAGACATCACTTAAAGAGACATCACTATAAACACACATCACTTAAAGAGACATCACTATAAACACACATCACTATAAAGAGACATCACTTCAAAGAGACTACACAATAAAGAGACATCACTATAAACACACATCACTTAAAGAGACATCACTTTAAAGAGAATTCACAATAAAGAGACGTCACTTAAGGAGAAATCACTTTAAAGAGACATCACTTTAAAGAGACATCACTTAAAGAGACATCGTGTTGAAGAGGCATCGCTGTAAAGAGGCATCATTGTAAGGAGACATCACTATAAAGAGACATAGCTTTAAAGAGACATCATTATAAGGAGACATCACTTAAAGAGACATCACTATAAAGAAACATCACTTTAAAGAGGTATTGCTGTAAAGAGTCATCATTGTAAGGAGACATCACTTTAAAGAGGCATCGCTGTAAAGAGGCAATATTATAAGGAGACATCACTGTAAAGAGACATCACTATATAGACATCACTTTAAGACACATCACTTTAAAGAGACTTCACAATATAGAGACATCATTTAAAGAGACATCACTATAAACACACATCACTTAAAGAGACATCAATTTAAAGAGAATTCACAATAAAGAGACGCCACTTAAAGAGACATCACTTTGAAGAGGCATCGCTGTAAAGAGGCATCATCATAAGGAGACATCACTATAAAGACACATTACTATAAAGAGACATCGCTCTAAATACATATCACTATAAAGAGGCATCACTTTAAAGAGACATCATTATAAGGAGACATCACTTAAAGAAACATCACAATAAAGAGACATCACTTTAAAGAGGTATTGCTGTAAAGAGGCATCATTGTAAGGAGACATCACTATAAAGAGATATCACTTTAAAGAGACATCACTTTAAAGAGGCATCGCTGTAAAGACGCAACATTATAAGGAGACATCACTGTAAAGAGACATCACTATAGAGACATCACTTAAAGAGACATCACTTCAAAGAGACATCACTTAAAGAGACAACACTATAAAGAGGCATCGCTTTAAAGAGACATCACTATAAAGAGACATCACTATAAACAGACATCACTTCTAAAGAGACATCACTTCTAAAGAGACATCACTATAAAAGGACATCACTATATAGAGACATCACTATAAACACACATCACTTAAAGAGACATCACAATAAATAGACATCACGTAAAGAGACCTCACTATAAACACACATCACTTAAACAGACATCACTTTAAAGAGAATTAACAATAAAGAGACGTCACTTAAGGAGACATCACTTTAAAGAGACATCCCTTTAAATAGACATCACTTAAAGAGACATCACTTTGAAGAGGCATCGCTGTAAAGAGTCATCATCATAAGGAGACATCACTATAAAGAGACATCACTATAAAGAGACGTCACTTCAAAGAGACTTCACAATAAAGAGACATCATTTAAAGAGACATCACTATAAACACACATCACTTAAAGAGACATCACTTTAAAGAGAATTCACAATAAAGAGACGCCACTTAAAGAGACATCACTTTGAAGAGGCATCGCTGTAAAGAGGCATCATCATAAGGAGACATCACTATAAAGACACATTACTATAAAGAGACATCGCTCTAAATACATATCACTATAAAGAGGCATCACTTTAAAGAGACATCATTATAAGGAGACATCACTTTAAAGAGGTATTGCTGTAAAGAGGCATCATTGTAAGGAGACATCACTATAAAGAGACATCACTTTAAAGAGACATCACTTTAAAGAGGCATCGCTGTAAAGACGCAACATTATAAGGAGACATCACTGTAAAGAGACATCACTATAGAGACATCACTTAAAGAGACATCACTTCAAAGAGACAACACTATAAAGAGGCATCGCTTTAAAGAGACATCACTATAAAGAGACATCACAATAAAGCGTCATCACTATAAACAGACATCACTATGAAAAGACATCACTATATAGAGACATCACTATAAACACACATCACTTAAAGAGACATCACAATAAATAGACATCACGTAAAGAGACCTCACTATAAACACACATCACTTAAACAGACATCACTTTAAAGAGAATTAACAATAAAGAGACGTCACTTAAGGAGACATCACTTTAAAGAGACATCCCTTTAAATAGACATCACTTTGAAGAGGCATCGCTGTTAAGAGTCATCATCATAAGGAGACATCACTATAAAGAGACATCACTATAAAGAGACGTCACTTCAAAGAGACTACACAATAAAGAGACATCACTTAAAGAGACATCACTATAAACACACATCACTTATAGAGACATCACTTCAAAGAGAATTCACAATAAAGAGACGCCACTTAAAGAGACATCACTATAAAGAGACATCACTTTAAAGAGACTTCTCAAATAAAGAGACATGCCTTAAAGAGACATCACTTTAAAGAGATATCACTTTATAGTGGCATCGCTGTAAAAAGGCATCATTGTAAGGAGACATCACTATAAAGAGACATCACTATAAAGAGACATCACTTAAAGAGACATCACTATAAACACACATCACTTAAAGAGACATCACTATAAACACACATCACTATAAAGAGACATCACTTCAAAGAGACTACACAATAAAGAGACATCACTATAAACACACATCACTTAAAGAGACATCACTTTAAAGAGAATTCACAATAAAGAGACGTCACTTAAGGAGAAATAACTTTAAAGAGACATCACTTTAAAGAGACATCACTTAAAGAGACATCGTGTTGAAGAGGCATCGCTGTAAAGAGGCATCATTGTAAGGAGACATCACTATAAAGAGACATAGCTTTAAAGAGACATCATTATAAGGAGACATCACTTAAAGAGACATCACTATAAAGAAACATCACTTTAAAGAGGTATTGCTGTAAAGAGTCATCATTGTAAGGAGACATCACTTTAAAGAGGCATCGCTGTAAAGAGGCAATATTATAAGGAGACATCACTGTAAAGAGACATCACTATATAGACATCACTTAAAGACACATCACTTTAAAGAGACTTCACAATATAGAGACATCATTTAAAGAGACATCACTATAAACACACATCACTTAAAGAGACATCAATTTAAAGAGAATTCACAATAAAGAGACGCCACTTAAAGAGACATCACTTTGAAGAGGCATCGCTGTAAAGAGGCATCATCATAAGGAGACATCACTATAAAGACACATTACTATAAAGAGACATCGCTCTAAATACATATCACTATAAAGAGGCATCACTTTAAAGAGACATCATTATAAGGAGACATCACTTAAAGAAACATCACAATAAAGAAACATCACTTTAAAGAGGTATTGCTGTAAAGAGGCATCATTGTAAGGAGACATCACTATAAAGAGATATCACTTTAAAGAGACATCACTTTAAAGAGGCATCGCTGTAAAGACGCAACATTATAAGGAGACATCACTGTAAAGAGACATCACTATAGAGACATCACTTAAAGAGACATCACTTCAAAGAGACATCACTTAAAGAGACAACACTATAAAGAGGCATCGCTTTAAAGAGACATCACTATAAAGAGACATCACAATAAAGCGTCATCACTATAAACAGACATCACTTCTAAAGAGACATCACTATAAAAGGACATCACTATATAGAGACATCACTATAAACACACATCACTTAAAGAGACATCACAATAAATAGACATCACGTAAAGAGACCTCACTATAAACACACATCACTTAAACAGACATCACTTTAAAGAGAATTAACAATAAAGAGACGTCACTTAAGGAGACATCACTTTAAAGAGACATCCCTTTAAATAGACATCACTTAAAGAGACATCACTTTGAAGAGGCATCGCTGTAAAGAGTCATCATCATAAGGAGACATCACTATAAAGAGACATCACTATAAAGAGACGTCACTTCAAAGAGACTTCACAATAAAGAGACATCATTTAAAGAGACATCACTATAAACACACATCACTTAAAGAGACATCACTTTAAAGAGAATTCACAATAAAGAGACGCCACTTAAAGAGACATCACTTTGAAGAGGCATCGCTGTAAAGAGGCATCATCATAAGGAGACATCACTATAAAGACACATTACTATAAAGAGACATCGCTCTAAATACATATCACTATAAAGAGGCATCACTTTAAAGAGACATCATTATAAGGAGACATCACTTTAAAGAGGTATTGCTGTAAAGAGGCATCATTGTAAGGAGACATCACTATAAAGAGACATCACTTTAAAGAGACATCACTTTAAAGAGGCATCGCTGTAAAGACGCAACATTATAAGGAGACATCACTGTAAAGAGACATCACTATAGAGACATCACTTAAAGAGACATCACTTCAAAGAGACAACACTATAAAGAGGCATCGCTTTAAAGAGACATCACTATAAAGAGACATCACAATAAAGCGTCATCACTATAAACAGACATCACTATAAAAAGACATCACTATATAGAGACATCACTATAAACACACATCACTTAAAGAGACATCACAATAAATAGACATCACGTAAAGAGACCTCACTATAAACACACATCACTTAAACAGACATCACTTTAAAGAGAATTAACAATAAAGAGACGTCACTTAAGGAGACATCACTTTAAAGAGACATCCCTTTAAATAGACATCACTTAAAGAGACATCACTTTGAAGAGGCATCGCTGTTAAGAGTCATCATCATAAGGAGACATCACTATAAAGAGACATCACTATAAAGAGACGTCACTTCAAAGAGACTACACAATAAAGAGACATCACTTAAAGAGACATCACTATAAACACACATCACTTATAGAGACATCACTTCAAAGAGAATTCACAATAAAGAGACGCCACTTAAAGAGACATCACTATAAAGAGACATCACTTTAAAGAGACTTCTCAAATAAAGAGACATGCCTTAAAGAGACATCACTTTAAAGAGATATCACTTTATAGTGGCATCGCTGTAAAAAGGCATCATTGTAAGGAGACATCACTATAAAGAGACATCACTATAAAGAGACATCACTTAAAGAGACATCACTATAAACACACATCACTTAAAGAGACATCACTATAAAGAGACATCACTTAAAGAGACATCACTATAAACACACATCACTTAAAGAGACATCACTATAAACACACATCACTATAAAGAGACATCACTATAAAGAGACATCACTTAAAGAGACATCACTATAAACACACATCACTTAAAGAGACATCACTATAAACACACATCACTTAAAGAGACATCACTTAAAGAGACATCACTATAAACAAACATCACTTAAAGAGACATCACTTTAAAGAGGCATTGCTGTAAAGAGGCATCATTATAAGGAGACATCAGTATAAAGAGACATCACTATAAAGCATCAGCACTATAAAGAGACATCACTATAAAGATTCATCACTATAAAGAGACATGGCTATAAAGAGACATCACTTTAAAAGAGACATCACTATAAAGCGTCAGCACGATAAAGAGACATCACTATAAAGATTCATCGCTATAAAGAGACATCACTTCTAAAGGGACATCACTTTAAAGAGACATCACAATAAAGATACATCACTTAAAGAGACATTACTTTAAAGAGACATCACAATAAAGAGCCTTCACTTAAAGAGACATCACTTTAAAGAGGCATCGCTGTAAAGAGGCATCATTATAAGGAGACATCACTTAAAGAGACATCACTATAAAGAGACATCACTTAAAGAGACATTACTTTAAGGAGACTTCTCAAGTAAAGAGACATCGCTTAAAGAGATATCAATTTAAAGAGACAACACTTAAAAGAGGCATCACTGTAAAAAGGCATCATTATAAGGAGACATCACTATAAAGAGACATCACTTCAAAGAGACTACACAATAAAGAGACATAACTATAAACACACATCACTTAAAAAGACATCACTTTAAAGAGAATTCACAATAAAGAGATGCCACTTAAGGAGACATCACTTTAAAGAGACATCACTTAAAGAGACATCACTTTGAAGAGGCATCGCTGTAAAGAGGCATCATCATAAGGAGACATCACTATAAAGACACATCACAATAAAGAGACATCGCTTTAAATACATATCACTATAAAGAGGCATCACTTAAAGAAAAATCACTATAAAGAGACATCACTTTAAAGAGGTATTGCTGTAAAGAGACATCACTATAAAGAGACATCACTATAAAGAGACATCGCTTTAAAGAGATATCACTATAAAGATACTTCTCAAATAAAGAGACATCACTTAAAGAGACATCAATTTAAAGAGACATCACTTTAAAGAGATATCACTTTAAAGAGACATTGTAAGGAGACATCACTATAAAGAGACATCACTATAAAGAGACATCACTTCAAAGAGACTACACAATAAAGAGACATCACTATAAACACACATCACTTAAAGAGACATCACTTTAAAGAGAATTCACAATAAAGAGACGTCACTTAAGGAGAAATCACTTTAAAGAGACATCACTTTAAAGAGACATCACTTAAAGAGACATCGTGTTGAAGAGGCATCGCTGTAAAGAGGCATCATTGTAAGGAGACATCACTATAAAGAGACATAGCTTTAAAGAGACATCATTATAAGGAGACATCACTTAAAGAGACATCACTATAAAGAAACATCACTTTAAAGAGGTATTGCTGTAAAGAGTCATCATTGTAAGGAGACATCACTTTAAAGAGGCATCGCTGTAAAGAGGCAATATTATAAGGAGACATCACTGTAAAGAGACATCACTATATAGACATCACTTAAAGACACATCACTTTAAAGAGACTTCACAATAAAGAGACATCATTTAAAGAGACATCACTATAAACACACATCACTTAAAGAGACATCAATTTAAAGAGAATTCACAATAAAGAGACGCCACTTAAAGAGACATCACTTTGAAGAGGCATCGCTGTAAAGAGGCATCATCATAAGGAGACATCACTATAAAGACACATTACTATAAAGAGACATCGCTCTAAATACATATCACTATAAAGAGGCATCACTTTAAAGAGACATCATTATAAGGAGACATCACTTAAAGAAACATCACAATAAAGAGACATCACTTTAAAGAGGTATTGCTGTAAAGAGGCATCATTGTAAGGAGACATCACTATAAAGAGATATCACTTTAAAGAGACATCACTTTAAAGAGGCATCGCTGTAAAGACGCAACATTATAAGGAGACATCACTGTAAAGAGACATCACTATAGAGACATCACTTAAAGAGACATCACTTCAAAGAGACATCACTTAAAGAGACAACACTATAAAGAGGCATCGCTTTAAAGAGACATCACTATAAAGAGACATCACTATAAACAGACATCACTTCTAAAGAGACATCACTATAAAAGGACATCACTATATAGAGACATCACTATAAACACACATCACTTAAAGAGACATCAATTTAAAGAAAATTAACAATAAAGAGACGTCACTTAAGGAGACATCACTTTAAAGAGACATCCCTTTAAATAGACATCACTTAAAGAGACATCACTTTGAAGAGGCATCGCTGTAAAGAGTCATCATCATAAGGAGACATCACTATAAAGAGACATCACTATAAAGAGACGTCACTTCAAAGAGACTTCACAATAAAGAGACATCATTTAAAGAGACATCACTATAAACACACATCACTTAAAGAGACATCACTTTAAAGAGAATTCACAATAAAGAGACGCCACTTAAAGAGACATCACTTTGAAGAGGCATCGCTGTAAAGAGGCATCATCATAAGGAGACATCACTATAAAGACACATTACTATAAAGAGACATCGCTCTAAATACATATCACTATAAAGAGGCATCACTTTAAAGAGACATCATTATAAGGAGACATCACTTAAAGAAACATCACAATAAAGAGACATCACTTTAAAGAGGTATTGCTGTAAAGAGGCATCATTGTAAGGAGACATCACTATAAAGAGACATCACTTTAAAGAGACATCACTTTAAAGAGGCATCGCTGTAAAGACGCAACATTATAAGGAGACATCACTGTAAAGAGACATCACTATAGAGACATCACTTAAAGAGACATCACTTCAAAGAGACAACACTATAAAGAGGCATCGCTTTAAAGAAACATCACTATAAAGAGACATCACAATAAAGCGTCATCACTATAAACAGACATCACTATAAAAAGACATCACTATATAGAGACATCACTATAAACACACATCACTTAAAGAGACATCCCTTTAAATAGACATCACTTAAAGAGACATCCCTTTGAAGAGGCATCGCTGTTAAGAGTCATCATCATAAGGAGACATCACTATAAAGAGACATCACTATAAAGAGACGTCACTTCAAAGAGACTACACAATAAAGAGACATCACTTAAAGAGACATCACTATAAACACACATCACTTATAGAGACATCACTTCAAAGAGAATTCACAATAAAGAGACGCCACTTAAAGAGACATCACTATAAAGAGACATCACTTTAAAGAGACTTCTCAAATAAAGAGACATGCCTTAAAGAGACATCACTTTAAAGAGATATCACTTTATAGTGGCATCGCTGTAAAAAGTCATCATTGTAAGGAGACATCACTATAAAGAGACATCACTATAAAGAAACATCACTTAAAGAGACATCACTTAAAGAGACATCACTATAAACACACATCACTTAAAGAGACATCACTTTAAAGAGGCATTGCTGTAAAGAGGAATCATTATAAGGAGACATCAGTATAAAGAGACATCACTATAAAGCATCAGCACTATAAAGAGACATCACTATAAAGATTCATCACTATAAAGAGACATGGCTATAAAGAGACATCACTTTAAAAGAGACATCACTATAAAGCGTCAGCACGATAAAGAGACATCACTATAAAGATTCATCGCTATAAAGAGACATCACTTCTAAAGGGACATCACTTTAAAGAGACATCACAATAAAGATACATCACTTAAAGAGACATTACTTTAAAGAGACATCACAATAAAGAGCCTTCACTTAAAGAGACATCACTTTAAAGAGGCATCGCTGTAAAGAGGCATCATTATAAGGAGACATCACTTAAAGAGACATCACTATAGAGACATCACTTAAAGAGACATCACTTTAAAGAGACTTCTCAAGTAAAGTGACATCGCTAAAAGAGATATCAATTTAAAGAGACAACACTTAAAAGAGGCATCACTGTAAAAAGGCATCATTATAAGGAGACATCACTATAAAGAGACATCACTTCAAAGAGACTACACAATAAAGAGACATCACTATAAACACACATCACTTAAAGAGACATCACTTTAAAGAGAATTCACAATAAAGAGAAGCCACTTAAGGAGACATCAATTTAAAGAGACATCACTTTAAAGAGACATCACTTAAAGAGAAATCACTTTGAAGAGGCATCGCTGTAGAGTCATCATCATAAGGAGACATCACTATAAAGAGACATCACTATAAAGAGACATTGCTATAAAGAGGCATCACTATAAAGAGACATCGCTTTAAATAGACATCACTATAAAGAGACATCGCTATAAAGAGGCATCACTGTAAAGAGACATCACTCTAAAGAGACATCACTGTAAAGAGACATCACTATAAAGAGACATCACTTCAAATAGACATCACTATAAAGAGACATCACTTTAAAGAGGCATCACTGTAAAAAGTCATCACTTCAAATAGACATCACTACAAAGAGACATCACTATAAAGAGATCACTTAAACAGACATCACTATAAAGACACATCACTTAAAGAGACATCACTATAAAGAGACATCACTGTAAAGAGGCATCCTGTTTAAAGAGACATCACTTTAAAGAGACATCGCTATAAAGAGGCATCACTATAAAGAGACATCGCTATAAATAGACATCACTATAAAGAGACATCGCTATAAAGAGGCATCACTGTAAAGAGACATCACTATAAAGAGACATCACTTCAAATAGACATCACTATAAAGAGACATCACTTTAAAGAGGCATCACTGTAAAAAGTCATCACTTCAAATAGACATCACTACAAAGAGACATCACTATAAAGAGACATCACATAAAGAGACATCACTATAAAGACACATCACTTAAAGAGACATCACTATAAAGAGACATCACTGTAAAGAGACATCACTTTAAAGAGGCATCACTATAAAGAGACATCACTATAAAGAGACATCACTTTAAAGAGACATCACTATAAAGAGACATCACTATAAAGAGACATCGCTATAAATAGACATCGCTATAAAGAGGCATCACTGTAAAGAGACATCACTATAAAGAGACATCACTGTAAAGAGACATCACTTTAAAGAGACATCACTATAAAGAGACATCACTGTAAAGAGACGTCACTTTAAAGAAGCATCACTATAAAAAGTCATCACTTCAAATAGACATCACTACAAAGAGACATCACTATAAAGAGACATCACTTAAAGAGACATCACTGTAAAGACACATCACAATAAAGAGACATCACTTAAAGAGACATCACTTTAAAGAGACATCACTTAAACAGACATCACTTTAAAGAGACATCGCTGTAAAGAGGCATCATTATAAGCAGACATCACTTAAAATTACATCACTATAAAGAGACATCACTTTAAGAGACATCACTTCTAAAGAGACATCACTTTAAAGAGACTTGGCAAATAAAGAGATCACTTAAACAGACATCACTTTAAAGAGACATCGCTGTAAAGAGTCATCACTTAAAGAGACATCACTATGAACACACATCACTTAAAGAGACATCACTTTAAAGAGACATCACTTTGAAGAGGCATCGCTGTAAAGAGACATCCTGTTTAAAGAGACATCACTTTAAAGAGACATCGCTATAAAGAGGCATCACTGTAAAGAGGCATCACTATAAAGAGACTTCACTTTAAAGAGACATCACTTTAAAGAGACATCACTGTAAAGAGGCATCACTATAAAGAGACATCACTTCAAATAGACATCACTATAAAGAGACATCACTATAAAGAGACATCACTATAAAGAGACATCGCTATAAATAGACATCGCTATAAAGAGGCAACACTGTAAAGAGACATCACTATAAAGAGACATCACTCTAAAGAGACATCACTGTAAAGAGACATCAATTTAAAGAGACATCACTATAAAGAGACATCACTTCAAATAGACATCACTATAAAGAGACATCACTGTAAAGAGACGTCACCTTAAAGAAGCATCACTATAAAAAGTCATCACTTCAAATAGACATCACTACAGAGAGACATCACTATAAAGAGACATCACTTAAAGAGACATCACTATAAAGAGACATCACTGTAAAGACACATCACAATAAAGAGACATCACTTAAAGAGACATCACTTTAAAGAGACATCACTTAAACAGACATCACTTTAAAGAGACATCGCTGTAAAGAGGCATCATTATAAGCAGACATCACTTAAAATTACATCACTATAAAGAGACATCACTTAAAGAGACATCACTTCTAAAGACACATCACTTTAAAGAGACTTCGCAAATAAAGAGATCACTTAAACAGACATAACTTTAAAGAGACATCGCTGTAAAGAGTCATCACTTAAAGAGACATCACTATGAACACACATCACTTAAAGAGACATCACTTTAAAGAGACATCACTTAAAGACACATCACTTTGAAGAGGCATCGCTGTAAAGATACATCCTGTTTAAAGAGACATCAGTTTAAAGAGACATCGCTATAAAGAGGCATCACTGTAAAGAGGCATCACTATAAAGAGACTTCACTTTAAAGAGACATCACTTTAAAGAGACATCACTTTAAAGAGACATCGCTGTAAGGAGCCATCATTATAAGAAGACATCACTATAAATAGACATCACTAAAAGAGACATCGCTTTAAAGAGATATCACTTTAAAGAGACTTCTCAAGTAAAGTGACATCGCTAAAAGAGATATCAATTTAAAGAGACAACACTTAAAAGAGGCATCACTGTAAAAAGGCATCATTATAAGGAGACATCACTATAAAGAGACATCACTTCAAAGAGACTACACAATAAAGAGACATCACTATAAACACACATCACTTAAAGAGACATCACTTTAAAGAGAATTCACAATAAAGAGAAGCCACTTAAGGAGACATCAATTTAAAGAGACATCACTTTAAAGAGACATCACTTAAAGAGAAATCACTTTGAAGAGGCATCGCTGTAGAGTCATCATCATAAGGAGACATCACTATAAAGAGACATCACTATAAAGAGACATTGCTATAAAGAGGCATCACTATAAAGAGACATCGCTTTAAATAGACATCACTATAAAGAGACATCGCTATAAAGAGGCATCACTGTAAAGAGACATCACTATAAAGAGACATCACTCTAAAGAGACATCACTGTAAAGAGACATCACTATAAAGAGACATCACTTCAAATAGACATCACTATAAAGAGACATCACTTTAAAGAGGCATCACTGTAAAAAGTCATCACTTCAAATAGACATCACTACAAAGAGACATCACTATAAAGAGATCACTTAAACAGACATCACTATAAAGACACATCACTTAAAGAGACATCACTATAAAGAGACATCACTGTAAAGAGGCATCCTGTTTAAAGAGACATCACTTTAAAGAGACATCGCTATAAAGAGGCATCACTATAAAGAGACATCGCTATAAATAGACATCACTATAAAGAGACATCGCTATAAAGAGGCATCACTGTAAAGAGACATCACTATAAAGAGACATCACTTCAAATAGACATCACTATAAAGAGACATCACTTTAAAGAGGCATCACTGTAAAAAGTCATCACTTCAAATAGACATCACTACAAAGACACATCACTATAAAGAGACATCACATAAAGAGACATCACTATAAAGACACATCACTTAAAGAGACATCACTATAAAGAGACATCACTGTAAAGAGACATCACTTTAAAGAGGCATCACTATAAAGAGACATCACTATAAAGAGACATCACTTTAAAGAGACATCACTATAAAGAGACATCACTATAAAGAGACATCGCTATAAATAGACATCGCTATAAAGAGGCATCACTGTAAAGAGACATCACTATAAAGAGACATCACTGTAAAGAGACATCACTTTAAAGAGACATCACTATAAAAAGTCATCACTTCAAATAGACATCACTACAAAGAGACATCACTATAAAGAGACATCACTTAAAGAGACATCACTGTAAAGACACATCACAATAAAGAGACATCACTTAAAGAGACATCACTTTAAAGAGACATCACTTAAACAGACATCACTTTAAAGAGACATCGCTGTAAAGAGGCATCATTATAAGCAGACATCACTTAAAATTACATCACTATAAAGAGACATCACTTTAAGAGACATCACTTCTAAAGAGACATCACTTTAAAGAGACTTGGCAAATAAAGAGATCACTTAAACAGACATCACTTTAAAGAGACATCGCTGTAAAGAGTCATCACTTAAAGAGACATCACTATGAACACACATCACTTAAAGAGACATCACTTTAAAGAGACATCACTTTGAAGAGGCATCGCTGTAAAGAGACATCCTGTTTAAAGAGACATCACTTTAAAGAGACATCGCTATAAAGAGGCATCACTGTAAAGAGGCATCACTATAAAGAGACTTCACTTTAAAGAGACATCACTTTAAAGAGACATCACTGTAAAGAGGCATCACTATAAAGAGACATCACTTCAAATAGACATCACTATAAAGAGACATCACTACAAAGAGACATCACTATAAAGAGACATCGCTATAAATAGACATCGCTATAAAGAGGCAACACTGTAAAGAGACATCACTATAAAGAGACATCACTCTAAAGAGACATCACTGTAAAGAGACATCAATTTAAAGAGACATCACTATAAAGAGACATCACTTCAAATAGACATCACTATAAAGAGACATCACTGTAAAGAGACGTCACCTTAAAGAAGCATCACTATAAAAAGTCATCACTTCAAATAGACATCACTACAGAGAGACATCACTATAAAGAGACATCACTTAAAGAGACATCACTATAAAGAGACATCACTGTAAAGACACATCACAATAAAGAGACATCACTTAAAGAGACATCACTTTAAAGAGACATCACTTAAACAGACATCACTTTAAAGAGACATCTCTGTAAAGAGGCATCATTATAAGCAGACATCACTTAAAATTACATCACTATAAAGAGACATCACTTAAAGAGACATCACTTCTAAAGACACATCACTTTAAAGAGACTTCGCAAATAAAGAGATCACTTAAACAGACATAACTTTAAAGAGACATCGCTGTAAAGAGTCATCACTTAAAGAGACATCACTATGAACACACATCACTTAAAGAGACATCACTTTAAAGAGACATCACTTAAAGACACATCACTTTGAAGAGGCATCGCTGTAAAGATACATCCTGTTTAAAGAGACATCAGTTTAAAGAGACATCGCTATAAAGAGGCATCACTGTAAAGAGGCATCACTATAAAGAGACTTCACTTTAAAGAGACATCACTTTAAAGAGACATCACTTTAAAGAGACATCGCTGTAAGGAGCCATCATTATAAGAAGACATCACTATAAATAGACATCACTAAAAGAGACATCGCTTTAAAGAGATATCACTTTAAAGAGACATTATAAGGAGACATCACTTAAAGAGACATCACTTTAAAGAGACATCGCTATAAAGAGGCATCATGGTAAAGAGGCATCACTATAAAGAGACATCACCTTAAAGAGACATCACTATAAAGAGACATCACTTCAAAGAGACTTCACAATAAAGAGACATCACTTAAAGAGACATCACTATGAACACACATCACTTGAAGAGACATAACTTTAAAGAGAATTAACAATAAAGAGACGTCACCTAAGGAGACATCACTTTAAAGAGACAACACTTTGAAGAGGCATCGCTGTAAAGAGGCATCATTATAAGGAGACATCACTATAAAGAGACATCACTATAAAGAGACATTGCTTTAAAAAGATATCACTATAAGAGACTTCTCAAATAAAGAGACATCACTTAAAGAGACATCAATTTAAAGAGACATCGCTATAAATAGACATCGCTATAAAGAGGCATCACTGTAAAGAGACATCACTATAAAGAGACATCACTGTAAAGAGACATCACTGTAAAGAGACATTACTTTAAAGAGACGTCACTCTAAAGAGACATCACTTTTAAAGAGACATCGCTATAAAGAGACATCGGTATAAAGGGGCATCACTTTAAAGAGACATAAGATTTAAGAGACATCACTGTAAAGAGACATCACTTTAAAGAGACATCACTATGAAGACACAGCAATTTAAAGAGACATCGCTATAAAGAGGCATCACTATAAAGAGACATCCTGTTTAAAGAGACATCACTTTAAAGAGACATCGCTATAAAGAGGCATCACTATAAAGAGACATCGCTATAAATAGACATCACTATAAAGAGACATCGCTATAAAGAGGCATCACTGTAAAGAGACATCACTATAAAGAGACATCACTTCAAATAGACATCACTATAAAGAGACATCACTTTAAAGAGGCATCACTGTAAAAAGTCATCACTTCAAATAGACATCACTACAAAGAGACATCACTATAAAGAGACATCACATAAAGAGACATCACTATAAAGACACATCACTTAAAGAGACATCACTATAAAGAGACATCACTGTAAAGAGACATCACTTTAAAGAGGCATCACTATAAAGAGACATCACTATAAAGAGACATCACTTTAAAGAGACATCACTATAAAGAGACATCACTATAAAGAGACATCGCTATAAATAGACATCGCTATAAAGAGGCATCACTGTAAAGAGACATCACTATAAAGAGACATCACTGTAAAGAGACATCACTTTAAAGAGACATCACTGTAAAGAGACATCACTTCAAATAGACATCACTATAAAGAGACATCACTGTAAAGAGACGTCACTTTAAAGAAGCATCACTATAAAAAGTCATCACTTCAAATAGACATCACTACAAAGAGACATCACTATAAAGAGACATCACTTAAAGAGACATCACTGTAAAGACACATCACAATAAAGAGACATCACTTAAAGAGACATCACTTTAAAGAGACATCACTTAAACAGACATCACTTTAAAGAGACATCGCTGTAAAGAGGCATCATTATAAGCAGACATCACTTAAAATTACATCACTATAAAGAGACATCACTTTAAGAGACATCACTTCTAAAGAGACATCACTTTAAAGAGACTTGGCAAATAAAGAGATCACTTAAACAGACATCACTTTAAAGAGACATCGCTGTAAAGAGTCATCACTTAAAGAGACATCACTATGAACACACATCACTTAAAGAGACATCACTTTAAAGAGACATCACTTTGAAGAGGCATCGCTGTAAAGAGACATCCTGTTTAAAGAGACATCACTTTAAAGAGACATCGCTATAAAGAGGCATCATTATAAGGAGACATCACTATAAAGAGACATCACTATAAAGAGACATTGCTTTAAAAAGATATCACTATAAGAGACTTCTCAAATAAAGAGACATCACTTAAAGAGACATCAATTTAAAGAGACATCGCTATAAATAGACATCGCTATAAAGAGGCATCACTGTAAAGAGACATCACTATAAAGAGACATCACTGTAAAGAGACATCACTGTAAAGAGACATTACTTTAAAGAGACGTCACTCTAAAGAGACATCACTTTTAAAGAGACATCGCTATAAAGAGACATCGGTATAAAGGGGCATCACTTTAAAGAGACATAAGATTTAAGAGACATCAATGTAAAGAGACATCACTTTAAAGAGACATCACTATGAAGACACAGCAATTTAAAGAGACATCGCTATAAAGAGGCATCACTATAAAGAGACATCCTGTTTAAAGAGACATCACTTTAAAGAGACATCGCTATAAAGAGGCATCACTATAAAGAGACATCGCTATAAATAGACATCACTATAAAGAGACATCGCTATAAAGAGGCATCACTGTAAAGAGACATCACTATAAAGAGACATCACTTCAAATAGACATCACTATAAAGAGACATCACTTTAAAGAGGCATCACTGTAAAAAGTCATCACTTCAAATAGACATCACTACAAAGAGACATCACTATAAAGAGACATCACATAAAGAGACATCACTATAAAGACACATCACTTAAAGAGACATCACTATAAAGAGACATCACTGTAAAGAGACATCACTTTAAAGAGGCATCACTATAAAGAGACATCACTATAAAGAGACATCACTTTAAAGAGACATCACTATAAAGAGACATCACTATAAAGAGACATCGCTATAAATAGACATCGCTATAAAGAGGCATCACTGTAAAGAGACATCACTATAAAGAGACATCACTATAAAGAGACATCGCTATAAATAGACATCGCTATAAAGAGGCATCACTGTAAAGAGACATCACTATAAAGAGACATCACTGTAAAGAGACATCACTTTAAAGAGACATCACTATAAAAAGTCATCACTTCAAATAGACATCACTACAAAGAGACATCACTATAAAGAGACATCACTTAAAGAGACATCACTGTAAAGACACATCACAATAAAGAGACATCACTTAAAGAGACATCACTTTAAAGAGACATCACTTAAACAGACATCACTTTAAAGAGACATCGCTGTAAAGAGGCATCATTATAAGCAGACATCACTTAAAATTACATCACTATAAAGAGACATCACTTTAAGAGACATCACTTCTAAAGAGACATCACTTTAAAGAGACTTGGCAAATAAAGAGATCACTTAAACAGACATCACTTTAAAGAGACATCGCTGTAAAGAGTCATCACTTAAAGAGACATCACTATGAACACACATCACTTAAAGAGACATCACTTTAAAGAGACATCACTTTGAAGAGGCATCGCTGTAAAGAGACATCCTGTTTAAAGAGACATCACTTTAAAGAGACATCGCTATAAAGAGGCATCACTGTAAAGAGGCATCACTATAAAGAGACTTCACTTTAAAGAGACATCACTTTAAAGAGACATCACTGTAAAGAGGCATCACTATAA
Source organism: Lampris incognitus (assembly GCF_029633865.1). Lineage (NCBI taxonomy): Eukaryota > Metazoa > Chordata > Actinopteri > Lampriformes > Lampridae > Lampris > Lampris incognitus. The sequence goes on along the minus strand of NC_079213.1, from coordinate 42,270,124 downwards.
AGAGACATCACTTCAAATAGACATCACTATAAAGAGACATCACTACAAAGAGACATCACTATAAAGAGACATCGCTATAAATAGACATCGCTATAAAGAGGCAACACTGTAAAGAGACATCACTATAAAGAGACATCACTCTAAAGAGACATCACTGTAAAGAGACATCAATTTAAAGAGACATCACTATAAAGAGACATCACTTCAAATAGACATCACTATAAAGAGACATCACTGTAAAGAGACGTCACCTTAAAGAAGCATCACTATAAAAAGTCATCACTTCAAATAGACATCACTACAGAGAGACATCACTATAAAGAGACATCACTTAAAGAGACATCACTATAAAGAGACATCACTGTAAAGACACATCACAATAAAGAGACATCACTTAAAGAGACATCACTTTAAAGAGACATCACTTAAACAGACATCACTTTAAAGAGACATCTCTGTAAAGAGGCATCATTATAAGCAGACATCACTTAAAATTACATCACTATAAAGAGACATCACTTAAAGAGACATCACTTCTAAAGACACATCACTTTAAAGAGACTTCGCAAATAAAGAGATCACTTAAACAGACATAACTTTAAAGAGACATCGCTGTAAAGAGTCATCACTTAAAGAGACATCACTATGAACACACATCACTTAAAGAGACATCACTTTAAAGAGACATCACTTAAAGACACATCACTTTGAAGAGGCATCGCTGTAAAGATACATCCTGTTTAAAGAGACATCAGTTTAAAGAGACATCGCTATAAAGAGGCATCACTGTAAAGAGGCATCACTATAAAGAGACTTCACTTTAAAGAGACATCACTTTAAAGAGACATCACTTTAAAGAGACATCGCTGTAAGGAGCCATCATTATAAGAAGACATCACTATAAATAGACATCACTAAAAGAGACATCGCTTTAAAGAGATATCACTTTAAAGAGACATTATAAGGAGACATCACTTAAAGAGACATCACTTTAAAGAGACATCGCTATAAAGAGGCATCATGGTAAAGAGGCATCACTATAAAGAGACATCACCTTAAAGAGACATCACTATAAAGAGACATCACTTCAAAGAGACTTCACAATAAAGAGACATCACTTAAAGAGACATCACTATGAACACACATCACTTGAAGAGACATAACTTTAAAGAGAATTAACAATAAAGAGACGTCACCTAAGGAGACATCACTTTAAAGAGACAACACTTTGAAGAGGCATCGCTGTAAAGAGGCATCATTATAAGGAGACATCACTATAAAGAGACATCACTATAAAGAGACATTGCTTTAAAAAGATATCACTATAAGAGACTTCTCAAATAAAGAGACATCACTTAAAGAGACATCAATTTAAAGAGACATCGCTATAAATAGACATCGCTATAAAGAGGCATCACTGTAAAGAGACATCACTATAAAGAGACATCACTGTAAAGAGACATCACTGTAAAGAGACATTACTTTAAAGAGACGTCACTCTAAAGAGACATCACTTTTAAAGAGACATCGCTATAAAGAGACATCGGTATAAAGGGGCATCACTTTAAAGAGACATAAGATTTAAGAGACATCACTGTAAAGAGACATCACTTTAAAGAGACATCACTATGAAGACACAGCAATTTAAAGAGACATCGCTATAAAGAGGCATCACTATAAAGAGACATCCTGTTTAAAGAGACATCACTTTAAAGAGACATCGCTATAAAGAGGCATCACTATAAAGAGACATCGCTATAAATAGACATCACTATAAAGAGACATCGCTATAAAGAGGCATCACTGTAAAGAGACATCACTATAAAGAGACATCACTTCAAATAGACATCACTATAAAGAGACATCACTTTAAAGAGGCATCACTGTAAAAAGTCATCACTTCAAATAGACATCACTACAAAGAGACATCACTATAAAGAGACATCACATAAAGAGACATCACTATAAAGACACATCACTTAAAGAGACATCACTATAAAGAGACATCACTGTAAAGAGACATCACTTTAAAGAGGCATCACTATAAAGAGACATCACTATAAAGAGACATCACTTTAAAGAGACATCACTATAAAGAGACATCACTATAAAGAGACATCGCTATAAATAGACATCGCTATAAAGAGGCATCACTGTAAAGAGACATCACTATAAAGAGACATCACTGTAAAGAGACATCACTTTAAAGAGACATCACTGTAAAGAGACATCACTTCAAATAGACATCACTATAAAGAGACATCACTGTAAAGAGACGTCACTTTAAAGAAGCATCACTATAAAAAGTCATCACTTCAAATAGACATCACTACAAAGAGACATCACTATAAAGAGACATCACTTAAAGAGACATCACTGTAAAGACACATCACAATAAAGAGACATCACTTAAAGAGACATCACTTTAAAGAGACATCACTTAAACAGACATCACTTTAAAGAGACATCGCTGTAAAGAGGCATCATTATAAGCAGACATCACTTAAAATTACATCACTATAAAGAGACATCACTTTAAGAGACATCACTTCTAAAGAGACATCACTTTAAAGAGACTTGGCAAATAAAGAGATCACTTAAACAGACATCACTTTAAAGAGACATCGCTGTAAAGAGTCATCACTTAAAGAGACATCACTATGAACACACATCACTTAAAGAGACATCACTTTAAAGAGACATCACTTTGAAGAGGCATCGCTGTAAAGAGACATCCTGTTTAAAGAGACATCACTTTAAAGAGACATCGCTATAAAGAGGCATCATTATAAGGAGACATCACTATAAAGAGACATCACTATAAAGAGACATTGCTTTAAAAAGATATCACTATAAGAGACTTCTCAAATAAAGAGACATCACTTAAAGAGACATCAATTTAAAGAGACATCGCTATAAATAGACATCGCTATAAAGAGGCATCACTGTAAAGAGACATCACTATAAAGAGACATCACTGTAAAGAGACATCACTGTAAAGAGACATTACTTTAAAGAGACGTCACTCTAAAGAGACATCACTTTTAAAGAGACATCGCTATAAAGAGACATCGGTATAAAGGGGCATCACTTTAAAGAGACATAAGATTTAAGAGACATCAATGTAAAGAGACATCACTTTAAAGAGACATCACTATGAAGACACAGCAATTTAAAGAGACATCGCTATAAAGAGGCATCACTATAAAGAGACATCCTGTTTAAAGAGACATCACTTTAAAGAGACATCGCTATAAAGAGGCATCACTATAAAGAGACATCGCTATAAATAGACATCACTATAAAGAGACATCGCTATAAAGAGGCATCACTGTAAAGAGACATCACTATAAAGAGACATCACTTCAAATAGACATCACTATAAAGAGACATCACTTTAAAGAGGCATCACTGTAAAAAGTCATCACTTCAAATAGACATCACTACAAAGAGACATCACTATAAAGAGACATCACATAAAGAGACATCACTATAAAGACACATCACTTAAAGAGACATCACTATAAAGAGACATCACTGTAAAGAGACATCACTTTAAAGAGGCATCACTATAAAGAGACATCACTATAAAGAGACATCACTTTAAAGAGACATCACTATAAAGAGACATCACTATAAAGAGACATCGCTATAAATAGACATCGCTATAAAGAGGCATCACTGTAAAGAGACATCACTATAAAGAGACATCACTGTAAAGAGACATCACTTTAAAGAGACATCACTGTAAAGAGACATCACTTCAAATAGACATCACTATAAAGAGACATCACTGTAAAGAGACGTCACTTTAAAGAAGCATCACTATAAAAAGTCATCACTTCAAATAGACATCACTACAAAGAGACATCACTATAAAGAGACGTCACCTAAGGAGACATCACTTTAAAGAGACAACACTTAAAGAGACATCACTTTGAAGAGGCATCGCTGTAAAGAGGCATCATTATAAGGAGACATCACTATAAAGAGACATCACTATAAAGAGACATTGCTTTAAAAAGATATCACTATAAGAGACTTCTCAAATAAAGAGACATCACTTAAAGAGACATCAATTTAAAGAGACATCGCTATAAATAGACATCGCTATAAAGAGGCATCACTGTAAAGAGACATCACTATAAAGAGACATCACTGTAAAGAGACATCACTGTAAAGAGACATTACTTTAAAGAGACGTCACTCTAAAGAGACATCACTTTTAAAGAGACATCGCTATAAAGAGACATCGGTATAAAGGGGCATCACTTTAAAGAGACATAAGATTTAAGAGACATCACTGTAAAGAGACATCACTTTAAAGAGACATCACTATGAAGACACAGCAATTTAAAGAGACATCGCTATAAAGAGGCATCACTATAAAGAGACATCCTGTTTAAAGAGACATCACTTTAAAGAGACATCGCTATAAAGAGGCATCACTATAAAGAGACATCGCTATAAATAGACATCACTATAAAGAGACATCGCTATAAAGAGGCATCACTGTAAAGAGACATCACTATAAAGAGACATCACTTCAAATAGACATCACTATAAAGAGACATCACTTTAAAGAGGCATCACTGTAAAAAGTCATCACTTCAAATAGACATCACTACAAAGAGACATCACTATAAAGAGACATCACATAAAGAGACATCACTATAAAGACACATCACTTAAAGAGACATCACTATAAAGAGACATCACTGTAAAGAGACATCACTTTAAAGAGGCATCACTATAAAGAGACATCACTATAAAGAGACATCACTTTAAAGAGACATCACTATAAAGAGACATCACTATAAAGAGACATCGCTATAAATAGACATCGCTATAAAGAGGCATCACTGTAAAGAGACATCACTATAAAGAGACATCACTGTAAAGAGACATCACTTTAAAGAGACATCACTGTAAAGAGACATCACTTCAAATAGACATCACTATAAAGAGACATCACTGTAAAGAGACGTCACTTTAAAGAAGCATCACTATAAAAAGTCATCACTTCAAATAGACATCACTACAAAGAGACATCACTATAAAGAGACATCACTTAAAGAGACATCACTGTAAAGACACATCACAATAAAGAGACATCACTTAAAGAGACATCACTTTAAAGAGACATCACTTAAACAGACATCACTTTAAAGAGACATCGCTGTAAAGAGGCATCATTATAAGCAGACATCACTTAAAATTACATCACTATAAAGAGATCACTTTAAGAGACATCACTTCTAAAGAGACATCACTTTAAAGAGACTTGGCAAATAAAGAGATCACTTAAACAGACATCACTTTAAAGAGACATCGCTGTAAAGAGTCATCACTTAAAGAGACATCACTATGAACACACATCACTTGAAGAGACATCACTTTAAAGAGACATCACTTTGAAGAGGCATCGCTGTAAAGAGACATCCTGTCTAAAGAGACATCACTTTAAAGAGACATCGCTATAAAGAGGCATCATTATAAGGAGACATCACTATAAAGAGACATCACTATAAAGAGACATTGCTTTAAAAAGATATCACTATAAGAGACTTCTCAAATAAAGAGACATCACTTAAAGAGACATCAATTTAAAGAGACATCGCTATAAATAGACATCGCTATAAAGAGGCATCACTGTAAAGAGACATCACTATAAAGAGACATCACTGTAAAGAGACATCACTGTAAAGAGACATTACTTTAAAGAGACGTCACTCTAAAGAGACATCACTTTTAAAGAGACATCGCTATAAAGAGACATCGGTATAAAGGGGCATCACTTTAAAGAGACATAAGATTTAAGAGACATCACTGTAAAGAGACATCACTTTAAAGAGACATCACTATGAAGACACAGCAATTTAAAGAGACATCGCTATAAAGAGGCATCACTATAAAGAGACATCCTGTTTAAAGAGACATCACTTTAAAGAGACATCGCTATAAAGAGGCATCACTATAAAGAGACATCGCTATAAATAGACATCACTATAAAGAGACATCGCTATAAAGAGGCATCACTGTAAAGAGACATCACTATAAAGAGACATCACTTCAAATAGACATCACTATAAAGAGACATCACTTTAAAGAGGCATCACTATAAAGAGACATCGCTATAAATAGACATCGCTATAAAGAGGCATCACTGTAAAGAGACATCACTATAAAGAGACATCACTGTAAAGAGACATCACTTTAAAGAGACATCACTGTAAAGAGACATCACTTCAAATAGACATCACTATAAAGAGACATCACTGTAAAGAGACGTCACCTTAAAGAAGCATCACTATAAAAAGTCATCACTTCAAATAGACATCACTACAGAGAGACATCACTATAAAGAGACATCACTTAAAGAGACATCACTATAAAGAGACATCACTGTAAAGACACATCACAATAAAGAGACATCACTTAAAGAGACATCACTTTAAAGAGACATCACTTAAACAGACATCACTTTAAAGAGACATCTCTGTAAAGAGGCATCATTATAAGCAGACATCACTTAAAATTACATCACTATAAAGAGACATCACTTAAAGAGACATCACTTCTAAAGACACATCACTTTAAAGAGACTTCGCAAATAAAGAGATCACTTAAACAGACATAACTTTAAAGAGACATCGCTGTAAAGAGTCATCACTTAAAGAGACATCACTATGAACACACATCACTTAAAGAGACATCACTTTAAAGAGACATCACTTAAAGACACATCACTTTGAAGAGGCATCGCTGTAAAGATACATCCTGTTTAAAGAGACATCAGTTTAAAGAGACATCGCTATAAAGAGGCATCACTGTAAAGAGGCATCACTATAAAGAGACTTCACTTTAAAGAGACATCACTTTAAAGAGACATCACTTTAAAGAGACATCGCTGTAAGGAGCCATCATTATAAGAAGACATCACTATAAATAGACATCACTAAAAGAGACATCGCTTTAAAGAGATATCACTTTAAAGAGACATTATAAGGAGACATCACTTAAAGAGACATCACTTTAAAGAGACATCGCTATAAAGAGGCATCATGGTAAAGAGGCATCACTATAAAGAGACATCACCTTAAAGAGACATCACTATAAAGAGACATCACTTCAAAGAGACTTCACAATAAAGAGACATCACTTAAAGAGACATCACTATGAACACACATCACTTGAAGAGACATAACTTTAAAGAGAATTAACAATAAAGAGACGTCACCTAAGGAGACATCACTTTAAAGAGACAACACTTTGAAGAGGCATCGCTGTAAAGAGGCATCATTATAAGGAGACATCACTATAAAGAGACATCACTATAAAGAGACATTGCTTTAAAAAGATATCACTATAAGAGACTTCTCAAATAAAGAGACATCACTTAAAGAGACATCAATTTAAAGAGACATCGCTATAAATAGACATCGCTATAAAGAGGCATCACTGTAAAGAGACATCACTATAAAGAGACATCACTGTAAAGAGACATCACTGTAAAGAGACATTACTTTAAAGAGACGTCACTCTAAAGAGACATCACTTTTAAAGAGACATCGCTATAAAGAGACATCGGTATAAAGGGGCATCACTTTAAAGAGACATAAGATTTAAGAGACATCACTGTAAAGAGACATCACTTTAAAGAGACATCACTATGAAGACACAGCAATTTAAAGAGACATCGCTATAAAGAGGCATCACTATAAAGAGACATCCTGTTTAAAGAGACATCACTTTAAAGAGACATCGCTATAAAGAGGCATCACTATAAAGAGACATCGCTATAAATAGACATCACTATAAAGAGACATCGCTATAAAGAGGCATCACTGTAAAGAGACATCACTATAAAGAGACATCACTTCAAATAGACATCACTATAAAGAGACATCACTTTAAAGAGGCATCACTGTAAAAAGTCATCACTTCAAATAGACATCACTACAAAGAGACATCACTATAAAGAGACATCACATAAAGAGACATCACTATAAAGACACATCACTTAAAGAGACATCACTATAAAGAGACATCACTGTAAAGAGACATCACTTTAAAGAGGCATCACTATAAAGAGACATCACTATAAAGAGACATCACTTTAAAGAGACATCACTATAAAGAGACATCACTATAAAGAGACATCGCTATAAATAGACATCGCTATAAAGAGGCATCACTGTAAAGAGACATCACTATAAAGAGACATCACTGTAAAGAGACATCACTTTAAAGAGACATCACTGTAAAGAGACATCACTTCAAATAGACATCACTATAAAGAGACATCACTGTAAAGAGACGTCACTTTAAAGAAGCATCACTATAAAAAGTCATCACTTCAAATAGACATCACTACAAAGAGACATCACTATAAAGAGACATCACTTAAAGAGACATCACTGTAAAGACACATCACAATAAAGAGACATCACTTAAAGAGACATCACTTTAAAGAGACATCACTTAAACAGACATCACTTTAAAGAGACATCGCTGTAAAGAGGCATCATTATAAGCAGACATCACTTAAAATTACATCACTATAAAGAGACATCACTTTAAGAGACATCACTTCTAAAGAGACATCACTTTAAAGAGACTTGGCAAATAAAGAGATCACTTAAACAGACATCACTTTAAAGAGACATCGCTGTAAAGAGTCATCACTTAAAGAGACATCACTATGAACACACATCACTTAAAGAGACATCACTTTAAAGAGACATCACTTTGAAGAGGCATCGCTGTAAAGAGACATCCTGTTTAAAGAGACATCACTTTAAAGAGACATCGCTATAAAGAGGCATCATTATAAGGAGACATCACTATAAAGAGACATCACTATAAAGAGACATTGCTTTAAAAAGATATCACTATAAGAGACTTCTCAAATAAAGAGACATCACTTAAAGAGACATCAATTTAAAGAGACATCGCTATAAATAGACATCGCTATAAAGAGGCATCACTGTAAAGAGACATCACTATAAAGAGACATCACTGTAAAGAGACATCACTGTAAAGAGACATTACTTTAAAGAGACGTCACTCTAAAGAGACATCACTTTTAAAGAGACATCGCTATAAAGAGACATCGGTATAAAGGGGCATCACTTTAAAGAGACATAAGATTTAAGAGACATCAATGTAAAGAGACATCACTTTAAAGAGACATCACTATGAAGACACAGCAATTTAAAGAGACATCGCTATAAAGAGGCATCACTATAAAGAGACATCCTGTTTAAAGAGACATCACTTTAAAGAGACATCGCTATAAAGAGGCATCACTATAAAGAGACATCGCTATAAATAGACATCACTATAAAGAGACATCGCTATAAAGAGGCATCACTGTAAAGAGACATCACTATAAAGAGACATCACTTCAAATAGACATCACTATAAAGAGACATCACTTTAAAGAGGCATCACTGTAAAAAGTCATCACTTCAAATAGACATCACTACAAAGAGACATCACTATAAAGAGACATCACATAAAGAGACATCACTATAAAGACACATCACTTAAAGAGACATCACTATAAAGAGACATCACTGTAAAGAGACATCACTTTAAAGAGGCATCACTATAAAGAGACATCACTATAAAGAGACATCACTTTAAAGAGACATCACTATAAAGAGACATCACTATAAAGAGACATCGCTATAAATAGACATCGCTATAAAGAGGCATCACTGTAAAGAGACATCACTATAAAGAGACATCACTGTAAAGAGACATCACTTTAAAGAGACATCACTGTAAAGAGACATCACTTCAAATAGACATCACTATAAAGAGACATCACTGTAAAGAGACGTCACTTTAAAGAAGCATCACTATAAAAAGTCATCACTTCAAATAGACATCACTACAAAGAGACATCACTATAAAGAGACGTCACCTAAGGAGACATCACTTTAAAGAGACAACACTTAAAGAGACATCACTTTGAAGAGGCATCGCTGTAAAGAGGCATCATTATAAGGAGACATCACTATAAAGAGACATCACTATAAAGAGACATTGCTTTAAAAAGATATCACTATAAGAGACTTCTCAAATAAAGAGACATCACTTAAAGAGACATCAATTTAAAGAGACATCGCTATAAATAGACATCGCTATAAAGAGGCATCACTGTAAAGAGACATCACTATAAAGAGACATCACTGTAAAGAGACATCACTGTAAAGAGACATTACTTTAAAGAGACGTCACTCTAAAGAGACATCACTTTTAAAGAGACATCGCTATAAAGAGACATCGGTATAAAGGGGCATCACTTTAAAGAGACATAAGATTTAAGAGACATCACTGTAAAGAGACATCACTTTAAAGAGACATCACTATGAAGACACAGCAATTTAAAGAGACATCGCTATAAAGAGGCATCACTATAAAGAGACATCCTGTTTAAAGAGACATCACTTTAAAGAGACATCGCTATAAAGAGGCATCACTATAAAGAGACATCGCTATAAATAGACATCACTATAAAGAGACATCGCTATAAAGAGGCATCACTGTAAAGAGACATCACTATAAAGAGACATCACTTCAAATAGACATCACTATAAAGAGACATCACTTTAAAGAGGCATCACTGTAAAAAGTCATCACTTCAAATAGACATCACTACAAAGAGACATCACTATAAAGAGACATCACATAAAGAGACATCACTATAAAGACACATCACTTAAAGAGACATCACTATAAAGAGACATCACTGTAAAGAGACATCACTTTAAAGAGGCATCACTATAAAGAGACATCACTATAAAGAGACATCACTTTAAAGAGACATCACTATAAAGAGACATCACTATAAAGAGACATCGCTATAAATAGACATCGCTATAAAGAGGCATCACTGTAAAGAGACATCACTATAAAGAGACATCACTGTAAAGAGACATCACTTTAAAGAGACATCACTGTAAAGAGACATCACTTCAAATAGACATCACTATAAAGAGACATCACTGTAAAGAGACGTCACTTTAAAGAAGCATCACTATAAAAAGTCATCACTTCAAATAGACATCACTACAAAGAGACATCACTATAAAGAGACATCACTTAAAGAGACATCACTGTAAAGACACATCACAATAAAGAGACATCACTTAAAGAGACATCACTTTAAAGAGACATCACTTAAACAGACATCACTTTAAAGAGACATCGCTGTAAAGAGGCATCATTATAAGCAGACATCACTTAAAATTACATCACTATAAAGAGACATCACTTTAAGAGACATCACTTCTAAAGAGACATCACTTTAAAGAGACTTGGCAAATAAAGAGATCACTTAAACAGACATCACTTTAAAGAGACATCGCTGTAAAGAGTCATCACTTAAAGAGACATCACTATGAACACACATCACTTAAAGAGACATCACTTTAAAGAGACATCACTTTGAAGAGGCATCGCTGTAAAGAGACATCCTGTTTAAAGAGACATCACTTTAAAGAGACATCGCTATAAAGAGGCATCATTATAAGGAGACATCACTATAAAGAGACATCACTATAAAGAGACATTGCTTTAAAAAGATATCACTATAAGAGACTTCTCAAATAAAGAGACATCACTTAAAGAGACATCAATTTAAAGAGACATCGCTATAAATAGACATCGCTATAAAGAGGCATCACTGTAAAGAGACATCACTATAAAGAGACATCACTGTAAAGAGACATCACTGTAAAGAGACATTACTTTAAAGAGACGTCACTCTAAAGAGACATCACTTTTAAAGAGACATCGCTATAAAGAGACATCGGTATAAAGGGGCATCACTTTAAAGAGACATAAGATTTAAGAGACATCACTGTAAAGAGACATCACTTTAAAGAGACATCACTATGAAGACACAGCAATTTAAAGAGACATCGCTATAAAGAGGCATCACTATAAAGAGACATCCTGTTTAAAGAGACATCACTTTAAAGAGACATCGCTATAAAGAGGCATCACTATAAAGAGACATCGCTATAAATAGACATCACTATAAAGAGACATCGCTATAAAGAGGCATCACTGTAAAGAGACATCACTATAAAGAGACATCACTTCAAATAGACATCACTATAAAGAGACATCACTTTAAAGAGGCATCACTATAAAGAGACATCGCTATAAATAGACATCGCTATAAAGAGGCATCACTGTAAAGAGACATCACTATAAAGAGACATCACTGTAAAGAGACATCACTTTAAAGAGACATCACTGTAAAGAGACATCACTTCAAATAGACATCACTATAAAGAGACATCACTGTAAAGAGACGTCACTTTAAAGAAGCATCACTATAAAAAGTCATCACTTCAAATAGACATCACTACAAAGAGACATCACTATAAAGAGACGTCACCTAAGGAGACATCACTTTAAAGAGACAACACTTAAAGAGACATCACTTTGAAGAGGCATCGCTGTAAAGAGGCATCATTATAAGGAGACATCACTATAAAGAGACATCACTATAAAGAGACATTGCTTTAAAAAGATATCACTATAAGAGACTTCTCAAATAAAGAGACATCACTTAAAGAGACATCAATTTAAAGAGACATCGCTATAAATAGACATCGCTATAAAGAGGCATCACTGTAAAGAAACATCACTATAAAGAGACATCACTGTAAAGAGACATCACTGTAAAGAGACATTACTTTAAAGAGACGTCACTCTAAAGAGACATCACTTTTAAAGAGACATCGCTATAAAGAGACATCGGTATAAAGGGGCATCACTTTAAAGAGACATAAGATTTAAGAGACATCACTGTAAAGAGACATCACTTTAAAGAGACATCACTATGAAGACACAGCAATTTAAAGAGACATCGCTATAAAGAGGCATCACTATAAAGAGACATCCTGTTTAAAGAGACATCACTTTAAAGAGACATCGCTATAAAGAGGCATCACTATAAAGAGACATCGCTATAAATAGACATCACTATAAAGAGACATCGCTATAAAGAGGCATCACTGTAAAGAGACATCACTATAAAGAGACATCACTTCAAATAGACATCACTATAAAGAGACATCACTTTAAAGAGGCATCACTGTAAAAAGTCATCACTTCAAATAGACATCACTACAAAGAGACATCACTATAAAGAGACATCACATAAAGAGACATCACTATAAAGACACATCACTTAAAGAGACATCACTATAAAGAGACATCACTGTAAAGAGACATCACTTTAAAGAGGCATCACTATAAAGAGACATCACTATAAAGAGACATCACTTTAAAGAGACATCACTATAAAGAGACATCACTATAAAGAGACATCGCTATAAATAGACATCGCTATAAAGAGGCATCACTGTAAAGAGACATCACTATAAAGAGACATCACTGTAAAGAGACATCACTTTAAAGAGACATCACTGTAAAGAGACATCACTTCAAATAGACATCACTATAAAGAGACATCACTGTAAAGAGACGTCACTTTAAAGAAGCATCACTATAAAAAGTCATCACTTCAAATAGACATCACTACAAAGAGACATCACTATAAAGAGACATCACTTAAAGAGACATCACTGTAAAGACACATCACAATAAAGAGACATCACTTAAAGAGACATCACTTTAAAGAGACATCACTTAAACAGACATCACTTTAAAGAGACATCGCTGTAAAGAGGCATCATTATAAGCAGACATCACTTAAAATTACATCACTATAAAGAGATCACTTTAAGAGACATCACTTCTAAAGAGACATCACTTTAAAGAGACTTGGCAAATAAAGAGATCACTTAAACAGACATCACTTTAAAGAGACATCGCTGTAAAGAGTCATCACTTAAAGAGACATCACTATGAACACACATCACTTAAAGAGACATCACTTTAAAGAGACATCACTTTGAAGAGGCATCGCTGTAAAGAGACATCCTGTTTAAAGAGACATCACTTTAAAGAGACATCGCTATAAAGAGGCATCATTATAAGGAGACATCACTATAAAGAGACATCACTATAAAGAGACATTGCTTTAAAAAGATATCACTATAAGAGACTTCTCAAATAAAGAGACATCACTTAAAGAGACATCAATTTAAAGAGACATCGCTATAAATAGACATCGCTATAAAGAGGCATCACTGTAAAGAGACATCACTATAAAGAGACATCACTGTAAAGAGACATCACTGTAAAGAGACATTACTTTAAAGAGACGTCACTCTAAAGAGACATCACTTTTAAAGAGACATCGCTATAAAGAGACATCGGTATAAAGGGGCATCACTTTAAAGAGACATAAGATTTAAGAGACATCACTGTAAAGAGACATCACTTTAAAGAGACATCACTATGAAGACACAGCAATTTAAAGAGACATCGCTATAAAGAGGCATCACTATAAAGAGACATCCTGTTTAAAGAGACATCACTTTAAAGAGACATCGCTATAAAGAGGCATCACTATAAAGAGACATCGCTATAAATAGACATCACTATAAAGAGACATCGCTATAAAGAGGCATCACTGTAAAGAGACATCACTATAAAGAGACATCACTTCAAATAGACATCACTATAAAGAGACATCACTTTAAAGAGGCATCACTGTAAAAAGTCATCACTTCAAATAGACATCACTACAAAGAGACATCACTATAAAGAGACATCACATAAAGAGACATCACTATAAAGACACATCACATAAAGAGACATCACTATAAAGACACATCACTTAAAGAGACATCACTATAAAGAGACATCACTGTAAAGAGACATCACTTTAAAGAGGCATCACTATAAAGAGACATCACTATAAAGAGACATCACTTTAAAGAGACATCACTATAAAGAGACATCACTATAAAGAGACATCGCTATAAATAGACATCGCTATAAAGAGGCATCACTGTAAAGAGACATCACTATAAAGAGACATCACTGTAAAGAGACATCACTTTAAAGAGACATCACTGTAAAGAGACATCACTTCAAATAGACATCACTATAAAGAGACATCACTGTAAAGAGACGTCACTTTAAAGAAGCATCACTATAAAAAGTCATCACTTCAAATAGACATCACTACAAAGAGACATCACTATAAAGAGACATCACTTAAAGAGACATCACTGTAAAGACACATCACAATAAAGAGACATCACTTAAAGAGACATCACTTTAAAGAGACATCACTTAAACAGACATCACTTTAAAGAGACATCGCTGTAAAGAGGCATCATTATAAGCAGACATCACTTAAAATTACATCACTATAAAGAGACATCACTTTAAGAGACATCACTTCTAAAGAGACATCACTTTAAAGAGACTTGGCAAATAAAGAGATCACTTAAACAGACATCACTTTAAAGAGACATCGCTGTAAAGAGTCATCACTTAAAGAGACATCACTATGAACACACATCACTTAAAGAGACATCACTTTAAAGAGACATCACTTTGAAGAGGCATCGCTGTAAAGAGACATCCTGTTTAAAGAGACATCACTTTAAAGAGACATCGCTATAAAGAGGCATCATTATAAGGAGACATCACTATAAAGAGACATCACTATAAAGAGACATTGCTTTAAAAAGATATCACTATAAGAGACTTCTCAAATAAAGAGACATCACTTAAAGAGACATCAATTTAAAGAGACATCGCTATAAATAGACATCGCTATAAAGAGGCATCACTGTAAAGAGACATCACTATAAAGAGACATCACTGTAAAGAGACATCACTGTAAAGAGACATTACTTTAAAGAGACGTCACTCTAAAGAGACATCACTTTTAAAGAGACATCGCTATAAAGAGACATCGGTATAAAGGGGCATCACTTTAAAGAGACATAAGATTTAAGAGACATCACTGTAAAGAGACATCACTTTAAAGAGACATCACTATGAAGACACAGCAATTTAAAGAGACATCGCTATAAAGAGGCATCACTATAAAGAGACATCCTGTTTAAAGAGACATCACTTTAAAGAGACATCGCTATAAAGAGGCATCACTATAAAGAGACATCGCTATAAATAGACATCACTATAAAGAGACATCGCTATAAAGAGGCATCACTGTAAAGAGACATCACTATAAAGAGACATCACTTCAAATAGACATCACTATAAAGAGACATCACTTTAAAGAGGCATCACTATAAAGAGACATCGCTATAAATAGACATCGCTATAAAGAGGCATCACTGTAAAGAGACATCACTATAAAGAGACATCACTGTAAAGAGACATCACTTTAAAGAGACATCACTGTAAAGAGACATCACTTCAAATAGACATCACTATAAAGAGACATCACTGTAAAGAGACGTCACTTTAAAGAAGCATCACTATAAAAAGTCATCACTTCAAATAGACATCACTACAAAGAGACATCACTATAAAGAGACGTCACCTAAGGAGACATCACTTTAAAGAGACAACACTTAAAGAGACATCACTTTGAAGAGGCATCGCTGTAAAGAGGCATCATTATAAGGAGACATCACTATAAAGAGACATCACTATAAAGAGACATTGCTTTAAAAAGATATCACTATAAGAGACTTCTCAAATAAAGAGACATCACTTAAAGAGACATCAATTTAAAGAGACATCGCTATAAATAGACATCGCTATAAAGAGGCATCACTGTAAAGAAACATCACTATAAAGAGACATCACTGTAAAGAGACATCACTATAAAGAGACATCACTGTAAAGAGACATCACTTTAAAGAGACATCACTGTAAAGAGACATCACTTCAAATAGACATCACTATAAAGAGACATCACTGTAAAGAGACGTCACTTTAAAGAAGCATCACTATAAAAAGTCATCACTTCAAATAGACATCACTACAAAGAGACATCACTATAAAGAGACATCACTTAAAGAGACATCACTGTAAAGACACATCACAATAAAGAGACATCACTTAAAGAGACATCACTTTAAAGAGACATCACTTAAACAGACATCACTTTAAAGAGACATCGCTGTAAAGAGGCATCATTATAAGCAGACATCACTTAAAATTACATCACTATAAAGAGATCACTTTAAGAGACATCACTTCTAAAGAGACATCACTTTAAAGAGACTTGGCAAATAAAGAGATCACTTAAACAGACATCACTTTAAAGAGACATCGCTGTAAAGAGTCATCACTTAAAGAGACATCACTATGAACACACATCACTTAAAGAGACATCACTTTAAAGAGACATCACTTTGAAGAGGCATCGCTGTAAAGAGACATCCTGTTTAAAGAGACATCACTTTAAAGAGACATCGCTATAAAGAGGCATCATTATAAGGAGACATCACTATAAAGAGACATCACTATAAAGAGACATTGCTTTAAAAAGATATCACTATAAGAGACTTCTCAAATAAAGAGACATCACTTAAAGAGACATCAATTTAAAGAGACATCGCTATAAATAGACATCGCTATAAAGAGGCATCACTGTAAAGAGACATCACTATAAAGAGACATCACTGTAAAGAGACATCACTGTAAAGAGACATTACTTTAAAGAGACGTCACTCTAAAGAGACATCACTTTTAAAGAGACATCGCTATAAAGAGACATCGGTATAAAGGGGCATCACTTTAAAGAGACATAAGATTTAAGAGACATCACTGTAAAGAGACATCACTTTAAAGAGACATCACTATGAAGACACAGCAATTTAAAGAGACATCGCTATAAAGAGGCATCACTATAAAGAGACATCCTGTTTAAAGAGACATCACTTTAAAGAGACATCGCTATAAAGAGGCATCACTATAAAGAGACATCGCTATAAATAGACATCACTATAAAGAGACATCGCTATAAAGAGGCATCACTGTAAAGAGACATCACTATAAAGAGACATCACTTCAAATAGACATCACTATAAAGAGACATCACTTTAAAGAGGCATCACTGTAAAAAGTCATCACTTCAAATAGACATCACTACAAAGAGACATCACTATAAAGAGACATCACATAAAGAGACATCACTATAAAGACACATCACTTAAAGAGACATCACTATAAAGAGACATCACTGTAAAGAGACATCACTTTAAAGAGGCATCACTAAAAAGAGACATCACTATAAAGAGACATCACTTTAAAGAGACATCACTATAAAGAGACATCACTATAAAGAGACATCGCTATAAATAGACATCGCTATAAAGAGGCATCACTGTAAAGAGACATCACTATAAAGAGACATCACTGTAAAGAGACATCACTTTAAAGAGACATCACTGTAAAGAGACATCACTTCAAATAGACATCACTATAAAGAGACATCACTGTAAAGAGACGTCACTTTAAAGAAGCATCACTATAAAAAGTCATCACTTCAAATAGACATCACTACAAAGAGACATCACTATAAAGAGACATCACTTAAAGAGACATCACTGTAAAGACACATCACAATAAAGAGACATCACTTAAAGAGACATCACTTTAAAGAGACATCACTTAAACAGACATCACTTTAAAGAGACATCGCTGTAAAGAGGCATCATTATAAGCAGACATCACTTAAAATTACATCACTATAAAGAGACATCACTTTAAGAGACATCACTTCTAAAGAGACATCACTTTAAAGAGACTTGGCAAATAAAGAGATCACTTAAACAGACATCACTTTAAAGAGACATCGCTGTAAAGAGTCATCACTTAAAGAGACATCACTATGAACACACATCACTTAAAGAGACATCACTTTAAAGAGACATCACTTTGAAGAGGCATCGCTGTAAAGAGACATCCTGTTTAAAGAGACATCACTTTAAAGAGACATCGCTATAAAGAGGCATCACTGTAAAGAGGCATCACTATAAAGAGACTTCACTTTAAAGAGACATCACTTTAAAGAGACATCACTGTAAAGAGGCATCACTATAAAGAGACATCACTTCAAATAGACATCACTATAAAGAGACATCACTATAAAGAGACATCACTATAAAGAGACATCGCTATAAATAGACATCGCTATAAAGAGGCAACACTGTAAAGAGACATCACTATAAAGAGACATCACTCTAAAGAGACATCACTGTAAAGAGACATCAATTTAAAGAGACAACACTATAAAGAGACATCACTTCAAATAGACATCACTATAAAGAGACATCACTGTAAAGAGACGTCACTTTAAAGAAGCATCACTATAAAAAGTCATCACTTCAAATAGACATCACTACAGAGAGACATCACTATAAAGAGACATCACTTAAAGAGACATCACTATAAAGAGACATCACTGTAAAGACACATCACAATAAAGAGACATCACTTAAAGAGACATCACTTTAAAGAGACATCACTTAAACAGACATCACTTTAAAGAGACATCGCTGTAAAGAGGCATCATTATAAGCAGACATCACTTAAAATTACATCACTATAAAGAGACATCACTTAAAGAGACATCACTTCTAAAGACACATCACTTTAAAGAGACTTCGCAAATAAAGAGATCACTTAAACAGACATAACTTTAAAGAGACATCGCTGTAAAGAGTCATCACTTAAAGAGACATCACTATGAACACACATCACTTAAAGAGACATCACTTTAAAGAGACATCACTTAAAGACACATCACTTTGAAGAGGCATCGCTGTAAAGATACATCCTGTTTAAAGAGACATCAGTTTAAAGAGACATCGCTATAAAGAGGCATCACTGTAAAGAGGCATCACTATAAAGAGACTTCACTTTAAAGAGACATCACTTTAAAGAGACATCACTTTAAAGAGACATCGCTGTAAGGAGCCATCATTATAAGAAGACATCACTATAAATAGACATCACTAAAAGAGACATCGCTTTAAAGAGATATCACTTTAAAGAGACATTATAAGGAGACATCACTTAAAGAGACATCACTTTAAAGAGACATCGCTATAAAGAGGCATCATGGTAAAGAGGCATCACTATAAAGAGACATCACCTTAAAGAGACATCACTATAAAGAGACATCACTTCAAAGAGACTTCACAATAAAGAGACATCACTTAAAGAGACATCACTATGAACACACATCACTTAAAGAGACATAACTTTAAAGAGAATTAACAATAAAGAGACGTCACCTAAGGAGACATCACTTTAAAGAGACAACACTTAAAGAGACATCACTTTGAAGAGGCATCGCTGTAAAGAGGCATCATTATAAGGAGACATCACTATAAAGAGACATCACTATAAAGAGACATTGCTTTAAAAAGATATCACTATAAGAGACTTCTCAAATAAAGAGACATCACTTAAAGAGACATCAATTTAAAGAGACATCGCTATAAATAGACATCGCTATAAAGAGGCATCACTGTAAAGAGACATCACTATAAAGAGACATCACTGTAAAGAGACATCACTGTAAAGAGACATTACTTTAAAGAGACGTCACTGTAAAGAGACATCACTTTTAAAGAGACATCGCTGTAAAGAGACATCGGTATAAAGGGGCATCACTTTAAAGAGACATAAGATTTAAGAGACATCACTGTAAAGAGACATCACTTTAAAGAGACATCACTATGAAGACACAGCAATTTAAAGAGACATCGCTATAAAGAGGCATCACTATAAAGAGACATCCTGTTTAAAGAGACATCACTTTAAAGAGACATCGCTATAAAGAGGCATCACTATAAAGAGACATCGCTATAAATAGACATCACTATAAAGAGACATCGCTATAAAGAGGCATCACTGTAAAGAGACATCACTATAAAGAGACATCACTTCAAATAGACATCACTATAAAGAGACATCACTTTAAAGAGGCATCACTGTAAAAAGTCATCACTTCAAATAGACATCACTACAAAGAGACATCACTATAAAGAGACATCACATAAAGAGACATCACTATAAAGACACATCACTATAAAGAGACATCACTGTAAAGAGACATCACTTTAAAGAGGCATCACTATAAAGAGACATCACTTAAAGAGACATCACTTTAAAGAGACATCACTTAAACAGACATCACTTTAAAGAGACATCGCTGTAAAGAGGCATCATTATAAGCAGACATCACTTAAAATTACATCACTATAAAGAGACCACTTTAAGAGACATCACTTCTAAAGAGACATCACTTTAAAGAGACTTGGCAAATAAAGAGATCACTTAAACAGACATCACTTTAAAGAGACATCGCTGTAAAGAGTCATCACTTAAAGAGAGATCACTATGAACACACATCACTTAAAGAGACATCACTTTAAAGAGACATCACTTTGAAGAGGCATCGCTGTAAAGAGACATCCTGTTTAAAGAGACATCACTGTAAAGAGACATCACTTTAAAGAGACATCACTATAAAGAGACATCACTTCAAATAGACATCACTATAAAGAGACATCACTGTAAAGAGACGTCACTTTAAAGAAGCATCACTATAAAAAGTCATCACTTCAAATAGACATCACTACAGAGAGACATCACTATAAAGAGACATCACTTAAAGATACATCACTATAAAGAGACATCACTGTAAAGACACATCACAATAAAGAGACATCACTTAAAGAGACATCACTTTAAAGAGACATCACTTAAACAGACATCACTTTAAAGAGACATCGCTGTAAAGAGGCATCATTATAAGCAGACATCACTTAAAATTACATCACTATAAAGAGACATCACTTAAAGAGACATCACTTCTAAAGACACATCACTTTAAAGAGACTTCGCAAATAAAGAGATCACTTAAACAGACATCACTTTAAAGAGACATCGCTGTAAAGAGTCATCACTTAAAGAGACATCACTATGAACACACATCACTTAAAGAGACATCACTTTAAAGAGACATCACTTAAAGACACATCACTTTGAAGAGGCATCGCTGTAAAGATACATCCTGTTTAAAGAGACATCAGTTTAAAGAGACATCGCTATAAAGAGGCATCACTGTAAAGAGGCATCACTATAAAGAGACTTCACTTTAAAGAGACATCACTTTAAAGAGACATCACTTTAAAGAGACATCACTTAAAGAGAAATCACTTTGAAGAGGCATCGCTGTAGAGTCATCATCATAAGGAGACATCACTATAAAGACACATCACAATAAAGAGACATCGCTTTGAATACATATCACTATAAAGAGGCATCACTATAAAGAGACATCCTGTTTAAAGAGACATCACTTTAAAGAGACATCGCTATAAAGAGGCATCACTGTAAAGAGGCATCACTATAAAGAGACATCACTATAAAGAGACATCGCTATAAAGAGGCATCACTATAAAGAGACATCGCTTTAAATAGACATCACTATAAAGAGACATCGCTATAAAGAGGCATCACTGTAAAGAGACATCACTATAAAGAGACATCACTCTAAAGAGACATCACTGTAAAGAGACATCACTATAAAGAGACATCACTTCAAATAGACATCACTATAAAGAGACATCACTTTAAAGAGGCATCACTGTAAAAAGTCATCACTTCAAATAGACATCACTACAAAGAGACATCACTATAAAGAGATCACTTAAACAGACATCACTATAAAGACACATCACTTAAAGAGACATCACTATAAAGAGACATCACTGTAAAGAGGCATCACTATAAAGAGACATCACTTCAAATAGACATCACTATAAAGAGACATCACTATAAAGAGACATCACTATAAAGAGACATCGCTATAAATAGACATCGCTATAAAGAGGCATCACTGTAAAGAGACATCACTATAAAGAGACATCACTCTAAAGAGACATCACTGTAAAGAGACATCACTTTAAAGAGACATCACTATAAAGAGACATCACTTCAAATAGACATCACTATAAAGAGACATCACTGTAAAGAGACGTCACTTTAAAGAAGCATCACTATAAAAAGTCATCACTTCAAATAGACATCACTACAGAGAGACATCACTATAAAGAGACATCACTTAAAGAGACATCACTATAAAGAGACATCACTGTAAAGACACATCACAATAAAGAGACATCACTTAAAGAGACATCACTTTAAAGAGACATCACTTAAACAGACATCACTTTAAATAGACATCGCTGTAAAGAGGCATCATTATAAGCAGACATCACTTAAAATTACATCACTATAAAGAGACATCACTTAAAGAGACATCACTTCTAAAGACACATCACTTTAAAGAGACTTCGCAAATAAAGAGATCACTTAAACAGACATAACTTTAAAGAGACATCGCTGTAAAGAGTCATCACTTAAAGAGACATCACTATGAACACACATCACTTAAAGAGACATCACTTTAAAGAGACATCACTTAAAGACACATCACTTTGAAGAGGCATCGCTGTAAAGATACATCCTGTTTAAAGAGACATCAGTTTAAAGAGACATCGCTATAAAGAGGCATCACTGTAAAGAGGCATCACTATAAAGAGACTTCACTTTAAAGAGACATCACTTTAAAGAGACATCACTTTAAAGAGACATCGCTGTAAGGAGCCATCATTATAAGAAGACATCACTATAAATAGACATCACTAAAAGAGACATCGCTTTAAAGAGATATCACTTTAAAGAGACATTATAAGGAGACATCACTTAAAGAGACATCACTTTAAAGAGACATCATGGTAAAGAGGCATCACTATAAAGAGACATCACCTTAAAGAGACATCACTATGAACACACATCACTTAAAGAGACATAACTTTAAAGAGAATTAACAATAAAGAGACGTCACCTAAGGAGACATCACTTTAAAGAGACAACACTTAAAGAGACATCACTTTGAAGAGGCATCGCTGTAAAGAGGCATCATTATAAGGAGACATCACTATAAAGAGACATCACTATAAAGAGACATTGCTTTAAAAAGATATCACTATAAGAGACTTCTCAAATAAAGAGACATCACTTAAAGAGACATCAATTTAAAGAGACATCGCTATAAATAGACATCGCTATAAAGAGGCATCACTGTAAAGAGACATCACTATAAAGAGACATCACTGTAAAGAGACATCACTGTAAAGAGACATTACTTTAAAGAGACGTCACTCTAAAGAGACATCACTTTTAAAGAGACATCGCTATAAAGAGACATCGGTATAAAGGGGCATCACTTTAAAGAGACATAAGATTTAAGAGACATCACTGTAAAGAGACATCACTTTAAAGAGACATCACTATGAAGACACAGCAATTTAAAGAGACATCGCTATAAAGAGGCATCACTATAAAGAGACATCCTGTTTAAAGAGACATCACTTTAAAGAGACATCGCTATAAAGAGGCATCACTATAAAGAGACATCGCTATAAATAGACATCACTATAAAGAGACATCGCTATAAAGAGGCATCACTGTAAAGAGACATCACTATAAAGAGACATCACTTCAAATAGACATCACTATAAAGAGACATCACTTTAAAGAGGCATCACTGTAAAAAGTCATCACTTCAAATAGACATCACTACAAAGAGACATCACTATAAAGAGACATCACATAAAGAGACATCACTATAAAGAGACATCACTTAAAGAGACATCACTATAAAGAGACATCACTGTAAAGACACATCACAATAAAGAGACATCACTTAAAGAGACATCACTTTAAAGAGACATCACTTTAAAGAGAATTCACAATAAAGAGACGTCACTTAAGGAGACATCACTTTAAAGAGACATCACTTTAAAGAGACATCATTTAGAGACATCACTTTGAAGAGGCATCGCTGTAAAGAGGCATCATTATAAGGAGACATCACTATAAAGAGACATCACTATAAAGAGACATCGCTTTAAAGAGATATCACTATAAAGAGACTTCTCAAATAAAGAGACATCACTTAAAGACACATCAATTTAAAGAGACACCACTTTAAAGAGGCATCGCTGTAAAGAGACATCACTTTAAAGAGGCATCACTATAAAGAGGCATCGCTGTAAAGAGGCAACATTATAAGGAGACATCACTGTAAAGAGACATCACTATAAAGAGACATCACTTAAAGAGACATCACTTAAAGAGACATCACTTTAAAGAGAATTCACAATAAAGAGACGTCACTTAAGGAGACGTCACTTACGGAGACATCACTTTGAAGAGGCATCGCTGTAAAGAGGCATCATTATAAGGAGACATCACTATAAAGAGACATCACTATATAGAGACATCGCTTTAAAGAGATATCACTATAAAGAGACTTCTCAAAGCAAGAGAGTCAAGATTGAGATGGCTTGGACATGTGTGGAGGAGAGATGATGAGTATATTGGGAGAAGGATGCTGAATATGGAGCTGCCAGGGAAGAGGAGAAGAGGAAGGCCAAAGAGGAGGTTTATGGATGTGGTGAGGGAAGACATGCAGGTGGCTGGTGTGACAGAGGAAGATGCAGAAGACAGGAAGAAATGGAAACGGATGATCGGCTGTGGGGACCCCTAACGGGAGCAGCCGAAAGTAGCAGTAGACTATGAAGAGACTTCTCAAATAAAGAGACATCACTATAAAGAGACATCACTTCAAAGAGACTTCACAATAAAGAGACATCACTTAAAGAGACATCACTATAAACACACATCATTTAAAGAGACATCACTTTAAAGAGAATTCACAATAAAGCGACATCACTTAAAGAGACATCACTATAAAGAGACATCGCTTTAAAGAGATATCACTATAAAGAGGAATCGCTTTAAAGAGACATCATTATAAGGAGAAATCCCAAAGAGACATCACTATAAGGAGAAATCATTTAAAGATACATCACTTTAAAGAGACATCACTTAAATAGACATCACTTTAAAGCGGCATCGCTGTTAAGAGGCATCATTATAAGGAGACATCACTATAAAGAGACAACACTATAAAGAGACATCACTATAAAGAGACATCACTTTTAAGAGACATCGCTATAAAGAGACATCGGTATAAAGAGGCATCACTTTAAAGAGACATCACTATGAAGACACAGCAATTTAAAGAGACATCACTGTAAAGAGACATCACTATAAAGAAACATCACTTTAAAGAGGCATCAATGTAAAAAGTCATCACTTCAAATAGACATCACTACAAAGAGAAATCACTATAAAGAGACATCACTTAAAGAGACATCACTATAAAGACACATCACTTAAAGAGACATCACTTTAAAGAGGCATCACTATAAAGAGAAATCACTTCAAATAGACATCACTATAAAGAGACATCACTATAAAGCGACATCACTTTAAAGAGACATCACTATAAAGAGACATCACTATAAAGAGGCAGCACTTTAAAGAGACATCACCATAAAGAGACATCGCTATAAAGAGGCATCACTATAAAGAGACATCGCTATAAATAGACATCGCTATAAAGAGGCATCACTGTAAAGAGACATCACCATAAAGAGACATCACTCTAAAGAGACATCACTGTAAAGAGACATCACTTTAAAGAGACATCACTATAGAGACATCACTTCAAATAGACATCACTATAAAGAGACATCACTGTAAAGAGACGTCACTTTAAAGAAGCATCACTATAAAAAGTCATCACTTCAAATAGACATCACTACAAAGAGACATCATTATAAAGAGACATCACTTAAAGAGGCATCATTGTAAGGAGACATCACTATAAAGAGACATCACTATAAAGAGACATCACTTCAAAGAGACTTCACAATAAAGAGACATCACTTAAAGAGACATCACTATAAACACACAACACTTAAAGAGACATCACTTTAAAGAGAATTCACAATAAAGAGACGTCACTTAAAGAGACATCACTATAAAGAGACATCACTTTAAAGAGACATCACTTTAAAGAGAATTCACAATAAAGAGACGTCACTTAAGGAGACATCACTTTAAAGAGACATCACTTTAAAGAGACATCATTTAGAGACATCACTTTGAAGAGGCATCGCTGTAAAGAGGCATCATTATAAGGAGACATCACTATAAAGAGACATCACTATAAAGAGACATCGCTTTAAAGAGATATCACTATAAAGAGACTTCTCAAATAAAGAGACATCACTTAAAGACACATCAATTTAAAGAGACACCACTTTAAAGAGGCATCGCTGTAAAGAGACATCACTTTAAAGAGGCATCACTATAAAGAGGCATCGCTGTAAAGAGGCAACATTATAAGGAGACATCACTGTAAAGAGACATCACTATAAAGAGACATCTCTTAAAGAGACATCACTTAAAGAGACATCACTTTAAAGAGAATTCACAATAAAGAGACGTCACTTAAGGAGACGTCACTTACGGAGACATCACTTTGAAGAGGCATCGCTGTAAAGAGGCATCATTATAAGGAGACATCACTATAAAGAGACATCACTATATAGAGACATCGCTTTAAAGAGATATCACTATAAAGAGACTTCTCAAAGCAAGAGAGTCAAGATTGAGATGGCTTGGACATGTGTGGAGGAGAGATGATGAGTATATTGGGAGAAGGATGCTGAATATGGAGCTGCCAGGGAAGAGGAGAAGAGGAAGGCCAAAGAGGAGGTTTATGGATGTGGTGAGGGAAGACATGCAGGTGGCTGGTGTGACAGAGGAAGATGCAGAAGACAGGAAGAAATGGAAACGGATGATCGGCTGTGGGGACCCCTAACGGGAGCAGCCGAAAGTAGCAGTAGACTATGAAGAGACTTCTCAAATAAAGAGACATCACTATAAAGAGACATCACTTCAAAGAGACTTCACAATAAAGAGACATCACTTAAAGAGACATCACTATAAACACACATCACTTAAAGAGACATCACTTTAAAGAGAATTCACAATAAAGAGACATCACTTAAAGAGACATCACTATAAAGAGACATCGCTTTAAAGAGATATCACTATAAAGAGGCATCGCTTTAAAGAGACATCATTATAAGGAGAAATCCCAAAGAGACATCACTATAAGGAGAAATCATTTAAAGATACATCACTTTAAAGAGACATCACTTAAATAGACATCACTTTAAAGCGGCATCGCTGTTAAGAGGCATCATTATAAGGAGACATCACTATAAAGAGACAACACTATAAAGAGACATCACTATAAAGAGACATCACTTTTAAGAGACATCGCTATAAAGAGACATCGGTATAAAGAGGCATCACTTTAAAGAGACATCACTATGAAGACACAGCAATTTAAAGAGACATCACTGTAAAGAGACATCACTATAAAGAAACATCACTTTAAAGAGGCATCAATGTAAAAAGTCATCACTTCAAATAGACATCACTACAAAGAGAAATCACTATAAAGAGACATCACTTAAAGAGACATCACTATAAAGACACATCACTTAAAGAGACATCACTATAAAGAGACATCACTGTAAAGAGACATCACTTTAAAGAGGCATCACTATAAAGAGACATCACTTCAAATAGACATCACTATAAAGAGACATCACTATAAAGCGACATCACTTTAAAGAGACATCACTATAAAGAGACATCACTATAAAGAGGCAGCACTTTAAAGAGACATCACCATAAAGAGACATCGCTATAAAGAGGCATCACTATAAAGAGACATCGCTATAAATAGACATCGCTATAAAGAGGCATCACTGTAAAGAGACATCACCATAAAGAGACATCACTCTAAAGAGACATCACTGTAAAGAGACATCACTTTAAAGAGACATCACTATAGAGACATCACTTCAAATAGACATCACTATAAAGAGACATCACTGTAAAGAGACGTCACTTTAAAGAAGCATCACTATAAAAAGTCATCACTTCAAATAGACATCACTACAAAGAGACAT
Organism: Lampris incognitus; assembly: GCF_029633865.1. Classification (NCBI taxonomy): domain Eukaryota; kingdom Metazoa; phylum Chordata; class Actinopteri; order Lampriformes; family Lampridae; genus Lampris; species Lampris incognitus. The sequence goes on along the minus strand of NC_079213.1, from coordinate 42,241,265 downwards.
CATTATAAAGAGACATCACTTAAAGAGGCATCATTGTAAGGAGACATCACTATAAAGAGACATCACTATAAAGAGACATCACTTCAAAGAGACTTCACAATAAAGAGACATCACTTAAAGAGACATCACTATAAACACACAACACTTAAAGAGACATCACTTTAAAGAGAATTCACAATAAAGAGACGTCACTTAAAGAGACATCACTATAAAGAGACATTACTTTAAAGAGACATCACTTTAAAGAGAATTCACAATAAAGAGACGTCACTTAAAGAGACATCACTTTAAAGAGACATCACTTTAAAGAGACATCATTTAGAGACATCACTTTGAAGAGGCATCGCTGTAAAGAGGCATCATTATAAGGAGACATCACTATAAAGAGACATCACTATAAAGAGACATCGCTTTAAAGAGATATCACTATAAAGAGACTTCTCAAATAAAGAGACATCACTTAAAGACACATCAATTTAAAGAGACACCACTTTAAAGAGGCATCGCTGTAAAGAGACATCACTTTAAAGAGGCATCACTATAAAGAGGCATCGCTGTAAAGAGGCAACATTATAAGGAGACATCACTGTAAAGAGACATCACTATAAAGAGACATCACTTAAAGAGACATCACTTTAAAGAGAATTCACAATAAAGAGACGTCACTTAAGGAGACGTCACTTACGGAGACATCACTTTGAAGAGGCATCGCTGTAAAGAGGCATCATTATAAGGAGACATCACTATAAAGAGACATCACTATATAGAGACATCGCTTTAAAGAGATATCACTATAAAGAGACTTCTCAAAGCAAGAGAGGCAAGATTGAGATGGCTTGGACATGTGTGGAGGAGAGATGATGAGTATATTGGGAGAAGGATGCTGAATATGGAGCTGCCAGGGAAGAGGAGAAGAGGAAGGCCAAAGAGGAGGTTTATGGATGTGGTGAGGGAAGACATGCAGGTGGCTGGTGTGACAGAGGAAGACGCAGAAGACAGGAAGAAATGGAAACGGATGATCCGCTGTGGCGACCCCTAACGGGAGCAGCCAATAGTAGCAGTAGACTATAAAGAGACTTCTCAAATAAAGAGACATCACTATAAAGAGACATCACTTCAAAGAGACTTCACAATAAAGAGACATCACTTAAAGAGACATCACTATAAACACACATCACTTAAAGAGACATCACTTTAAAAAGAATTCACAATAAAGAGACATCACTTACAGAGACATCACTATAAAGAGGCATCGCTTTAAAGAGACATCATTATAAGGAGAAATCACTTAAAAAGACATCACTATAAGGAGAAATCACTTAAAGATACATCACTTTAAAGAGACATCACTTAAATAGAAATCACTTTAAAGCGGCATCGCTGTTAAGAGGCATCATTATAAGGAGACATCACTATAAAGAGATATCACTATAAAGAGACATCACTATAAAGAGACATCGCTATAAGGAGACATCACTTTAAAGAGACATCACTATGAAGACACAGCAATTTATAGAGACATCACTGTAAAGAGACATCACTATAAAGAGACATCACTTCAAATAGACATCACTATAAAGAAACATCACTTTAAAGAGGCATCACTGTAAAAAGTCATCACTTCAAATAGACATCACTACAAAGAGACATCACTATAAAGAGACATCACTTAAAGAGACATCACTATAAAGACACATCACTTAAAGAGACATCACTATAAAGAGACATCACTGTAAAGAGACATCACTATAAAGAGACATCACTTCAAATAGACATCACTATAAAGAGACATCACTATAAAGAGGCAGCACTTTAAAGAGACATCACCATAAAGAGACATCGCTATAAAGAGGCATCACTATAAAGAGACATCGCTATAAAAAGACATCGCTATAAAGAGGCATCACTGTAAAGAGACATCACTATAAAGAGACATCACTTCAAATAGACATCACTATAAAGAGACATCACTGTAAAGAGACGTCACTTTAAAGAAGCATCACTATAAAAAGTCATCACTTCAAATAGACATCACTACAAAGAGACATCACTATAAAGAGGCATCATTGTAAGGAGACATCACTATAAAGAGACATCACTATAAAGAGACATCACTTTAAAGAGAATTCACAATAAAGAGACGTCACTTAAAGAGACATCACTATAAAGAGACATCACTTTAAAGAGACATCACTTTAAATAGAATTCACAATAGAGAGACGTCACTTAAGGAGACATCACTTTAAAGAGACATCACTTTAAAGAGACATCATTTAGAGACATCACTTTGAAGAAGCATCGCTGTAAAGAGGCATCATTATAAGGAGACATCACTATAAAGAGACATCACTATAAAGAGACATCGCTTTAAAGAGATATCACTATAAAGAGACTTCTCAAATAAAAAGACATCACTTAAAGACACATCAATTTAAAGAGACACCACTTTAAAGAGGCATCGCTGTAAAGAGACATCACTTTAAAGAGGCATCACTATAAAGAGGCATCGCTGTAAAGAGGCAACATTATAAGGAGACATCACTGTAAAGAGACATCACTATAAAGAGACATCACTTAAAGAGACATCACTTTAAAGAGAATTCACAATAAAGAGACGTCACTTAAGGAGACGTCACTTAAGGAGACATCACTTTGAAGAGGCATCGCTGTAAAGAGGCATCATTATAAGGAGACATCACTATAAAGAGACATCACTATATAGAGACACCGCTTTAAAGAGATATCACTATAAAGAGACTTCTCAAAGCAAGAGAGGCAAGATTGAGATGGCTTGGACATGTGTGGAGGAGAGATGATGAGTATATTGGGAGAAGGATGCTGAATATGGAGCTGCCAGGGAAGAGGAGAAGAGGAAGGCCAAAGAGGAGGTTTATGGATGTGGTGAGGGAAGACATGGAGGTGGCTGGTGTGACAGAGGAAGACGCAGAAGACAGGAAGAAATGGAAACGGATGATCCGCTGTGGCGACCCCTAACGGGAGCAGCCGAAAGTAGCAGTAGACTATAAAGAGACTTCTCAAATAAAGAGACATCACTATAAAGAGACATCACTTCAAAGAGACTTCACAATAAAGAAACATCACTTAAAGAGACATCACTATAAACACACATCACTTAAAGAGACATCACTTTAAAGAGAATTCACAATAAAGAGACAACACTTAAAGAGACATCACTATAAAGAGACCGCTTTAAAGAGACATCATTATAAGGAGACATCACTTAAATAGACATCACTTTAAAGCGGCATCGCTGTTAAGAGGCATCATTATAAGGAGACATCACTATAAAGAGACAACACTATAAAGAGACATCACTATAAAGAGACATCACTTTTAAGAGACATCGCTATAAGGAGACATCACTATAAAAATACATCACTATAAAAAGACATCACTATAAAGACATCACTTTTAAAGACACATCGCTATAAAGAGACATCGGTATGAAGAGGCATCACTTTAAAGAGACATACGATTTAAGAGACATCACTGTAAAGAGACATCACTTTAAAGAGACATCACTATGAAGACACAGCAATTTAAAGAGACATCACTTAAAGAGACATCACTATAAAGAGGCATCGCTTTAAAGAGACATCACTTAAAGAGACATCACTTTAAAGAGAATTCACAATAAAGAGACGTCACTTAAGGAGACGTCACTTACGGAGACATCACTTTGAAGAGGCATCGCTGTAAAGAGGCATCATTATAAGGAGACATCACTATAAAGAGACATCACTATATAGAGACATCGCTTTAAAGAGATATCACTATAAAGAGACTTCTCAAAGCAAGAGAGGCAAGATTGAGATGGCTTGGACATGTGTGGAGGAGAGATGATGAGTATATTGGGAGAAGGATGCTGAATATGGAGCTGCCAGGGAAGAGGAGAAGAGGAAGGCCAAAGAGGAGGTTTATGGATGTGGTGAGGGAAGACATGCAGGTGGCTGGTGTGACAGAGGAAGACGCAGAAGACAGGAAGAAATGGAAACGGATGATCCGCTGTGGCGACCCCTAACGGGAGCAGCCAATAGTAGCAGTAGACTATAAAGAGACTTCTCAAATAAAGAGACATCACTATAAAGAGACATCACTTCAAAGAGACTTCACAATAAAGAGACATCACTTAAAGAGACATCACTATAAACACACATCACTTAAAGAGACATCACTTTAAAGAGAATTCACAATAAAGAGACATCACTTACAGAGACATCACTATAAAGAGGCATCGCTTTAAAGAGACATCATTATAAGGAGAAATCACTTAAAAAGACATCACTATAAGGAGAAATCACTTAAAGATACATCACTTTAAAGAGACATCACTTAAATAGAAATCACTTTAAAGCGGCATCGCTGTTAAGAGGCATCATTATAAGGAGACATCACTATAAAGAGATATCACTATAAAGAGACATCACTATAAAGAGACATCACTATAAGGAGACATCACTTTAAAGAGACATCACTATGAAGACACAGCAATTTATAGAGACATCACTGTAAAGAGACATCACTATAAAGAGACATCACTTCAAATAGACATCACTATAAAGAAACATCACTTTAAAGAGGCATCACTGTAAAAAGTCATCACTTCAAATAGACATCACTACAAAGAGACATCACTATAAAGAGACATCACTTAAAGAGACATCACTATAAAGACACATCACTTAAAGAGACATCACTATAAAGAGACATCACTGTAAAGAGACATCACTATAAAGAGACATCACTTCAAATAGACATCACTATAAAGAGACATCACTATAAAGAGGCAGCACTTTAAAGAGACATCACCATAAAGAGACATCGCTATAAAGAGGCATCACTATAAAGAGACATCGCTATAAAAAGACATCGCTATAAAGAGGCATCACTGTAAAGAGACATCACTATAAAGAGACATCACTTCAAATAGACATCACTATAAAGAGACATCACTGTAAAGAGACGTCACTTTAAAGAAGCATCACTATAAAAAGTCATCACTTCAAATAGACATCACTACAAAGAGACATCACTATAAAGAGGCATCATTGTAAGGAGACATCACTATAAAGAGACATCACTATAAAGAGACATCACTTTAAAGAGAATTCACAATAAAGAGACGTCACTTAAAGAGACATCACTATAAAGAGACATCACTTTAAAGAGACATCACTTTAAATAGAATTCACAATAAAGAGACGTCACTTAAGGAGACATCACTTTAAAGAGACATCACTTTAAAGAGACATCATTTAGAGACATCACTTTGAAGAGGCATCGCTGTAAAGAGGCATCATTATAAGGAGACATCACTATAAAGAGACATCACTATAAAGAGACATCGCTTTAAAGAGATATCACTATAAAGAGACTTCTCAAATAAAGAGACATCACTTAAAGACACATCAATTTAAAGAGACACCACTTTAAAGAGGCATCGCTGTAAAGAGACATCACTTTAAAGAGGCATCACTATAAAGAGGCATCGCTGTAAAGAGGCAACATTATAAGGAGACATCACTGTAAAGAGACATCACTATAAAGAGACATCACTTAAAGAGACATCACTTTAAAGAGAATTCACAATAAAGAGACGTCACTTAAGGAGACGTCACTTAAGGAGACATCACTTTGAAGAGGCATCGCTGTAAAGAGGCATCATTATAAGGAGACATCACTATAAAGAGACATCACTATATAGAGACACCGCTTTAAAGAGATATCACTATAAAGAGACTTCTCAAAGCAAGAGAGGCAAGATTGAGATGGCTTGGACATGTGTGGAGGAGAGATGATGAGTATATTGGGAGAAGGATGCTGAATATGGAGCTGCCAGGGAAGAGGAGAAGAGGAAGGCCAAAGAGGAGGTTTATGGATGTGGTGAGGGAAGACATGGAGGTGGCTGGTGTGACAGAGGAAGACGCAGAAGACAGGAAGAAATGGAAACGGATGATCCGCTGTGGCGACCCCTAACGGGAGCAGCCGAAAGTAGCAGTAGACTATAAAGAGACTTCTCAAATAAAGAGACATCACTATAAAGAGACATCACTTCAAAGAGACTTCACAATAAAGAAACATCACTTAAAGAGACATCACTATAAACACACATCACTTAAAGAGACATCACTTTAAAGAGAATTCACAATAAAGAGACAACACTTAAAGAGACATCACTATAAAGAGACCGCTTTAAAGAGACATCATTATAAGGAGACATCACTTAAATAGACATCACTTTAAAGCGGCATCGCTGTTAAGAGGCATCATTATAAGGAGACATCACTATAAAGAGACAACACTATAAAGAGACATCACTATAAAGAGACATCACTTTTAAGAGACATCGCTATAAGGAGACATCACTATAAAAATACATCACTATAAAAAGACATCACTATAAAGACATCACTTTTAAAGACACATCGCTATAAAGAGACATCGGTATGAAGAGGCATCACTTTAAAGAGACATACGATTTAAGAGACATCACTGTAAAGAGACATCACTTTAAAGAGACATCACTATGAAGACACAGCAATTTAAAGAGACATCGCTATAAAGAGGCATCACTATAAAGAGACATCCTGTTTAAAGAGACATCACTTTAAAGAGACATCGCTATAAAGAGACATCACTATAAAGAGACATCACTTCAAAGAGACTTCACAATAAAGAGACATCACTTAAAGAGACATCACTATAAAGAGGCATCGCTTTAAAGAGACATCATTATAAGGAGAAATCACTTAAAAAGACATCACTATAAGGAGAAATCACTTAAAGATACATCACTTTAAAGAGACATCACTTAAATAGAAATCACTTTAAAGCGGCATCGCTGTTAAGAGGCATCATTATAAGGAGACATCACTATAAAGAGATATCACTATAAAGAGACATCACTATAAAGAGACATCGCTATAAGGAGACATCACTTTAAAGAGACATCATTATGAAGACACAGCAATTTATAGAGACATCACTGTAAAGAGACATCACTATAAAGAGACATCACTTCAAATAGACATCACTATAAAGAAACATCACTTTAAAGAGGCATCACTGTAAAAAGTCATCACTTCAAATAGACATCACTACAAAGAGACATCACTATAAAGAGACATCACTTAAAGAGACATCACTATAAAGACACATCACTTAAAGAGACATCACTATAAAGAGACATCACTGTAAAGAGACATCAGTATAAATAGACATCACTTCAAATAGACATCACTATAAAGAGACATCACTATAAAGAGGCAGCACTTTAAAGAGACATCACCATAAAGAGACATCGCTATAAAGAGGCATCACTATAAAGAGACATCGCTATAAAAAGACATCGCTATAAAGAGGCATCACTGTAAAGAGACATCACTATAAAGAGACATCACTTCAAATAGACATCACTATAAAGAGACATCACTGTAAAGAGACGTCACTTTAAAGAAGCATCACTATAAAAAGTCATCACTTCAAATAGACATCACTACAAAGAGACATCACTATAAAGAGGCATCATTGTAAGGAGACATCACTATAAAGAGACATCACTATAAAGAGACATCACTTTAAAGAGAATTCACAATAAAGAGACGTCACTTAAAGAGACATCACTATAAAGAGACATCACTTTAAAGAGACATCACTTTAAATAGAATTCACAATAAAGAGACGTCACTTAAGGAGACATCACTTTAAAGAGACATCACTTTAAAGAGACATCATTTAGAGACATCACTTTGAAGAGGCATCGCTGTAAAGAGGCATCATTATAAGGAGACATCACTATAAAGAGACATCACTATAAAGAGACATCGCTTTAAAGAGATATCACTATAAAGAGACTTCTCAAATAAAGAGACATCACTTAAAGACACATCAATTTAAAGAGACACCACTTTAAAGAGGCATCGCTGTAAAGAGACATCACTTTAAAGAGGCATCACTATAAAGAGGCATCGCTGTAAAGAGGCAACATTATAAGGAGACATCACTGTAAAGAGACATCACTATAAAGAGACATCACTTTAAAGAGAATTCACAATAAAGAGACGTCACTTAAGGAGACGTCACTTAAGGAGACATCACTTTGAAGAGGCATCGCTGTAAAGAGGCATCATTATAAGGAGACATCACTATAAAGAGACATCACTATATAGAGACACCGCTTTAAAGAGATATCACTATAAAGAGACTTCTCAAAGCAAGAGAGGCAAGATTGAGATGTCTTGGACATGTTTGGAGGAGAGATGATGAGTATATTGGGAGAAGGATGCTGAATATGGAGCTGCCAGGGAAGAGGAGAAGAGGAAGGCCAAAGAGGAGGTTTATGGATGTGGTGAGGGAAGACATGGAGGTGGCTGGTGTGACAGAGGAAGACGCAGAAGACAGGAAGAAATGGAAACGGATGATCCGCTGTGGCGACCCCTAACGGGAGCAGCCGAAAGTAGCAGTAGACTATAAAGAGACTTCTCAAATAAAGAGACATCACTATAAAGAGACATCACTTCAAAGAGACTTCACAATAAAGAAACATCACTTAAAGAGACATCACTATAAACACACATCACTTAAAGAGACATCACTTTAAAGAGAATTCACAATAAAGAGACAACACTTAAAGAGACATCACTATAAAGAGACCGCTTTAAAGAGACATCATTATAAGGAGACATCACTTAAATAGACATCACTTTAAAGCGGCATCGCTGTTAAGAGGCATCATTATAAGGAGACATCACTATAAAGAGACAACACTATAAAGAGACATCACTATAAAGAGACATCACTTTTAAGAGACATCGCTATAAGGAGACATCACTATAAAAATACATCACTATAAAAAGACATCACTATAAAGACATCACTTTTAAAGACACATCGCTATAAAGAGACATCGGTATGAAGAGGCATCACTTTAAAGAGACATACGATTTAAGAGACATCACTGTAAAGAGACATCACTTTAAAGAGACATCACTATGAAGACACAGCAATTTAAAGAGACATCGCTATAAAGAGGCATCACTATAAAGAGACATCCTGTTTAAAGAGACATCACTTTAAAGAGACATCGCTATAAAGAGGCATCACTGTAAAGAGGCATCACTATAAAGAGACATCACCTTAAAGAGACATCATTATAAAGAGACATCAATTTAAAGAGGCATCACTATAAAGAGACATCACTTTAAATAGACATCACTATAAAGAGACATCACTATAAAGAGACATCGCTATAAATAGACATCACTATAAAGAGACATCGCTATAAAGAGGCATCACTGTAAAGAGACATCACTATGAAGAGACATCACTGTAAAGAGACATCACTATGAAGAGACATCACTCTAAAGAGACATCACTTCAAAGAGACTTCACAATAAAGAGACATCACTTAAAGAGACATCACTATAAACACACAACACTTAAAGAGACATCACTTTAAAGAGAATTCACAATAAAGAGACGTCACTTAAAGAGACATCACTATAAAGAGACATCACTTTAAAGAGACATCACTTTAAAGAGAATTCACAATAAAGACACGTCACTTAAGGAGACATCACTTTAAAGAGACATCACTTTAAAGAGACATCATTTAGAGACATCACTTTGAAGAGACATCGCTATAAGGAGACATCACTATAAAAATACATCACTATAAAAAGACATCACTATAAAGACACATCACTTTTAAAGAGACATCGCTATAAAGAGACATCGGTATAAAGAGGCATCACTTTAAAGAGACATAAGATTTAAGAGACATCACTGTAAAGAGACATCACTTTAAAAAGACATCACTATGAAGACAGCAATTTAAAGAGACATCACTGTAAAGAGACATCACTATAAAGAGACATCACCTCAAATAGACATCACTATAAAGAAACATCACTTTAAAGAGGCATCACTGTAAAAAGTCATCACTTCAAATAGACATCACTACAAAGAGACATCACTATAAAGAGACATCACGTAAAGAGACATCGCTATAAAGACACAGCAATTTAAAGAGACATCGCTATACAGAGGCATCACTATAAAGAGACATCCTGTTTAAAGAGACATCACTTTAAAGAGACATCGCTATAAAGAGGCATCACTGTAAAGAGGCATCACTATAAAGAGACATCACTTAAACAGACATCACTATAAAGAGACATCGCTGTAAAGAGCCATCATTATAAGAAGACATCACTATAAAGAGACATCACTAAAAGAGACATCGCTTTAAAGAGATATCACTTTAGAGAGACATTATAAGGAGACATCACTTAAAGAGACAGCACTATAAAGAGACATCACTTAAAGAGACAATAGTTCTAAAGACACATGACTTTAAAGAGACTTCGCAAATAAAGAGATCACTTAAAGAGACATCACTGTAAAGAGACATCACTTCAAAGAGACTTCACAATAAAGAGTAATCACTTAAAGAGGCATCACTATAAACACACAACACTTAAAGAGACATCACTTTAAAGAGAATTCACAATAAAGAGACGTCACTTAAAGAGACATCACTATAAAGAGACATCACTTTAAAGAGACATCACTTTAAAGAGACATCATTTAGAGACATCACTTTGAAGAGGCATCGCTGTAAAGAGGCATCATTATAAGGAGACATCACTGTAAAGAGACATCACTATAAAGAGACATCACTTAAAGAGACATCACAATAAAGAGACGTGACTTAAGGAGACGTCACTTAAGGAGACATCACTTTGAAGAGGCATCGCTGTAAAGAGGCATCATTATAAGGAGACATCACTATAAAGAGACATCACTATATAGAGACATCACTTTAAAGAGACATCGCTATAAAGAGGCATCACTGTAAAGAGGCATCACTATAAAGAGACATCACCTTAAAGAGACATCATTATAAAGAGACATCAATTTAAAGAGGCATCACTATAAAGAGACATCACTTTAAATAGACATCACTATAAAGAGACATCACTATAAAGAGACATCGCTATAAATAGACATCACTATAGAGACATCGCTATAAAGAGGCATCACTGTAAAGAGACATCACTATAAAGAGACATCACTCTAAAGAGACATCACTGTAAAGAGACATCACTATGAAGAGACATCACTTCAAATAGACATCACTATAAAGAGACATCACTTTAAAGAGGCATCACTGTAAAAAGTCATCACTTCAAATAGACATCACTACAAAGAGACATCACTATAAAGAGACATCACTTAAAGAGACATCACTATAAAGACACATCACTTAAAGAGACATCAATTTAAAGAGACATCACTATGAAGAGGCATCGCTGTAAAGCGGCAACATTATAAGGAGACATCACTGTAAAGAGAAATCACTATAAAGAGACATCACTTAAAGAGATATCACTTTAAAGAGAATTCACAATAAAGAGACGTCACTTAAGGAGACGTCACTTAAGGAGACATCACTTTGAAGAGGCATCGCTGTAAAGAGGCATCATTATAAGGAGACATTACTATAAAGAGACATCACTATATAGAGACATCGCTTTAAAGAGATATCACTATAAAGAGACTTCTCAAAGCAAGAGAGTCAAGATTGAGATGGCTTGGACATGTGTGGAGGAGAGATGATGAGTATATTGGGAGAAGGATGCTGAATATGGAGCTGCCAGGGAAGAGGAGAAGAGGAAGGCCAAAGAGGAGGTTTATGGATGTGGTGAGGGAAGACATGCAGGTGGCTGGTGTGACAGAGGAAGATGCAGAAGACAGGAAGAAATGGAAACGGATGATCGGCTTTGGCGACCCCTAACGGGAGCAGCCGAAAGTAGCAGTAGACTATGAAGAGACTTCTCAAATAAAGAGACATCACTATAAAGAGACATCACTTCAAAGAGACTTCACAATAAAGAGACATCACTTAAAGAGACATCACTATAAACACACATCACTTAAAGAGACATCACTTTAAAGAGAATTCACAATAAAGAGACATCACTTAAAGAGACATCACTATAAAGAGACATCGCTTTAAAGAGATATCACTATAAAGAGGCATCGCTTTAAAGAGACATCATTATAAGGAGAAATCACAAAGAGACATCACTATAAGGAGAAATCATTTAAAGATACATCACTTTAAAGAGACATCACTTAAATAGACATCACTTTAAAGCGGCATCGCTGTTTAGAGGCATCATTATAAGGAGACATCACTATAAAGAGACAACACTATAAAGAGACATCACTATAAAGAGACATCACTTTTAAGAGACATCGCTATAAGGAGACATCACTATAAAAATACATCACTATAAAAAGACATCACTATAAGGACACATCACTTTTAAAGAGACATCGTTATAAAGAGACATCGGTATAAAGAGGCATCACTTTAAAGAGACATAAGATTTAAGAGACATCACTGTAAAGAGACATCACTTTAAAGAGATATCACTATGAAGACACAGAATTTAAAGAGACATCACTGTAAAGAGGCATCACTGTAAAAAGTCATCACTTCAAATAGACATCACTACAAAGAGAAATCACTATGAAGAGACATCACTTAAAGAGACATCACTATAAAGACAAATCACTTAAAGAGACATCACTATAAAGAGACATCACTGTAAAGAGACATCACTTTAAAGAGGCATCACTATAAAGAGACATCACTTCAAATAGACATCACTATAAAGAGACATCACTATAAAGCGACATCACTTTAAAGAGACATCACTATAAAGAGACATCACTATAAAGAGGCAGCACTTTAAAGAGACATCACCATAAAGAGACATCGCTATAAAGAGGCATCACTATAAAGAGACATCGCTATAAATAGACATCGCTATAAAGAGGCATCACTGTAAAGAGACATCACCATAAAGAGACATCACTCTAAAGAGACATCACTGTAAAGAGACATCACTTTAAAGAGACATCACTATAAAGAGACATCACTTCAAATAGACATCACTATAAAGAGACATCACTGTAAAGAGACGTCACTTTAAAGAAGCATCACTATAAAAAGTCATCACTTCAAATAGACATCACTACAAAGAGACATCACTATAAAGAGACATCACTTAAAGAGGCATCATTGTAAGGAGACATCACTATAAAGAGACATCACTTCAAAGAGACTTCACAATAAAGAGACATCACTTAAAGAGGCATCACTGTAAAAAGTCATCACTTCAAATAGACATCACTACAAAGAGACATCACTATAAAGAGACATCACTTAAAGAGACATCACTATAAAGACACATCACTTAAAGAGACATCAATTTAAAGAGACATCACTATGAAGAGGCATCGCTGTAAAGAGGCAGCACTTTAAAGAGACATCACCATAAAGAGACATCGCTATAAAGAGGCATCACTATAAAGAGACATCGCTATAAATAGACATCGCTATAAAGAGGCATCACTGTAAAGAGACATCACCATAAAGAGACATCACTTTAAAGAGACATCACTATAAAGAGACATCACTTCAAATAGACATCACTATAAAGAGACATCACTGTAAAGAGACGTCACTTTAAAGAAGCATCACTATAAAAAGTCATCACTTCAAATAGACATCACTACAAAGAGACATCACTATAAAGAGACATCACTTAAAGAGGCATCATTGTAAGGAGACATCACTATAAAGAGACATCACTTCAAAGAGACTTCACAATAAAGAGACATCACTTGAAGAGACATCACTATAAACACACAACACTTAAAGAGTCATCACTTTAAAGAGAATTCACAATAAAGAGACGTCACTTAAAGAGACATCACTATAAAGAGACATCACTTTAAAGAGACATCACTTTAAAGAGAATTCACAATAAAGAGACGTCTCTTAAGGAGACATCACTTTAAAGAGACATCATTTAGAGACATCACTTTGAAGAGGCATCGCTGTAAAGAGGCATCATTATAAGGAGACATCACTATAAAGAGACATCACTATAAAGAGACATCGCTTTAAAAAGATATCACTATAAAGAGACTTCTCAAATAAAGAGACATCACTTAAAGAGACATCAATTTAAAGAGACATCACTATAAAGAGGCATCGCTGTAAAGAGGCAGCACTTTAAAGAGACATCACCATAAAGAGACATCGCTATAAAGAGGCATCACTATAAAGAGACATCGCTATAAATAGACATCGCTATAAAGAGGCATCACTGTAAAGAGACATCACCATAAAGAGACATCACTCTAAAGAGACATCACTTTAAAGAGACATCACTATAAAGAGACATCACTTCAAATAGACATCACTATAAAGAGACATCACTGTAAAGAGACGTCACTTTAAAGAAGCATCACTATAAAAAGTCATCACTTCAAATAGACATCACTACAAAGAGACATCACTATAAAGAGACATCACTTAAAGAGGCATCATTGTAAGGAGACATCACTATAAAGAGACATCACTTCAAAGAGACTTCACAATAAAGAGACATCACTATAAAGAGACATCACTATAAACACACAACACTTAAAGAGACATCACTTTAAAGAGAATTCACAATAAAGAGACGTCACTTAAAGAGACATCACTATAAGGACACATCACTTTAAAGAGACATCACTTTAAAGAGAATTCACAATAAAGAGACGTCTCTTAAGGAGACATCACTTTAAAGAGACATCACTTTAAAGAGACATCATTTAGAGACATCACTTTGAAGAGGCATCGCTGTAAAGAGGCATCATTATAAGGAGACATCACTATAAAGAGACATCACTATAAAGAGACATCGCTTTAAAAAGATATCACTATAAAGAGACTTCTCAAATAAAGAGACATCACTTAAAGAGACATCAATTTAAAGAGACATCACTATAAAGAGGCATCGCTGTAAAGAGGCAACATTATAAGGAGACATCACTATAAAGAGACATCACTTAAAGAGACATCACTTTAAAGAGAATTCACAATAAAGAGACGTCACTTAAGGAGACGTCACTTAAGGAGACATCACTTTGAAGAGGCATCGCTGTAAAGAGGCATCATTATAAGGAGACATCACTATAAAGAGACATCACTATATAGAGACATCACTTTAAAGAGACATCGCTATAAAGAGGCATCACTGTAAAGAAGCATCACTATAAAGAGACATCACCTTAAAGAGACATCATTATAAAGAGACATCAATTTAAAGAGGCATCACTATAAAGAGACATCACTTTAAATAGACATCACTATAAAGAGACATCACTATAAAGAGACATCGCTATAAATAGACATCACTATAAAGAGACATCGCTATAAAGAGGCATCACTGTAAAGAGACATCACTATAAAGAGACATCACTCTATAGAGACATCACTGTAAAGAGACATCACTATAAAGAGACATCACTTCAAATAGACATCACTATAAAGAGACATCACTTTAAAGAGGCATCACTGTAAAGAGGCATCACTTCAAATAGACATCACTACAAAGAGACATCACTATAAAGAGACATCACTTAAAGAGACATCACTATAAAGACACATCACTTTAAAGAGACATCACTATGAAGAGGCATCGCTGTAAAGCGGCAACATTATAAGGAGACATCACTGTAAAGAGACATCACTATAAAGAGACATCACTTAAAGAGATATCACTTTAAAGAGAATTCACAATAAAGAGACGTCACTTAAGGAGACGTCACTTAAGGAGACATCACTTTGAAGAGGCATCGCTGTAAAGAGGCATCATTATAAGGACACATCACTATAAAGAGACCTCACTATATAGAGACATCGCTTTAAAGAGATATCACTATAAAGAGACTTCTCAAAGCAAGAGAGTCAAGATTGAGATGGCTTGGACATGTGTGGAGGAGAGATGATGAGTATATTGGGAGAAGGATGCTGAATATGGAGCTGCCAGGGAAGAGGAGAAGAGGAAGGCCAAAGAGGAGGTTTATGGATGTGGTGAGGGAAGACATGCAGGTGGCTGGTGTGACAGAGGAAGACGCAGAAGACAGGAAGAAATGGAAACGGATGATCCGCTGTGGCGACCCCTAACGGGAGCAGCCAATAATAGCAGTAGACTATAAAGAGACTTCTCAAATAAAGAGACATCACTATAAAGAGACATCACTTCAAAGAGAATTCACAATAAAGAGACATCACTTACAGAGACATCACTATAAAGAGGCATCGCTTTAAAGAGACATCATTATAAGGAGAAATCACTTAAAAAGACATCACTATAAGGAGAAATCACTTAAAGATACATCACTTTAAAGAGACATCACTTAAATAGACATCACTTTAAAGCGGCATCGCTGTTAAGAGGCATCATTATAAGGAGACATCACTATAAAGAGATATCACTATAAAGAGACATCACTATAAAGAGACATCACTTTTAAGAGACATCGCTATAAGGAGACATCACTTTAAAGAGACATCACTATGAAGACACAGCAATTTATAGAGACATCACTGTAAAGAGACATCACTATAAAGAGACATCACTTCAAATAGACATCACTATAAAGAAACATCACTTTAAAGAGGCATCACTGTAAAAAGTCATCACTTCAAATAGACATCACTACAAAGAGACATCACTTAAAGAGACATCACTATAAAGACACATCACTTAAAGAGACATCACTATAAAGAGACATCACTGTAAAGAGACATCACTTTAAAGAGGCATCACTATAAAGAGACATCACTTCAAATAGACATCACTATAAAGAGACATCACTATAAAGCGACATCACTTTAAAGAGACATCACTATAAAGATACATCACTATAAAGAGGCAGCACTTTAAAGAGACATCACCATAAAGAGACATCGCTATAAAGAGGCATCACTATAAAGAGACATCGCTATAAATAGACATCGCTATAAAGAGGCATCACTGTAAAGAGACATCACTTTAAAGAGACATCACTATAAAGAGACATCACTTCAAATAGACATCACTATAAAGAGACATCACTCTAAAGAGACATCACTTTAAAGAAGCATCACTATAAAAAGTCATCAATTCAAATAGACATCACTACAAAGAGACATCACTATAAAGAGGCATCGCTGTAAAGAGGCAACATTATAAGGAGACATCACTATAAAGAGACATCACTTAAAGAGACATCACTTTAAAGAGAATTCACAATAAAGAGACGTCACTTAAGGAGACGTCACTTAAGGAGACATCACTTAGAAGAGGCATCGCTGTAAAGAGGCATCATTATAAGGAGACATCACTATAAAGAGACATCACTATATAGAGACATCACTTTAAAGAGACATCGCTATAAAGAGGCATCACTGTAAAGAAGCATCACTATAAAGAGACATCACCTTAAAGAGACATCATTATAAAGAGACATCAATTTAAAGAGGCATCACTATAAAGAGACATCACTTTAAATAGACATCACTATAAAGAGACATCACTATAAAGAGACATCGCTATAAATAGACATCACTATAAAGAGACATCGCTATAAAGAGGCATCACTGTAAAGAGACATCACTATAAAGAGACATCACTCTATAGAGACATCACTGTAAAGAGACATCACTATAAAGAGACATCACTTCAAATAGACATCACTATAAAGAGACATCACTTTAAAGAGGCATCACTGTAAAAAGTCATCACTTCAAATAGACATCACTACAAAGAGACATCACTATAAAGAGACATCACTTAAAGAGACATCACTATAAAGACACATCACTTTAAAGAGACATCACTATGAAGAGGCATCGCTGTAAAGCGGCAACATTATAAGGAGACATCACTGTAAAGAGACATCACTATAAAGAGACATCACTTAAAGAGATATCACTTTAAAGAGAATTCACAATAAAGAGACGTCACTTAAGGAGACGTCACTTAAGGAGACATCACTTTGAAGAGGCATCGCTGTAAAGAGGCATCATTATAAGGACACATCACTATAAAGAGACATCACTATATAGAGACATCGCTTTAAAGAGATATCACTATAAAGAGACTTCTCAAAGCAAGAGAGTCAAGATTGAGATGGCTTGGACATGTGTGGAGGAGAGATGATGAGTATATTGGGAGAAGGATGCTGAATATGGAGCTGCCAGGGAAGAGGAGAAGAGGAAGGCCAAAGAGGAGGTTTATGGATGTGGTGAGGGAAGACATGCAGGTGGCTGGTGTGACAGAGGAAGACGCAGAAGACAGGAAGAAATGGAAACGGATGATCCGCTGTGGCGACCCCTAACGGGAGCAGCCAATAGTAGCAGTAGACTATAAAGAGACTTCTCAAATAAAGAGACATCACTATAAAGAGACATCACTTCAAAGAGAATTCACAATAAAGAGACATCACTTACAGAGACATCACTATAAAGAGGCATCGCTTTAAAGAGACATCATTATAAGGAGAAATCACTTAAAAAGACATCACTATAAGGAGAAATCACTTAAAGATACATCACTTTAAAGAGACATCACTTAAATAGACATCACTTTAAAGCGGCATCGCTGTTAAGAGGCATCATTATAAGGAGACATCACTATAAAGAGATATCACTATAAAGAGACATCACTATAAAGAGACATCACTTTTAAGAGACATCGCTATAAGGAGACATCACTTTAAAGAGACATCACTATGAAGACACAGCAATTTATAGAGACATCACTGTAAAGAGACATCACTATAAAGAGACATCACTTCAAATAGACATCACTATAAAGAAACATCACTTTAAAGAGGCATCACTGTAAAAAGTCATCACTTCAAATAGACATCACTACAAAGAGACATCACTTAAAGAGACATCACTATAAAGACACATCACTTAAAGAGACATCACTATAAAGAGACATCACTGTAAAGAGACATCACTTTAAAGAGGCATCACTATAAAGAGACATCACTTCAAATAGACATCACTATAAAGAGACATCACTATAAAGCGACATCACTTTAAAGAGACATCACTATAAAGATACATCACTATAAAGAGGCAGCACTTTAAAGAGACATCACCATAAAGAGACATCGCTATAAAGAGGCATCACTATAAAGAGACATCGCTATAAATAGACATCGCTATAAAGAGGCATCACTGTAAAGAGACATCACTTTAAAGAGACATCACTATAAAGAGACATCACTTCAAATAGACATCACTATAAAGAGACATCACTCTAAAGAGACATCACTTTAAAGAAGCATCACTATAAAAAGTCATCACTTCAAATAGACATCACTACAAAGAGACATCACTATAAAGAGGCATCATTGTAAGGAGACATCACTATAAAGAGACATCACTATAAAGAGACATCACTTCAAAGAGACTTCACAATAAAGAGACATCACTTAAAGAGACATCACTATAAACACACAACACTTAAAGAGACATCACTTTAAAGAGAATTCACAATAAAGAGACGTCACTTAAAGAGACATCACTATAAAGAGAGATCACTTTAAAGAGACATCACTTTAAAGAGAATTCACAATAAAGAGACGTCACTTAAAGAGACATCACTATAAAGAGACATCACTTTAAAGAGACATCATTTAGAGACATCACTTTGAAGAGGCATCGCTGTAAAGAGGCATCATTATAAGGAGACATCACTATAAAGAGACATCACTATAAAGAGACATCGCTTTAAAGAGATATCACTATAAAGAGACTTCTCAAATAAAGAGACATCACTTAAAGACACATCAATTTAAAGAGACACCACTTTAAAGAGGCATCGCTGTAAAGAGACATCACTTTAAAGAGGCATCACTATAAAGAGGCATCGCTGTAAAGAGGCAACATTATAAGGAGACATCACTGTAAAGAGACATCACTATAAAGAGACATCACTTAAAGAGACATCACTATAAAGAGACATCACTGTAAAGAGACATCACTTTAAAGAGGCATCACTATAAAGAGACATCACTTCAAATAGACATCACTATAAAGAGACATCACTATAAAGCGACATCACTTTAAAGAGACATCACTATAAAGAGACATCACTATAAAGAGGCAGCACTTTAAAGAGACATCACCATAAAGAGACATCGCTATAAAGAGGCATCACTATAAAGAGACATCGCTATAAATAGACATCGCTATAAAGAGGCATCACTGTAAAGAGACATCACCATAAAGAGACATCACTCTAAAGAGACATCACTGTAAAGAGACATCACTTTAAAGAGACATCACTATAAAGAGACATCACTTCAAATAGACATCACTATAAAGAGACATCACTGTAAAGAGACGTCACTTTAAAGAAGCATCACTATAAAAAGTCATCACTTCAAATAGACATCACTACAAAGAGACATCACTATAAAGAGACATCACTTAAAGAGGCATCATTGTAAGGAGACATCACTATAAAGAGACATCACTTCAAAGAGACTTCACAATAAAGAGACATCACTTAAAGAGACATCACTATAAACACACAACACTTAAAGAGACATCACTTTAAAGAGAATTCACAATAAAGAGACGTCACTTAAAGAGACATCACTATAAAGAGACATCACTTTAAAGAGACATCACTATAAAGACACATCACTTAAAGAGACATCAATTTAAAGAGACATCACTATAAAGAGGCATCGCTGTAAAGAGGCAACATTATAAGGAGACATCACTGTAAAGAGACATCACTATAAAGAGACATCACTTTAAAGAGGCATCACTGTAAAAAGTCATCACTTCAAATAGACATCACTACAAAGAGACATCACTATAAAGAGGCATCATTGTAAGGAGACATCACTATAAAGAGACATCACTATAAAGAGACATCACTTCAAAGAGACTTCACAATAAAGAGACATCACTTAAAGAGACATCACTATAAACACACAACACTTAAAGAGACATCACTTTAAAGAGAATTCACAATAAAGAGACGTCACTTAAAGAGACATCACTATAAAGAGAGATCACTTTAAAGAGACATCACTTTAAAGAGAATTCACAATAAAGAGACGTCACTTAAAGAGACATCACTATAAAGAGACATCACTTTAAAGAGACATCATTTAGAGACATCACTTTGAAGAGGCATCGCTGTAAAGAGGCATCATTATAAGGAGACATCACTATAAAGAGACATCACTATAAAGAGACATCGCTTTAAAGAGATATCACTATAAAGAGACTTCTCAAATAAAGAGACATCACTTAAAGACACATCAATTTAAAGAGACACCACTTTAAAGAGGCATCGCTGTAAAGAGACATCACTTTAAAGAGAATTCACAATAAAGAGACGTCACTTAAGGAGACGTCACTTAAGGAGACATCACTTTGAAGAGGCATCGCTGTAAAGAGGCATCATTATAAGGAGACATCACTATAAAGAGACATCACTATATAGAGACATCGCTTTAAAGAGATATCACTATAAAGAGACTTCTCAAAGCAAGAGAGGCAAGATTGAGATGTCTTGGACATGTTTGGAGGAGAGATGATGAGTATATTGGGAGAAGGATGCTGAATATGGAGCTGCCAGGGAAGAGGAGAAGAGGAAGGCCAAAGAGGAGGTTTATGGATGTGGTGAGGGAAGACATGCAGGTGGCTGGTGTGACAGAGGAAGACGCAGAAGACAGGAATAAATGGAAACGGATGATCCGCTGTGGCGACCCCTAACGGGAGCAGCCGATAGTAGCAGTAGACTATAAAGAGACTTCTCAAATAAAGAGACATCACTATAAAGAGACATCACTTCAAAGAGACTTCACAATAAAGAGACATCACTTAAAGAGACATCACTATAAACACACATCACTTAAAGAGACATCACTTTAAAGAGAATTCACAATAAAGAGACATCACTTACAGAGACATCACTATAAAGAGACATCACTATAAAGAGGCATCGCTTTAAAGAGACATCATTATAAGGAGAAATCACTTAAAGAGACATCACTATAAGGAGAAATCACTTAAAGATACATCACTTTAAAGAGACATCACTTAAATAAACATCACTTTAAAGCGGCATCGCTGTTAAGAGGCATCATTATAAGGAGACATCACTATAAAGAGATATCACTATAAAGAGACATCACTATAAAGACACATCACTTTTAAAGAGACATCGCTATAAAGAGACATCGGTATAAAGAGGCATCACATTAAAGAGACATAAGATTTAAGAGACATCACTGTAAAGAGACATCACTTTAAAGAGACATCATAATGAAGACACAGCAATTTAAAGAGACATCGCTATACAGAGGCATCACTATAAAGAGACATCCTGTTTAAAGAGACATCACTTTAAAGAGACATCGCTATAAAGAGGCATCACTGTAAAGAGGCATCACTATAAAGAGACATCACTCTAAAGAGACATCACTGTAAAGAGACATCACTATGAAGAGACATCACTTCAAATAGACATCACTATAAAGAGACATCACTTTAAAGAGGCATCACTGTAAAAAGTCATCACTTCAAATAGACATCACTACAAAGAGACATCACTATAAAGAGACATCACTTAAAGAGACATCACTATAAAGACACATCACTTAAAGAGACATCAATTTAAAGAGACATCACTATGAAGAGGCATCGCTGTAAAGCGGCAACATTATAAGGAGACATCACTGTAAAGAGAAATCACTATAAAGAGACATCACTTAAAGAGATATCACTTTAAAGAGAATTCACAATAAAGAGACGTCACTTAAGGAGACGTCACTTAAGGAGACATCACTTTGAAGAGGCATCGCTGTAAAGAGGCATCATTATAAGGAGACATTACTATAAAGAGACATCACTATATAGAGACATCGCTTTAAAGAGATATCACTATAAAGAGACTTCTCAAAGCAAGAGAGTCAAGATTGAGATGGCTTGGACATGTGTGGAGGAGAGATGATGAGTATATTGGGAGAAGGAAGCTGAATTTGGAGCTGCCAGGGAAGAGGAGAAGAGGAAGGCCAAAGAGGAGGTTTATGGATGTGGTGAGGGAAGACATGCAGGTGGCTGGTGTGACAGAGGAAGATGCAGAAGACAGGAAGAAATGGAAACGGATGATCGGCTTTGGCGACCCCTAACGGGAGCAGCCGAAAGTAGCAGTAGACTATGAAGAGACTTCTCAAATAAAGAGACATCACTATAAAGAGACATCACTTCAAAGAGACTTCACAATAAAGAGACATCACTTAAAGAGACATCACTATAAACACACATCACTTAAAGAGACATCACTTTAAAGAGAATTCACAATAAAGAGACATCACTTAAAGAGACATCACTATAAAGAGACATCGCTTTAAAGAGATATCACTATAAAGAGGCATCGCTTTAAAGAGACATCATTATAAGGAGAAATCACAAAGAGACATCACTATAAGGAGAAATCATTTAAAGATACATCACTTTAAAGAGACATCACTTAAATAGACATCACTTTAAAGCGGCATCGCTGTTTAGAGGCATCATTATAAGGAGACATCACTATAAAGAGACAACACTATAAAGAGACATCACTATAAAGAGACATCACTTTTAAGAGACATCGTTATAAAGAGACATCGGTATAAAGAGGCATCACTTTAAAGAGACATAAGATTTAAGAGACATCACTGTAAAGAGACATCACTTTAAAGAGATATCACTATGAAGACACAGCAATTTAAAGAGACATCACTGTAAAGAGACATCACTATAAAGAGACATCACTTCAAATAGACATCACTATAAAGAAACATCACTTTAAAGAGGCATCACTGTAAAAAGTCATCACTTCAAATAGACATCACTACAAAGAGAAATCACTATGAAGAGACATCACTTAAAGAGACATCACTATAAAGACAAATCACTTAAAGAGACATCACTATAAAGAGACATCACTGTAAAGAGACATCACTTTAAAGAGGCATCACTATAAAGAGACATCACTTCAAATAGACATCACTATAAAGAGACATCACTATAAAGCGACATCACTTTAAAGAGACATCACTATAAAGAGACATCACTATAAAGAGGCAGCACTTTAAAGAGACATCACCATAAAGAGACATCGCTATAAAGAGGCATCACTATAAAGAGACATCGCTATAAATAGACATCGCTATAAAGAGGCATCACTGTAAAGAGACATCACCATAAAGAGACATCACTCTAAAGAGACATCACTTTAAAGAGACATCACTATAAAGAGACATCACTTCAAATAGACATCACTATAAAGAGACATCACTGTAAAGAGACGTCACTTTAAAGAAGCATCACTATAAAAAGTCATCACTTCAAATAGACATCACTACAAAGAGACATCACTATAAAGAGACATCACTTAAAGAGGCATCATAGTAAGGAGACATCACTATAAAGAGACATCACTTCAAAGAGACTTCACAATAAAGAGACATCACTATAAAGAGACATCACTATAAACACACAACACTTAAAGAGACATCACTTTAAAGAGAATTCACAATAAAGAGACGTCACTTAAAGAGACATCACTATAAAGAGACATCACTTTAAAGAGACATCACTTTAAAGAGACATCATTTAGAGACATCACTTTGAAGAGGCATCGCTGTAAAGAGGCATCATTATAAGGAGACATCACTATAAAGAGACATCACTATAAAGAGACATCGCTTTAAAAAGATATCACTATAAAGAGACTTCTCAAATAAAGAGACATCACTTAAAGAGACATCAATTTAAAGAGACATCACTATAAAGAGGCATCGCTGTAAAGAGGCAACATTATAAGGAGACATCACTATAAAGAGACATCACTTAAAGAGACATCACTTTAAAGAGAATTCACAATAAAGAGACGTCACTTAAGGAGACGTCACTTAAGGAGACATCACTTTGAAGAGGCATCGCTGTAAAGAGGCATCATTATAAGGAGACATCACTATAAAGAGACATCACTATATAGAGACATCACTTTAAAGAGACATCGCTATAAAGAGGCATCACTGTAAAGAAGCATCACTATAAAGAGACATCACCTTAAAGAGACATCATTATAAAGAGACATCAATTTAAAGAGGCATCACTATAAAGAGACATCACTTTAAATAGACATCACTATAAAGAGACATCACTATAAAGAGACATCGCTATAAATAGACATCACTATAAAGAGACATCGCTATAAAGAGGCATCACTGTAAAGAGACATCACTATAAAGAGACATCACTCTATAGAGACATCACTGTAAAGAGACATCACTATAAAGAGACATCACTTCAAATAGACATCACTATAAAGAGACATCACTTTAAAGAGGCATCACTGTAAAAAGTCATCACTTCAAATAGACATCACTACAAAGAGACATCACTATAAGGAGACATCACTTAAAGAGACATCACTATAAAGACACATCACTTTAAAGAGACATCACTATGAAGAGGCATCGCTGTAAAGCGGCAACATTATAAGGAGACATCACTGTAAAGAGACATCACTATAAAGAGACATCACTTAAAGAGATATCACTTTAAAGAGAATTCACAATAAAGAGACGTCACTTAAGGAGACGTCACTTAAGGAGACATCACTTTGAAGAGGCATCGCTGTAAAGAGGCATCATTATAAGGACACATCACTATAAAGAGACATCACTATATAGAGACATCGCTTTACAGAGATATCACTATAAAGAGACTTCTCAAAGCAAGAGAGTCAAGATTGAGATGGCTTGGACATGTGTGGAGGAGAGATGATGAGTATATTGGGAGAAGGATGCTGAATATGGAGCTGCCAGGGAAGAGGAGAAGAGGAAGGCCAAAGAGGAGGTTTATGGATGTGGTGAGGGAAGACATGCAGGTGGCTGGTGTGACAGAGGAAGACGCAGAAGACAGGAAGAAATGGAAACGGATGATCCGCTGTGGCGACCCCTAACGGGAGCAGCCAATAGTAGCAGTAGACTATAAAGAGACTTCTCAAATAAAGAGACATCACTATAAAGAGACATCACTTCAAAGAGAATTCACAATAAAGAGACATCACTTACAGAGACATCACTATAAAGAGGCATCGCTTTAAAGAGACATCATTATAAGGAGAAATCACTTAAAAAGACATCACTATAAGGAGAAATCACTTAAAGATACATCACTTTAAAGAGACATCACTTAAATAGACATCACTTTAAAGCGGCATCGCTGTTAAGAGGCATCATTATAAGGAGACATCACTATAAAGAGATATCACTATAAAGAGACATCACTATAAAGAGACATCACTTTTAAGAGACATCGCTATAAGGAGACATCACTTTAAAGAGACATCACTATGAAGACACAGCAATTTATAGAGACATCACTGTAAAGAGACATCACTATAAAGAGACATCACTTCAAATAGACATCATTATAAAGAAACATCACTTTAAAGAGGCATCACTGTAAAAAGTCATCACTTCAAATAGACATCACTACAAAGAGACATCACTTAAAGAGACATCACTATAAAGACACATCACTTAAAGAGACATCACTATAAAGAGACATCACTGTAAAGAGACATCACTTTAAAGAGGCATCACTATAAAGAGACATCACTTCAAATAGACATCACTATAAAGAGACATCACTATAAAGCGACATCACTTTAAAGAGACATCACTATAAAGATACATCACTATAAAGAGGCAGCACTTTAAAGAGACATCACCATAAAGAGACATCGCTATAAAGAGGCATCACTATAAAGAGACATCGCTATAAATAGACATCGCTATAAAGAGGCATCACTGTAAAGAGACATCACTTTAAAGAGACATCACTATAAAGAGACATCACTTCAAATAGACATCACTATAAAGAGACATCACTATAAAGAGACATCACTTCAAATAGACATCACTATAAAGAAACATCACTTTAAAGAGGCATCACTGTAAAAAGTCATCACTTCAAATAGACATCACTACAAAGAGAAATCACTATGAAGAGACATCACTTAAAGAGACATCACTATAAAGACAAATCACTTAAAGAGACATCACTATAAAGAGACATCACTGTAAAGAGACATCACTTTAAAGAGGCATCACTATAAAGAGACATCACTTCAAATAGACATCACTATAAAGAGACATCACTATAAAGCGACATCACTTTAAAGAGACATCACTATAAAGAGACATCACTATAAAGAGGCAGCACTTTAAAGAGACATCACCATAAAGAGACATCGCTATAAAGAGGCATCACTATAAAGAGACATCGCTATAAATAGACATCGCTATAAAGAGGCATCACTGTAAAGAGACATCACCATAAAGAGACATCACTCTAAAGAGACATCACTGTAAAGAGACATCACTTTAAAGAGACATCACTATAAAGAGACATCACTTCAAATAGACATCACTATAAAGAGACATCACTGTAAAGAGACGTCACTTTAAAGAAGCATCACTATAAAAAGTCATCACTTCAAATAGACATCACTACAAAGAGACATCACTATAAAGAGACATCACTTAAAGAGGCATCATTGTAAGGAGACATCACTATAAAGAGACATCACTTCAAAGAGACTTCACAATAAAGAGACATCACTTAAAGAGACATCACTATAAACACACAACACTTAGAGACATCACTTTAAAGAGAATTCACAATAAAGAGACGTCACTTAAAGAGACATCACTATAAAGAGACATCACTTTAAAGAGACATCACTATAAAGACACATCACTTAAAGAGACATCAATTTAAAGAGACATCACTATAAAGAGGCATCGCTGTAAAGAGGCAACATTATAAGGAGACATCACTGTAAAGAGACATCACTATAAAGAGACATCACTTTAAAGAGGCATCACTGTAAAAAGTCATCACTTCAAATAGACATCACTACAAAGAGACATCACTATAAAGAGACATCACTTAAAGAGACATCACTATAAAGACACATCACTTAAAGAGACATCAATTTAAAGAGACATCACTATGAAGAGGCATCGCTGTAAAGAGGCAGCACTTTAAAGAGACATCACCATAAAGAGACATCGCTATAAAGAGGCATCACTATAAAGAGACATCGCTATAAATAGACATCGCTATAAAGAGGCATCACTGTAAAGAGACATCACCATAAAGAGACATCACTTTAAAGAGACATCACTATAAAGAGACATCACTTCAAATAGACATCACTATAAAGAGACATCACTGTAAAGAGACGTCACTTTAAAGAAGCATCACTATAAAAAGTCATCACTTCAAATAGACATCACTACAAAGAGACATCACTATAAAGAGACATCACTTAAAGAGGCATCATTGTAAGGAGACATCACTATAAAGAGACATCACTTCAAAGAGACTTCACAATAAAGAGACATCACTTGAAGAGACATCACTATAAACACACAACACTTAAAGAGACATCACTTTAAAGAGAATTCACAATAAAGAGACGTCACTTAAAGAGACATCACTATAAAGAGACATCACTTTAAAGAGACATCACTTTAAAGAGAATTCACAATAAAGAGACGTCTCTTAAGGAGACATCACTTTAAAGAGACATCATTTAGAGACATCACTTTGAAGAGGCATCGCTGTAAAGAGGCATCATTATAAGGAGACATCACTATAAAGAGACATCACTATAAAGAGACATCGCTTTAAAAAGATATCACTATAAAGAGACTTCTCAAATAAAGAGACATCACTTAAAGAGACATCAATTTAAAGAGACATCACTATAAAGAGGCATCGCTGTAAAGAGGCAGCACTTTAAAGAGACATCACCATAAAGAGACATCGCTATAAAGAGGCATCACTATAAAGAGACATCGCTATAAATAGACATCGCTATAAAGAGGCATCACTGTAAAGAGACATCACCATAAAGAGACATCACTCTAAAGAGACATCACTCTAAAGAGACATCACTATAAAGAGACATCACTTCAAATAGACATCACTGTAAAGAGACGTCACTTTAAAGAAGCATCACTATAAAAAGTCATCACTTCAAATAGACATCACTACAAAGAGACATCACTATAAAGAGACATCACTTAAAGAGGCATCATAGTAAGGAGACATCACTATAAAGAGACATCACTTCAAAGAGACTTCACAATAAAGAGACATCACTATAAAGAGACATCACTATAAACACACAACACTTAAAGAGACATCACTTTAAAGAGAATTCACAATAAAGAGACGTCACTTAAAGAGACATCACTATAAAGAGACATCACTTTAAAGAGACATCACTTTAAAGAGAATTCACAATAAAGAGACGTCACTTAAAGAGACATCACTATAAAGAGAGATCACTTTAAAGAGACATCACTTTAAAGAGAATTCACAATAAAGAGACGTCACTTAAAGAGACATCACTATAAAGAGACATCACTTTAAAGAGACATCATTATAAGGAGACATCACTATAAAGAGACATCACTATAAAGAGACATCGCTTTAAAGAGATATCACTATAAAGAGACTTCTCAAATAAAGAGACATCACTTAAAGACACATCAATTTAAAGAGACACCACTTTAAAGAGGCATCGCTGTAAAGAGGCATCATTATAAGGAGACATCACTATAAAGAGACATCACTATAAAGAGACATCGCTTTAAAGAGATATCACTATAAAGAGACTTCTCAAATAAAGAGACATCACTTAAAGACACATCAATTTAAAGAGACACCACTTTAAAGAGGCATCGCTGTAAAGAGACATCACTTTAAAGAGGCATCACTATAAAGAGGCATCGCTGTAAAGAGGCAACATTATAAGGAGACATCACTGTAAAGAGACATCACTATAAAGAGACATCACTTAAAGAGACATCACTTTAAAGAGAATTCACAATAAAGAGACGTCACTTAAGGAGACGTCACTTACGGAGACATCACTTTGAAGAGGCATCGCTGTAAAGAGGCATCATTATAAGGAGACATCACTATAAAGAGACATCACTATATAGAGACATCGCTTTAAAGAGATATCACTATAAAGAGACTTCTCAAAGCAAGAGAGGCAAGATTGAGATGTCTTGGACATGTTTGGAGGAGAGATGATGAGTATATTGGGAGAAGGATGCTGAATATGGAGCTGCCAGGGAAGAGGAGAAGAGGAAGGCCAAAGAGGAGGTTTATGGATGTGGTGAGGGAAGACATGCAGGTGGCTGGTGTGACAGAGGAAGACGCAGAAGACAGGAATAAATGGAAACGGATGATCCGCTGTGGCGACCCCTAACGGGAGCAGCCGATAGTAGCAGTAGACTATAAAGAGACTTCTCAAATAAAGAGACATCACTATAAAGAGACATCACTTCAAAGAGACTTCACAATAAAGAGACATCACTTAAAGAGACATCACTATAAACACACATCACTTAAAGAGACATCACTTTAAAGAGAATTCACAATAAAGAGACATCACTTACAGAGACATCACTATAAAGAGACATCACTATAAAGAGGCATCGCTTTAAAGAGACATCATTATAAGGAGAAATCACTTAAAGAGACATCACTATAAGGAGAAATCACTTAAAGATACATCACTTTAAAGAGACATCACTTAAATAGACATCACTTTAAAGCGGCATCGCTGTTAAGAGGCATCATTATAAGGAGACTTCACTATAAAGAGATATCACTATAAAGAGACATCACTATAAAGACACATCACTTTTAAAGAGACATCGCTATAAAGAGACATCGGTATAAAGAGGCATCACATTAAAGAGACATAAGATTTAAGAGACATCACTGTAAAGAGACATCACTTTAAAGAGACATCATAATGAAGACACAGCAATTTAAAGAGACATCGCTATACAGAGGCATCACTATAAAGAGACATCCTGTTTAAAGAGACATCACTTTAAAGAGACATCGCTATAAAGAGGCATCACTGTAAAGAGGCATCACTATAAAGAGACATCACTTTAAAGAGACATCACTTTAAAGAGACATCGCTGTAAAGAGCCATCATTATAAGAAGACATCACTATAAAGAGACATCACTAAAAGAGACATCGCTTTAAAGAGATATCACTTTAAAGAGACATTATAAGGAGACATCACTTAAAGAGACATCACTATAAAGAGACATCACTTAAAGAGACAATAGTTCTAAAGACACATCACTTTAAAGAGACTTCGCAAATAAAGAGATCACTTAAAGAGACATCAATTTAAAGAGACATCACTTTAAAGAGGCATCGCTGTAAAGAGGCATCATTGTAAGGAGACATCACTATAAAGAGACATCACTTCAAAGAGACTTCACAATAAAGAGACATCACTTAAAGAGACATCACTATAAACACACAACACTTAAAGAGACATCACTTTAAAGAGAATTCACAATAAAGAGACGTCACTTAAAGAGACATCACTATAAAGAGAATTCACTTTAAAGAGACATCACTTTAAAGAGAATTCACAATAAAGAGACGTCACTTAAGGAGACATCACTTTAAAGAGACATCACTTTAAAGAGACATCATTTAGAGACATCACTTTGAAGAGGCATCGCTGTAAAGAGGCATCATTATAAGGAGACATCACTATAAAGAGACATCACTATAAAGAGACATCGCTTTAAAGAGATATCACTATAAAGAGACTTCTCAAATAAAGAGACATCACTTAAAGAGACATCAATTTAAAGAGACATCACTATAAAGAGGCATCGCTGTAAAGAGGCAACATTATAAGGAGACATCACTGTAAAGAGACATCACTATAAAGAGACATCACTTTAAAGAGAATTCACAATAAAGAGACGTCACTTAAGGAGACGTCACTTAAGGAGACATCACTTTGAAGAGGCATCGCTGTAAAGAGGCATCATTATAAGGAGACATCACTATAAAGAGACATCACTATATAGAGACATCGCTTTAAAGAGAGATCACTATAAAGAGACTTCTCAAAGCAAGAGAGGCAAGATTGAGATGGCTTTGACATGTGTGGAGGAGAGATGATGAGTATATTGGGAGAAGGATGCTGAATATGGAGCTGCCAGGGAAGAGGAGAAGAGGAAGGCCAAAGAGGAGGTTTATGGATGTGGTGAGGGAAGACATGCAGGTGGCTGGTGTGACAGAGGAAGATGCAGAAGACAGGAAGAAATGGAAACGGATGATCCGCTGTGGCGACCCCTAACGGGAGCAGCCGA
This sequence comes from Lampris incognitus, assembly GCF_029633865.1. Classification (NCBI taxonomy): domain Eukaryota; kingdom Metazoa; phylum Chordata; class Actinopteri; order Lampriformes; family Lampridae; genus Lampris; species Lampris incognitus. Next base: position 42,209,079 of record NC_079213.1, on the reverse strand, counting down.
AAGTAGTAGTAGACTATAAAGAGACTTCTCAAATAAAGAGACATCACTATCAAGAGACATCACTTCAAAGAGACTTCACAATAAAGAGATCACTTAAAGAGACATCACTATAAACACACATCACTTAAAGAGACATCACTTTAAAGAGAATTCACAATAAAGAGACATCACTTAAAGAGACATCACTATAAAGAAACATCGCTTTAAAGAGATATCACTATAAAGAGGCATCGCTTTAAAGAGACATCATTATAAGGAGAAATCACTTAAAGAGACATCACTATAAGGAGAAATCACTTAAAGATACATCACTTTAAAGAGACATCACTTAAATAGACATCACTTTAAGCGGCATCGCTGTTAAGAGGCATCATTATAAGGAGACATCACTATAAAGAGACATCGCTTTAAATAGTTATCACTTTAAAGAGACATCACTTTAAAGAGACATCACTATAGAGACATCACTATAAAGAGACATCACTTTTAAGAGACATCGCTATAAGGAGACATCACTATAAAAATACATCACTATAAAAAGACATCACTATAAAGACATCACTTTTAAAGAGACATCGCTATAAAGAGACATCGCTATAAAGAGGCATCACTGTAAAGAGACATCACTACAAAGAGACATCACTATAAAGAGGCATCACTGTAAAGAGACATCACTGTAAAGAGACATCACTTTAAAGAGACATCACTTCAAACAGACATCACTATAAAGAGACATCACTTAAAGAGACATCACTGTAAAGAGACATCACTGTAAAGAGACATCACTGTAAAGAGACATCACTTTAAAGAGACATCACTGTAAAGAGACATCACTGTAAAGAGACATCACTTTAAAGAGACATCACTTCAAACAGACATCACTATAAAGAGACATCACTATAAAGAGACATCACTTTAAAGAGACATCACTATAAAGAGACATCACTATGCTGCTGCAGTAGCCCAGCCCCCTCCCACACCCACTGCCCCAGCCAAGACCGAGCTGGGAGAGATAAAGGAGGTGCTCGACACCCTGTGCTCCAGACTTCTGCATGGCAGCATCTAGGGCGACCTCTACGTGCCACCAGGTCTTGATGGGGTAACCACTTAGACGGGGGAATCCTGAGGGTTGGTTTGGCTCATGGTGTGTATAATAATTCCCACAATATCGATAGTGATGTATTTGGTAAGAGTTATCATGATATTTCATATATGTCTTCTTCCACTGTAACTTGATAATTCTCTGTCTCACAAAAGAGACTCATTGTATATTTTCATTTCATGCGTTCTTTTTCTGTATCTTGTTGGAACATCCAGGGTCTCTTCTCATCTTCCTTTGGGATGAAGAGTAGAGACCCTGACTTCTTAAAACACATCGATAACGTCGACACAGTCATATTAATTGAAACCTGGTGTTGTGAAGACATAACCACCCACTGTCCCTCAGGTTACAAAGAAATAATTATTCCATCAAATAAACTTAACTCAGTACAGCGTGGACGAGACTCCGGAGGTATTTTGATTTGGTACAGAGGATGTTTAGCCAACCACATTTCAAAAATTAAAATCGGAACATCCCACTGCTGGCTAAAACTCAGCAATAAAAGTTGCATATCAAACAAAGATATCTATCTCTGTGCTCTATATTCTCCCCCAACTGAATCTCTATATTATGATGAGGATTTCCTGAGTAACCTCCATGAAGAGGTAAGCCTTTTCCAGGCCCAGGGAAATGTGCTGCTGTGCGGAGATTTTAACGCAAGAACAGGTTCAGTAAGTGATACCATTGACCCTCAGGGTAACAGACATGTGTTTGGTCAACATTCCCTGTACCTCTCACCAAGCCTCATTAAAAGGAGCTCCCTTGACTGTACTCTGAACAAGGCTGGTAAGGAGCTAGCGCACCTGTGTCGCGCCTCTGGCCTGTACACGCTTAATGGTAGGATCAGAGGAGACTCTTTGGGAAGGTTCACATGTTGTTCAGGTCTTGGAGCTAGTGTAGTTGACTATGCAATAACTGACATGGACCCCACCTCCTTCAACGCATTCACTGTCAGACAACAAACTCCTCTTTCTGACCATAACCAAATTATGATTTTCTTCAAAACTATTAACCTGACTCAAATGCCTATAGAGGAACCCAGCAAGCTGTTCAAAATTAATAAGACCTACAGATGGGCTCCAGACAGTGCAGAAAAATTTATCAATATCCTGAATTCATCCAAGTTACTTAATATGATTACTAACTTCATTAACAAACCGTTTGAAACTAATAAGGACAATACCAACCAAGCTGTCAATGAAATCAATTGTATCTTTCAGATGGCAGCAAACATGGTCCTACCAAGGACCAACAACAGAAAAAAGAAACAATCTGAAAATGAAAAATGGTTTGACAATGATTGTAAAAATATAAGAAAAGAACTGCGTAAATTGTCAAACCTGAAACACTACCAACCTCAAGATATGCATATAAGAAAGAAATATAGCGAAACATTAAAACTATATAAACACACATTAAGAATGAAAAAACAAAGCCATGTAGATAGAACCCTACAGGAAATAGAAAATTCCCTGAATCAAAACCAATTCTGGGAAATGCGGAATAATTTGAGCGCTACAAAACCACAAGACCTGCCTATATAAAATGGAGAAATTTGGAAAAATAATTTTGAACATATCTATTCGGAAATCCAACAAGAACACTCAAATTCCAATTACAATCTGAACAAACAAAAATTACAATTGCTCAAATGCACTATAAAAGACAACCAAACCCCGCCGGATTTTCCAATAACACAAGAAGAATTGACACAGAAGCTCAAATCCCTAAAGCCCAATAAAGCTTGTGGCCTTGACAGCATCAGAAGCGAGATGCTTAAAAACAGCACACCTGAGGCACAGAACACAGAACACACTGAGTTCTTCACTCAGAATAGAGGGGTGAGACAGGGCTGTGGACTTAGCCCAACACTGTTTAATATATATATTAATGAACTGGCGGTGCAGCTGGAACAGTGTGCAACCCCAGGTCTCCCCCTGTATGACATGGAAGTGAAATGTTTTGCTTTATGCAGATGATCTAGTTTTATTGTCACCAACTGCAGATGGGCTGCAACAACTACTAGACCTGCTTGAGGACTATTGCCAGCACTGGGCCCTGGCAACAAATCCAAAAAAGCAATGATCTTCCAGAAGAAGCCCAGATGTCAGGAAAATAGATACCAGTTGACTCTAGGTAGCATCACCTTAGAGCATACGATGCAGTATACTTACCTTGGTCTAATTATTACAGCATCGGGGAGTTTCAGTAGGGCAGTGAATAACCTAAAACAAAAAGCTGGCAGAGCTCTATATGCAATTAGAAATACATTCTTTAACATTGATATACCAATCTCGATCTGGTGCAAACTGTTTGAAAGTGTAATTCTGCCCATTGCGCTATGTGGAAGTGAGGTATGGGGTCCATTCAGTCTTTCGAGACACACTAGATGGGACAAGCATGCAGCAGAAACCCTACATACTGAATTCTGTAGAATGATTCTGAAAACACAAAGGAAAACACCAAACAATGCATGTAGGGCAGAATTAGGCCGGTTTCCATTATTAATAAATGTACAAAAAAGATATCTAAATTTCTGGATGCACTTAAATACAAGCCCAACAAATACAATGCACTTTAAAGCTCTGAAAACCCAAGAACTGAACCCCGAAAAGAGTCCCCTGAAGCAGCTGGCTCTGAGACTCACTAACCCTTTAACAAATACTAAGACCAACCAACCTCAGGCCAGCACTGCGTTCCAAACAAAGATTACAATAAATCAGCTGTAAAACAAATGAGGATAAATCAGCTGTAAAACAAACATGAGGATAAATCAGCTATAAAACAAACAAACATGAGGATAAATCAGGCGTAAAACAAAGCAAGAACAATTATCTGAAACATTGGAACGCTGAAATCAAAACTCAAAACAAACTAGAAGTCTATCGGGCCCTAAAAACAAACTATGATTTGGAAGAATACCTCTTAACTGTCAGAGACAGGAAGCAGCGACAGACCCTCACCAAATACAGGCTCAGTGACCACAGTCTAGCCATTGAAAAGGGGAGACACAAAAAGACGTGGTTGCCAAAAGAGCATCGAACATGTGGTCAGTGCATGGCAGATGAGGTGGAGACAGAGGTGCACTTCCTCCTTAAATGTGACAAATTTGAAAAACAGCGCCGGGCTTTTGTCCAGGAACTGTAACATGTGACTCCAGAGTAGCAGGACATGGAGGACGCAGGTAAGCTGCGGGTGGTCCTGGGAGGGGGGCCAGCGGCGAGCATTGCAGCAAGATTTATATATATCTTGCCACAACCTGAGAGACAGTGGGTAATGGCACCTATTGCTACTGTTGTTGTTTAATATCATAATCGTTGTTGTTGCTGTTATTATTATAATCATTGTTGTTGTTGCTGTTATTATTATAATCATTGTTGTGTTGTGTTGTGTTGTTGTTGTTTTACATGCTTTGGCAACATGTACACAAACGTACACTACCGTTCAAAAGTTTGGGATCACCCAAACAATTTTGTGTTTTCCATGAAAAGTCACACTTATTCACCACCATATGTTGTGAAATGAATAGAAAATAGAGTCAAGACATTGACAAGGTTAGAAATAATGATTTGTATTTGAAATAAGATTTTTTTTACATCAAACTTTGCTTTCGTCAAAGAATCCTCCATTTGCAGCAATTACAGCATTGCAGACCTTTGGCATTCTAGCTGTTAATTTGTTGAGGTAATCTGGAGAAATTGCACCCCACGCTTCCAGAAGCAGCTCCCACAAGTTGGATTGGTTGGATGGGCACTTCTTTGAGCAGATTGAGTTTCTGGAGCATCACATTTGTGGGGTCAATTAAACGCTCAAAATGGCCAGAAAAAGAGAACTTTCATCTGAAACTCGACAGTCTATTCTTGTTCTTAGAAATGAAGGCTATTCCATGCGAGAAATTGCTAAGAAATTGAAGATTTCCTACACCGGTGTGTACTACTCCCTTCAGAGGACAGCACAAACAGGCTCTAACCAGAGTAGAAAAAGAAGTGGGAGGCCGCGTTGCACAACTGAGCAAGAAGATAAGTACATTAGAGTCTCTAGTTTGAGAAACAGACGCCTCACAGGTCCCCAACTGGCATCTTCATTAAATAGTACCTGTTAGAGCCTGTTTGTGCTGTCCTCTGAAGGGAGTAGTACACACCGGTGTAGGAAATCTTCAATTTCTTAGCAATTTCTCGCATGGAATAGCCTTCATTTCTAAGAACAAGAATAGACTGTCGAGTTTCAGATGAAAGTTCTCTTTTTCTGGCCATTTTGAGCGTTTAATTGACCCCACAAATGTGATGCTCCAGAAACTCAATCTGCTCAAAGAAGTGCCCATCCAACCAATCCAACTTGTGGGAGCTGCTTCTGGAAGCGTGGGGTGCAATTTCTCCAGATTACCTCAACAAATTAACAGCTAGAATGCCAAAGGTCTGCAATGCTGTAATTGCTGCAAATGGAGGATTCTTTGACGAAAGCAAAGTTTGATGTAAAAAAAATCTTATTTCAAATACAAATCATTATTTCTAACCTTGTCAATGTCTTGACTCTATTTTCTATTCATTTCACAACATATGGTGGTGAATAAGTGTGACTTTTCATGGAAAACACAAAATTGTTTGGGTGATCCCAAACTTTTGAACGGTAGTGTATGTCATGCGGATAAAGCACATATTGAATTGAATTGAATTGAATTGAATTGAATTGACATAATATCCCAAGACAGAAACACAACAGACCAAGACAGAGACATAATAGCCCAAGACAGAGACACAATAGACCAGGACAGATACATAATAGACCAGGACAGAGACATAACAGACCAATACAGATACATAATAGACCAGGACAGAGACATAACAGACCAAGACAGATACATAATTGACCAAGACAGAGATATAATAGACCAAGACAGAGACACAATAGACCAGGACAGAGACACAACAGACCAAGACAGGTGCATAATAGACCAGGACAGAGACATAACAGACCAAGACAGAGACATAATAGCCCAAGACAGAGACACAATAGACCAGGACAGATACATAATAGACAAGGACAGAGACATAATAGACCAAGACAGAGACATAATAGACCAAGACAGAGACATAATAGACCAAGACAGAGACACAACAGACCAAGACAGAGACACAACAGACCAAGACAGAGACACAATAGATCAGGACAGAGACATAACAGACCAAGACAGATACATAATAGACCAGGACAGAGACACAACAGACCAAGACAGATGAATAATAGACCAGGACAGATAATAATAGACCAGGACAGAGACATAATAGACCAAGACAGATACATAATAGACCAAGACAGAGACACAATAGACCAGGACAGAGACACAACAGACCAAGACAGATACATAATAGATCAGGGCCGATACATAATAGACCAAGACAGAGACACAACAGACCAAGAAAGATACATAATAGACCAGGACAGATACATAATAGACCAGGACAGAGACATAATTGACCAAGACAGATACATAATAGCCCAAGACAGAGACACAATAGACCAGGACAGAGACACAATAGACCAGGACAGAGACACAATAGACCAGGACAGATACATAATAGACCAAGACAGAGATATAATAGCCCAAGACAGACACGATAGACCAAGACAGAGACACAACAGACCAAGACAGATACATGATAGACCAGGACAGAGACATAACAGACCAAGACAGAGACATAATAGCTCATGCTTAATTGTCAATCTTATACCACAAGGGAATCTCATGGCAGAAGCAAGGTAACAGCAAATTTGACGTGACCATGGGCAGCTTCAACAGGGCAGAGACTTGTGAGCTAGTGGGCTTGTACTTGCTGTCCCAACTACAGGTCCTGCAAATCAACGTGGAGCTATATAGAGACGACGGGCTGGCAGTCTGCAACGAACTGGCAAGAGAAGTTGAGAGAATAAAAAAGAAAATGTGTAGTATATTCGCAAGCAGTGGACTAAACATTTCAGTTGAGGCTAACAGAAACCAGACTGACTTCCTCAACATCTCATTAGACCTTAGAAATGGTACATACAGCCCATACATGAAGCCAAACAATATACTGCAATACATCCACAGAGGAAGCAGCCATCCGCCCTCTATCTGGAAAAATATCCCAGTGAGCATAAACAAAAGACTCTCATGTTTATCATCCAGCGAAGCCATCTTTAACGAAGCAACCCCCTCCCCCCGTACCAGGAAGCCTTACAAACATGTGGATATGATTTCAGACTTAAGTACAATCCACCACCAACTAGCGACAGCCAGCAACAACAACAAAAATGCAGCAGAAGGCGGAACATCACCTGGTATAAGCCTCCTACAGCGACACCGTGAGGCCTCTAATACTGGAAAACTATTTTTCAAGCTTTTGGATGAGTGCTTTACCCCAGACCATCAGCTGAGAAAGATATTCAACAGAAACACAGTCAAAATGAGCTACAGCTGCAGGCCAGATGTTCAGCAGGTTATTTCATCCCACAACACAAGCATCATAGCCAAGACACAGACCCCCTCACCACAACCAAACACCTCCAACTGCAACTGCCACATTAAGACATTGTGTCCTCTTGAAGGAACATGCCAGACAGAGGGAATCATCTACCAGGCATCGGTGACAAGAGAAGACAACTGCAATGTGGACACTTATGTTGGATTAACTGAGGGCCCTTTTAAAATTAGGTTTAACGCCCATATGAGTAGCTTCAGAAATGAACATGCAAGAAATGCAGCAGCCTGAAGCCACCACATTTGGTCACTGGTAGACAAGAATATCAGTTATTCTGTCTCATGGAAAACCCTTGCAAAGAGTAGTGCATATTAAGTTAGAGGCAAATGATGTAACCTGTGCTTGGCAGAAAAGTATTGTATTATTTGCAGACCTGATATGTCCACCTTAAATAGTAGAAATGAATTGGCCACCAGACGTAGACACCGAAAAACAAGTCTCCTTTGTAACTATAAGTAAAACGTCTTTATTACCCCCCCCCCCATTAGATGATACACATATGACATTTATTAGGGATTTTTTTATGTTTTTTTCAATATTTTTTAATATTTTTTTTTATATTTTAACTGCCTGTCCTCCCAACTGTGCCCCAACACCCCATATATAATCCACATGTTGCCTTGTTATATTTCTAATGTAGGCCATTTCAACAGCGCCCTAGTCCCTACATGCTTTTCAAAACAAACCACAGTCCGACTGGCTGTAATGTTTTCTACCCCTCCATTGGTTGCTGTGTACCATAAGTACCTACCCTATTGGCTGTTATAATTTGAATGTTTCCCCATCTGATTGGTCACTGTCCAACCAAATGTAGGGGCGTGACGCTGGGCAACGTAACTGTATGGTTCTGTGTGTAAACACATTAGCAGCTGATGACTGCAAGATGCACAGAACAGGCCTGTACTGCTATGCATTCACATCTTTTTTCCTGTATCTGTGTTGATATATATATATATATATATATATATATATATATATATATATATATATATATATATATATATATATATATATATATATATATATATATATATGCAGTGATTATCAGTGTTATTACTGATTGTAGATGCCTTGATCATGAGCTGGTTGCACCAAGGCAAGACAGGATGAAATATTTTGCATTATAAAAAGCATAAAGCTAAAGTAATCTATAACTAAGCCATCACTGTCCAAGCAATTCACTGCAGTTACAGCCAGCATGTGATGTGTCTGGGGATGGGCAAGGTCACTTGGACGTCTTGCTCACACCCCATCTGCAGACTCAACCTGTTTCTTTTATCACTAGACATTAATTTGAGGAAAGTTTCTATTCTCAAGATGTTTAGTGTATTTCTTTATATTGTGTGTGTTTGGATTATGAGAGTTGTATTGACACTTTAGTTTCCCCCCTAGGGATCAATAAAGAACTATCTATCTATCTATCTATCTATCTATCTATCTATCCATCCCTCATCTATCTATCTATCTATCTATCTACAGTAAATATGGCAAATCTTTACTGTAACACTACTGTACACTACAATACACTAAATCTGCGCTGCAGTAAAGCTGTAGGTCTAAATGTAAAATGTGACAAGTTCTGGTCCCACTGCAAACTTCATGTATGACACAATGACAGTAGTGCAGTGCAGATTGTTTAGTGCTGAATTACTGTCCATTATATACACCCGTTCTCCCGACGAAATGTCGGAATAATTGAATTTACAGTGGTTCTCCCAACATTTGGCTGCACCCTTCGACCAGCCTCAGCCATTGTGAGGCCGTGATTGACAACATGATACACAATTGTAGCCCTAATTTCATCAGGAATCCGCCTATGTACTTGGCCTCTTCTTCCTCCTCCCCTGTTTTGTCCCCTTCCTCCCTGCATCCTCACCCCTCTTCCACGAGGCTGGCCTTCCATTTCTGTGTCACAGTATTGTAGAAATGGTACACACTATATCCTGCTTGGTTCATATATGCTTGTAAAGTGGGGGTTCATGGGATTCAGCTCTGAGTGACGGTGGAGAAGTGGCTTATCATTGGTTGCAACTAATGCTTCACACACCCCTTCTCATCAGTGAAAGCTGAGGTTCACCTGAGAGAAATTGTTTAATTTAGGAGACATTTTCAGGAGAAAAAAAAGATAAAAAAAACATATAAAATTTGCTTGACAGATTTTGACAACTAGTTCAACATTTTTGTATGTAATGACTCAAGCAATGAAATGAGGACTATTAGCTTTATAGGGAATGACTGTTCAGCATTCACAAGTATAGTTCATTTTGACTGACAGGACATAAGCAAATGATAATGTTATAAAACAGCAGAGAGTTGTATGAAAGCAGTTGATGCATGTCCAAAAGCATTTGCAATTTGTTGGAAGGAATGAGAAACTGCTACTATGATGTGCACAAATGACTAAATGTTGTGGAGGTTGAACTAACTGTTGTGCAAATGTTAACAGTGATGTGAGAAATGCACCAAAGCCACAGAGAAAAACTGTAAACAACAACAGTAGCATTAGGTGCCATCACCCACTATCTATCTATCTATCTGTCCGTTTGTCCGTCCGCCGTCATCTATCTATCTATCCATCCATCCATCCATCCATCATCTATCTATCTATCCATCCATCCATCATCTATCTATCTATCTACAGTGCATCCGGAAAGTATTCACACCCCTTCACTCTCCCCGCATTTTGTTATGTTACAGCCTTATTCCAAAATGGATTAAATTCCTTTTTTTTCTCATCAATCTACACACAATACCCCATAATGACAAAGCGAAAAAGGTTTTGTAGAAATTTTTGCAAATTTATTAAAAATAAAAAACTGAAATATTGCATGTACATAAGTATTCACAGCCTTTACTCAGTACTTGGTTGAGGCACCCTCGGCAGCGATTACAGCCTCAAGTCTTCTTGGGTATGAAGCTATAATTTTGGCACATCTATATTTGTGGTATTTCTCCCATTCTCCTCTGCAGATCCTCTCGAGCTCTGTAAGGTTAGATGGGGAGCGTCGCTGCACAGCTATTTTCAGGTCTTTCCAGAGATGTTCAATGGGGTTCAAGTCTGGGCTCTAGCTGGGCCATTCAAGGACATTCACAGACTTGTCCCGAAGCCACTCCTTCGTTGTCTTGGCTGTGTGCTTAGGGTCGTTGTCGTGTTGAAAGGTAAACCTTCGCCCCAGTCTGAGGTCCTGAGCGCTCTGGAGCAGGTTTTCATCAAGGATCTCTCTGTACTTTGCTCCATTCATCTTTCCCTCGATCCTGACTAGTCTCCCAGTTCCTGCTGCTGAAGAACATCCCCACAGCATGATGCTGCCACCCCCATGCTTCACTTTAGGGATGGTATTAACAAGGTGATGAGAGGTGCCTGGTTTCCTCCAGACGTGACGTTTGGCATTCAGGCCAGAGAGTTCAATCTTGGTTTCATCAGACCAGAGAATCTTGTTTCTCATGGTCTGAGAGTCCTTTAGGTGCTTTCTTGCAAACTCCAAGTAGGCTGTCATGTGCCTTTTACTTAGCAGAGGCTTCCATCTGGCCACTCTACCATAAAGGCCCAATTGGGGGAGTGCTGCAGAGATGGTTGTCCTTCTGGAAGGTTCTCCCATCTCCACAGAGGAACGCGGAGCTCTGTCAGAGTGACCATCAGGTTCTTGGTCACCTCCCTAACCAAGGCCCTTCTCCCCGATTGCTCAGTTTGGCTGGGCGGACAGCTCTAGGAAGAGTCCTGGTGGATCCAAACTTCTTCCATTTACGAATGATGGATACCACTGTGCTCTTCGGGACCTTCAAAGCTGTAGACATTTTTTGTACCCTTCCCCAGATCTGTGCCTCGATACAATCCTGTCTCGAAGGTCCACAGACAATTCCTTTGACTTCATGGCTTGATTTCTGCTCTGACATGCACTGTCAACAGTGGGACCTTATATAGACAGGTGTGTGCCTTTCCAAATCATGTCCAATCCATTGAATTTACTACAGGTGGACTCCAATCAAGATGTAGAAACATCTCAGGGATGACCAGTGGAAACAGGATGAACCTGAGCTCAATTTTGAGTGTCGTAACAAAGGGTGTGAATACTTATGTACATGCAATATTTCAGTTTTTTATTTCTAATAAATTTGCAAAATTTCTTCAAAACCTTTTTCCCTTTGTCATTATGGGGTATTGTGTGTAGATTGATGAGAAAAAAAAAGGAATTTAATCCATTTTGGAATAAGGCTGTAACATAACAAAATGTGGGGAAAGTGATGGGGTGTGAATACTTTCTGGATGCACTGTATCTATCTATCTATGTAATTGTGTCATACTTACAGGTAAATCATTATTCAGAGTGTCTGTTGTAGTGTGAGCTGCACACGGACACTGACGTTTGGTGAAGCGTACTGAACCAACCTGCTGAACATCACCGTTTTGGGAGAAGCGATGCAGACGGAGCCCAGCTGCTCAGCAGATTAGCAGCTGTATCGCAGCACAAGGCGCGGTGCTAATCTGAGCCCGTCAAGTGATCGTCTTCTCAGAAACTGCATTAGCCGTGTTATCAGCAGTGAGGAATCTTGTGTACTCGGAATGCATAGCGAGCAGCAAATGGCTCAGGAAGATGCAGGGGATTCTGGGAGAATTCACATTCCTCGGCCTCTGAAGTTTTTTTTTTTTAAGTAGCAGGGTAACCTCTACCAGATGTACGTGTAGGCTTCAGTCCACAGTTCAACCATATAAGTAGAATAATTAGACCTGCCAGCCACCACCCACACACAGAAACACCACAGCTGACCAGTGCTGGTTCCAGTGCTCTGCATCCCCTGCAGACCTGAACTCATACACCCAGAAGAAGGCCCGAAACCAGTACCCGTGTCAGTAGTGTCACAGAGTCTCGTACATTAGTTCAGATGTGAGTTATGCTGAATCAAAAGATGAATCTGACCTCACAGTGTGTTTACTGATCCATCTGCAAACCAAGCAGAGTGTGGTGATGCTGCCTGAGGGTGGGGTGTTGGCTTTCCTCCTCCTCCCACTTAATCACGCACATCTCCACAGTCCTCTTTCTTTGTGCCCTGGTGCTTCAACCAGCAATCAAGCCTGGGTGCAGCCAGCCAGAGCAGAAGGATTGGTGCCACCCTCCTCATCCACCCTCCCCATCCACCCTCCACATCCACCCTCCCCATCCACCATGGCAGCATACTGACCCTGTGTGTTTACCATGCACCGCTTCCATATGACCTAATCTCTAACAAATTGGAAAGATGATTGTCATCTGCAGGGGGCAGAAGCTGCATTATTCTCAACAGTAATCTTCAGAAAACCTTTCAGAAGGTAAAAAGGAAGAAAGAAAGAAAGACAATATGACAGCAGGGATTATTCAAAAGGCATTTCTCTTTTTTGTCTGGTGAGGAAACGTTGTGCAGTGAAACATCTTGTTTTGTTGCGTGAAACAGCAAAGACTCCAACACAGCTCTACCTCTATTTTTCTCTTTCATTCCTCCACCTCGCTCCCTCTTTCTCCGGCTCTCTCCCTCCCACTTTCATTCCTCCACCTCTCCCCCTCTTTCATTCCTCAACCTCTCTCCCACCCTCTTTCTCCGCCTCTCTCTCGTTCACCCTCTTTCATTCCTCCACCTCTCTCCCTCTTTCTCTGTCTCTCTCCCTCCCTCTTTCATTCCTCCACCTCTCTCCCACCCTCTTTCTCCGCCTCTCTCTTGTTCTCCCTCTTTCATTCCTCCACCTCTCTCCCTTTCTCCATCTCTCTCCCTCCCCCTTTCATTCCTCCACCTCTCCCTCCCTTTCTCCGCCTCTCTCCCTCTCCCCCCCTTTCTCTCCCTTGTTCTCTTTCTCCCTCTTTCACTCCTCCCTGTCCCTCTCCTGCTCTTTCTCCCTCTTTCATTCCTCCACCTCTCCCTCTCCCTCTTTCATTCCTCCACCGCTCCCTCTCCCTCTCTTCCTCTCTCTGTCCCTCTCGCTCCCTCTCACTCTCTTTCTCCCTCTTTCATTCCTCCACCGCTCCCTCTCCCTCTCTTCCTCTCTCTGTCCCTCTCGCTCCCTCTCCCTCTTTCTCCCTCTTTCATTCCTCCATCGCTCTCTCTCTCTCGCTCTCTCAACTCAATTCAATTCAATTCAATATTTGCTTTATTGGCATGACATATGTTTGTGTACATACGTTTCTCTCTCTCTCTCTTTCTCCCTCTTTCTTTCCTCCACCTCTCCCCCTCTCTCTCTCCCTCCTCTCTCAAGCGGAAGGGAGTGGAACTGTGAGTGAGTGATCGGAGTGACAGCGTTTTTCACTTCGGTGTGAGCGAAAATTCTATGCTTTTGCTTTATCTTTCTTTTCTGCGTTTACTTCCGTTTTGTTTGTTGTTATTAGGTGGTGGTGGTTAAGTTTTGGGGTGTAGTTTGGTAGTGCGGTTGGCAGCCAGCACTATGCTGTTGGGTGGAGGAGGCCAGCTATGCTGTTGGGTGGAAGGGGCCAGCTATGCTGTTCAGTGGAGGAGGCCAGCTATGCTGTTGGGTGGAGGAGGCCAGCTATGCTGTTGAGTGGAGGAGACCAGCTATGTGAAGGAGGCCAGCTATGCTGTTAGGTGGAGGCCAGCTATGCTGTTGGAGAGGTTGTCGGCTTTGAAAGTGTGACGTCTGCTTCACACATGAACAAAGCTATTGTCGTTTTCCATGGCCAGAGGTGAAGAGGTGGTTGAAAATGGCGTCATGATTCAGGATTCTTTGACCCCGTTCTCCCGCTGGTGAACCTGGCTGACAAGATAACTATTTCAAATGCATCTAGGTTTATTAAAACTGAAGTGTTGGCCATGGAGCTGTCATGTTTCGGGCAGCTGGTGTCCCCCATTAAACTGGTTCTGCTGGGGTCCAAGTCACCAAAACTAAGACACGTTGTGTGTCACAGAAGACAGGTCTTCATGATCCTCCAGGACAGCACAGGTGACTTAGACCTGACTTTCACATTCAAAGTGGACGGTTTTAGTTATAACGTGTTTGCCACCTCTGAGACCATGAAATGCTTTGGTTGCGGAGCAGAAGGACGTTTGGTTCGGTCTTGCCCTGAGGCCGGGGAGCAGACCAGCTCGAACCCGCCTGAAGCGCCGCGGCCTGAAGCGCCGCAGCCTGAAGCCGAGTCTGACTCGCCCGGTGCACAGCAGCCTGCAGAGAAAGTAGAGGAGACCGAGGCAGACACGCAGGACAGGGAGCAGACCAGCTCGAACCCGCCTGAAGCACCGCAGCCTGAAGCTGAGTCTGACTCGCCCGGTGCACAGCAGTCTGCAGGGAAAGCAGGGGAGACCGAGGCAGACACGCAGGACAGGGAGCAGACTGAGAAACAGGACCAAGCTAAGAGTGGAAATGAAGCCCACACTGCCCAGACCAGAGAGAAACCAGAAAAACACAAGCTGACAGAGGAGAAGACATGTGACAAAGATAAAACGAACTGCGGTCAGAGTGTGGAAAGTGTGGACAGTGATGAACTGATAGACGAACACATGTCTACGGAGGAGGAGAAGGGTCCAACAGCTGAACGTAGTAAAAGGAAAATCTCTGCTAATGAGCAGAGTGGTGCCAAGGCTAAGAGAGTGTTGGATGATTCCTCTGATGAGGAAAGTGAGGGGACACCATCACAAGAGGATGAAACCATTTTTCATCCCCCTTGAGAAAATAAGGACATGTTTAACTGAAACTAAAGGGCAAAGGGCGGTTAAAACTGAGAAGTTTGAGATCTTTTGTCAGGTCTGTGGCACGGCTGAGGAAGCAAGAGGGAGCTTTTAGTGACCAAGAGATGTACCGGCTCAAGAAAATATGACAAAGTCAAAGCACAACTAATCGATGATGATTAAGACAAAATGGATTCCCCACATATTGTCTGTATGTGTTTTTCTTGTTGCAGAGACAGCTTCTTTCCTTCATGGCTGAGTTGAAGATAGGGTCTTTAAATATAAATGGAGCCAGGAGCGATGTGAAAAGAGCTTCTCTCTTCACATTGGTAGAAATGAAAAGGGTGGATGTGGTCTTTACACAAGACACTCACAGTGACGTCGTGACTGGAGGAAGGAGCGGCCTGGGGAGGTCATCCTAAGCCACAAATTAACTAGCAGTGGTGGCATTGGTGTGCTTTTCTCAGAGAGATTCAGCCCCTCTTCTTCTGAGGTGGAAGAAATAGTGTGTGGCCACATTCTAATTCTATTCTATTTTTTTTTCCTGGGAGGAGATTTCAATTGCACAGAAAATGCCAAACTAGACAGGAACCATCTAGAGCCTCATCCCGCTTCTTCTGCCAGACTTAAGTGGTTGATTGAAAGCCAGGACTAAAAGATGTCTGGAGAGGTTTGAACAGGAGTGACAGGCAGTACACCTGGAGTCACTCCAAGGACTAGTTGTTATCTCTGGCCAGACTTGATCGCTTTTATTGTTTTAAACATCATTTTGGTATCTTTAAATCAAGTCAAATAACTCCTGTTGGTTTTTCTGACCATTGTCTTGTTCAGTGCTCTTTTTTCATTCACAATGTTAAGGTACAGGGTGCATATTGGCATTTTAATACTGGTCTTTTGCAAGATAGATCTTTCAGAGAGGCTTCTGAATTTATTTGGGCTTTACATAGGAAAAGGAAAAAACCCAGCCACTGAGGATGCACAAGCCAGTGCATCCTTAGTGCCGGTCCCAAGCCCGGACAAATGGGGAGGGTTGCGTCAGGAAGGGCATCCGGCGTAAAATCTTTGCCAAATCAAATATGCGGATCATAAATAAGACTTACATACCGGATCGGTCGAGGCCCGGGTTACCAACGACCGCCACCGGTACTATTAACCAGCAGGGTGTCGGTGGAAACTATGCTACTGTTGGGCGAAGGAGAAGGAGAGGAGGAAAGCATGTCCAGAGGCAGCTAGAGAGGAGGAAGGGTAGGCATGTGGAGGTGAGAGTTGGAACTTTGAATGTTGGCACTATGACTGGTAAAGGGAGAGAGCTGGCTGACATGATGGAAAGAAGAAAGGTAGGCATACTGTGTGTGCAAGAGACCAGGTGGAAGGGGAGTAAGGCCAGGAGTATCGGAGGTGGGTTCAAACTCTTCTACCATGGTGTGAATGGGAGGAGAAATGGGGTAGGGGTAATTCTGAAGGAAGAGTATGTCAAGGGCGTGCTGGAGGTGAAGAGAGTGTCAGACAGAGTGATGAGTATGAAGCTGGAAATTGAAGGTTTATTGCTGAATGTTATCAGCGCATATGCCCCGCAAGTTGGGTGTGAGATGGATGAAAAAGAAGAATTCTGGAATGAGTTGGACGACATGGTGGAGAGGGTACCCAAGGAGGAGAGAGTGGTGATTGGAGCGGACTTCAATGGACATGTTGGTGAAGGGAACAGAGGTGATGAGGAGGTGATGGGAAAGTATGGAGTCAAGAAGAGAAATGTGGAAGGACAGATGGTGGTCGATTTTGCGAAAAGGATGGAAATGGCTGTGGTGAATACATATTTCAAGAAGAGGGAGGAACACAGGGTGACGTACAAGAGTGGAGGAAAGTGCACACAGGTGGACTATATCTTATGTAGAAGGCACCATCTAAAAGGGATTGGAGACTGCAAGGTGGTGACAGGGGAGAGCGTAGCCAGGCAGCATCGGATGGTGGTCTGTAGGATGACTTTGGAGACCAAGAAGAGGAAGCGAGTGAAGACACAGCCGAAGATTAAATGGTGGAAGTTGAAGAAGGAAGACTGTTGTGTGGAGTTCAGGCAGGAGTTAAGACAGGCACTGGGTGGTAGTGAAGAGTTGCCAGATGGCTGGAAAACCACTGCAGAAATAGTGAGGGAGACAGCTAGGAAGGTACTTGGTATGTCATCAGGACAGAGGAAGGAAGACAAGGAGACTTGGTGGTGGAATGAGGAAGTACAGCAAATTATACAGAGGAAAAGGTTGGCAAAGAAGAAGTGGGATAGTCAGAGAGATGAAGAAAGTAGACAGGAGTACAAGGAGATGCAGCGTAAAGCAAAGAGAGAGGTGGCAAAGGCAAAGGAAAAGGCGTATGGTGAGTTGTATGACAGGTTAGACACTAAGGAAGGAGAAAAGGACTTGTACCGATTGGCTAGACAGAGGGACCAAGCTGCAAAGGATGTGCAGCAAGTTAGGGCGATCAAGGATAGAGATGGAAATGTGCTGACAAGCGAGGAGAGTGTGCTAAGAAGGTGGAAGGAATACTTTGAGGGGCTGATGAATGAAGAAAATGAGAGAGAGAGAAGGTTGGATGATGTAGGGATAGTGAATCAGGAAGTTCAGCGGATTAGCAAGGAGGAAGTGAGGGCAGCTATGAAGAGGATGAAGAATGGAAAGGCAGTTGGTCCTGATGACATACCTGTGGAGGCATGGTACCGATTTTCAAGAACAAGGGCGATGTGCAGAACTGTAACAACTACAGAGGTATAAAGTTGATCAGCCACAGCATGAAGATTTGGGAAAGAGTAATAGAAGCTAGGTTAAGAGGAGAGGTGACGATCAGCGAGCAGCAGTATGGTTTCATGCCACGAAAGAGCACCACAGATGCGATGTTTGCTTTGAGAATGTTGATTGAGAAGTATAGAGAAGGCCAGAAAGAGTTGCATTGTGTCTTTGTAGATTTAGAGAAAGCTTATGACAGAGTGCCGAGAGAGGAGGTGTGGTATTGTATGAGGAAGTCAGGAGTTGCAGAGAAGTATGTAGGAGTGGTGCAGGATACGTATGAGGGAAGTGTGACAATGGTGAGGTGTGCGGTTGGAATGACAGATGGGTTCAAGGTGGAGGTGGGATTACATCAAGGATCGGCTCTTAGCCCTTTCTTGTTTGCAATGGTGATGGACAGGTTGACGGACAAGATCAGGCAGGAGTCTCCATGGACGATGATGTTCGCGGATGACATTGTGATCTGTAGTGAGAGTAGGGTGCAGGTTGAGGAGAGCCTGGAGAGGTGGAGGTATGCACTAGAGAGAAGAGGAATGAAAGTCAGTAGGAGCAAGATGGAATACCTATGCGCGAATGAGAGAGAGGACAGTGGAATGGTCAGGATGCAAGGAGTGGAGGTGACAAAGACATCTGAGTTTAAATACTTGGGGTCAACTGTCCAAAGTAACGGGGAGTGCAGTAGAGAGGTGAAAAAGAGAGTGCAGGCAGGTTGGAGTGGGTGGAGAAGTGTGTCAGGAGTGATTTGCGACAGAAGGGTACCAGCAAGAGTTAAAGGGAAAGTTTACAAGATGGTTGTGAGACCAGCTATGTTATATGGTTTGGAGACAGTGGCACTGACGAAAAGACAGGAGGCGGAGCTGGAGGTGGCAGAGTTGAAGATGCTAAGATTTTCACTGGGAGTAACGAAGAAGGACAGGATTAGGAACGATTATATTAGAGGGACCGCTCAGGTTGGACGGTTTGGAGACAAAGCAAGAGAGGCAAGATTGAGATGGCTTGGACATGTGTGGAGGAGAGATGCTGAGTATATTGGGAGAAGGATGCTGAATATGGAGCTGCCAGGGAAGAGGAGAAGAGGAAGGCCAAAGAGGAGGTTTATGGATGTGGTGAGGGAAGACATGCAGGTGGCTGATGTAACAGAGGAAGATGCAGAAGACAGGAAGAAATGGAAACGGATGATCCGCTGTGGCGACCCCTAACGGGAGCAGCCGAAAGTAGTAGTAGTAGATAGGAAAAGGAAAAGCACTTTTTCTTCAGTACAGCAATGGTGGAATGTAGGAAAGAGCAAAATAAGACAATGATGTCAGCAGTGTACTCACAATGTCACTAAGCACATGACCAGATCTCTTAAAGAACTGGAGGCTGAAGTAGTAGAATTACAGAGTTTAGTGGATTCTACAGGAAATCAAGGGCATATCGAAGTCCTTAAAACTAAAAACCCCCTTGGTGAGCAACATTCCCTGAATCCTATTCTGATCCAAACCCCCAAGTAATCCCTTCAGCTGTCTTTCAGCCCCTACATAATTGGTCCCATTATCACAGTAAATGTCCTTTGGACAACCTCTATAAGCCATGAATCGGTGCAAACAGTGAATAGAGGAATCCATGTCAAGTGAGTGACTAATTTCGTGGTGGACGGCCCTGACCGTCATGCAGGTAAAAAAACACCAGTATCTTTTCAAACACTTCTGCCACGTTTCACCGTCAGTGGACCAAAGAAATCTATCCCCACGCCACTAAATGGCGGATAGGTGGCCTCCAATCTGCATTTGGGTAGATCTGCCATGCGCTGTGTAACTACCTTGGAACTCCACCTTCTACATGTAACACATTGTCCAAGGACCCTTTTAACGGCTTGCCTACCACTAATTATCCAAAATTTCTGTCTGACCATTGCTAATACATGTTCCTGGCCAACATGACCAAGAGTCTGGTGAACTTCACGCACTATTAAATCCACAATGTGATGTCGTTTCGGCAGGATAAGAGGATACTTCATTGTCTCCTCAAACTCCCCCCGTGATATCCTTCCACTGACCACCAGTAGGTCATCATCAGAGACACAAGGACTGAGAGAAACTAGCATGCCTCTTTGTGGCAACTCTTTCCCAAAGTACAATGGAAAATCTTTCTTCTGAACAAAGCAAATTATGGCAAGCTCTGCCTTTTCCATCTCCTGAAAATTAAAAGGCAGGGAGATATCAGACACATCGCCACCTGAGACCTTGAATCTTAGCCAAGCCTTGACTCTTAAAAGCAAAGCAACTCTCCTCTTGATTTGAAACCATGACGAGTGATACAAAATGAAGTCCTGAACAATGTCACTAGCAACACTCAGACTGACTTATGATGACTGTTTGACCTCAGGATCATTTGGATTTACCGTAGCCTTAACATCTGACATAGGCCAGTACTCTACAGGCTTAGCCAGAAACCATGGTCCCTTCTTCCACATACTGCTGTCAATGAGGGACTGCGCTGTTACACCATGAGAAAGGATATCTGCTGGGTTATCGTTAGAAGCCACATGGCGCCACTGATCAGGCCTGGAACCTGCCTGAATGGCCGAAACCCTGTTCGCAGCAAAGGTGTGATACCGCTTCTGGGGCTTTTTTTTATGTAGCCTAAAACTATCATACTGTCAGTCCAAAAATATTAGTTCTCAATCTCAATACGCAGTTCCCTTAGTAGCATACTGTCTACCTTTACTGCCAAAGATGCAGCAGATAACTCCAACCTAGGAATACTTAACTGCTTCAACTGAGCAAGTCTGGACCTTGACATCAGCAAATGACTATCAACGCTATTGCCCTCCGACATGATGCGTAAATAAGCGACAGAATCATATGCTTTGGTCGATGCATCGGCAAAGTGATGCAACTGAAACTTCATTGCACTAGTAGGTTTCACACATCTGTCAATTCGAAACCCTTGCAGCACTGGTAACTCAGCTGACCAATTCTTCAAATCTGTGACAATAGCATCTGGAGGCTGATCATCTCAACCTATTTCCAATCTCGCTAGTTCCTATATTATGAGTCGTCCCTTGACCACAAATGGCGTCACAAATCCAAGAGGGTCAAACACAGCACCAACCCCACTAAGCATGCCTCTTCTAGTGTGAGGTTTGTCTCCAGTACGTACACTAAATGACAAAGTGTCTGAGCCCAGTTCCCAAATTAGTCCTAGGGCCTTCTCATAAGCGACTTCATCTGAATTAAGGTCAAGATGCTGAACACCCTTAGCCCTGTCCTCTACAGGGATTAAATCCACAACTTCCCAGGAGTTGCTAGCAAATTTAGCTATTCTAAAGCTGCCCTCTGAAAGCATACACTACCGTTCAAAAGTTTAGGGTCACATTGAAATGTCCATATTTTTGAAGGAAAAGCACTGTACTTTTCAATGAAGATAACTTTAAACTAGTCTTAACTTTAAAGAAATACACTCTATACATTGCTAATGTGGTAAATGACTATTCTAGCTGCAAATGTCTGGATTTTGGTGCAATATCTACATAGGTGTATAGAGGCCCATTTCAAGCAACTATCACTCCAGTGTTCTAATGGTACAATGTGTTTGCTCATTGGCTCAGAAGGCTAATTGATGATTAGAAAACCCTTGTGCAATCATGTTCACACATCTGAAAACAGTTTAGCTCGTTACAGAAGCTACAAAACTGACCTTCCTTTGAGCAGATTGAGTTTCTGGAGCATCACATTTGTGGGGTCAATTAAACGCTCAAAATGGCCAGAAGAAGAGAACTTTCATCTGAAACTCGACAGTCTATTCTTGTTCTTAGAAATGAAGGCTATTCAATGCGAGAAATTGCTAAGAAATTGAAGATTTCCTACACCGGTGTGTACTACTCCCTTCAGAGGACAGCACAAACAGGCTCTAACCAGAGTAGAAAAAGAAGTGGGAGGCCGCGTTGCACAACTGAGCAAGAAGATAAGTACATTAGAGTCTCTAGTTTGAGAAACAGACGCCTCACAGGTCCCCAACTGGCATCTTCATTAAATAGTACCCGCAAAACACCAGTGTCAACATCTACAGTTAAGAGGCGGCTGCGGGATTCTTGGCTTCAGGGCAGAGTGGCAAAGAAAAAGCCATATCTGAGACTGACCAATAAAAGAAAAAGATTAAGATGGGCAAAAGAACACAGACATTGAACAGAGGAAGACTGGAAAAAAGTGTTGTGGATGGATGAATCCAAGTTTGAGGTGTTTGGATCACAAAGACGAATGTTTGTGAGACGCAGAACAAATGAAAAGATGCTGGAAGAATGCCTGACGCCATCTGTTAAGCATGGTGGAGGTAATGTGATGGTCTGGGGTTGCTTTGGTGCTGGTAAGGTGGGATATTTGTACAGGGTAAAAGGGATTCTGAATAAGGAAGGCTATCACTCCATTTTGCAACGCCATGCAATACCCAGTGGACAGCGCTTGATTGGAGCCAATTTCATCCTACAACAGGACAATGACCCTAAACACACCTCCAAATTGTGCAAGAACTATTTAGAGCAGAAGCAGGCAGCTGGTATTCTATCGGTAATGGAGTGGCCAGCGCAGTCACCAGATCTGAACCCCATTGAGCTGTTGTGGGAGCAGCTTGACCGTATGGTACACAAGAAGTGCCCATCCAACCAATCCAACTTGTGGGAGCTGCTTCTGGAAGCGTGGGGTGCAATTTCTCCAATTACCTCAACAAATTAACAGCTAGAATGCCAAAGGTCTGCGATGCTGTAATTGCTGCAAATGGAGGATTCTTTGACGAAAGCAAAGTTTGATGTAAAAAAAATCTTATTTCAAATACAAATCATTATTTCTAACCTTGTCAATGTCTTGACTCTATTTTCTATTCATTTCACAACATATGGTGGTGAATAAGTGTGACTTTTCATGGAAAACACAAAATTGTTTGAGTGACCCCAAACTTTTGAACGGTAGTGTACCTTTCAAATCTTGAACTAGACGTACAGCACTTTCAACTGTGTCAACAGCCACAAGGCAGTCGTCAACGTATAAATTCCTTTTGACTGTCTCTACAGCCAAACTACCATAAT
This sequence comes from Lampris incognitus, assembly GCF_029633865.1. Taxonomy (NCBI): domain Eukaryota; kingdom Metazoa; phylum Chordata; class Actinopteri; order Lampriformes; family Lampridae; genus Lampris; species Lampris incognitus. The sequence goes on along the minus strand of NC_079213.1, from coordinate 42,185,988 downwards.
TTGGGACTACCCTGGTTGGCAACATGACACAGCACAAACCCACAACAAGCAGGTGACCAAGTACCACCAAATAGATGTGCCGCCATGCGATAGACTACCACATCATCATTCAGGTCCCCGTCCCTCCACCAAAGAAACCGGAGAACATCTCTGTCGCTGGGACAAACTTTGACCTGGTAAAACATAACTTCTATGTCCCCCTGTACTGCTATTGGTCCAAGTCTGAATCTGAGGAGAACACTAGCTAAATCATTGCTAACATCTGGGCCTTGCATGACATGCTTATTCAGCGAAACATCATTAACCTGTGCTGCACAGTCAAATACTACTCTCACTTTCTTTGGAGAAACAACTGGATGGTGTGGCAAGTACCACACTGGGCCATCAACAGCATCATGCTCTGATACCTCCTCTGCATGACCGTTCCTGAACAATGCGGCCATAATCTTCACATACTCATCCCTAAATTCCTGATCCTTTACTAACCTCTTACGGAGCGACTGAAGTCTTCTCTCAGCAAGAGGATGGCTATCCGGAAAACTGGGCTGACCCCTGAATGGAACCGGCAGCACATAACAGCTATCCATACCCTGAGTAATGGTACCCTTCCACAAACTCAATGTACGTTCATCCTCTAATGATAACGACTTCTCTGGACCATTTAGCTGTTCCCAACCCTCAACCTCCCAGAACTTTTCCAACTGGTCCTCTAAGTGACAGTCTACAAAATTGGCTGACAATGACATACCTGTACCTGGCGAAAGTGGCCCATTCAAAGCCCAACCTAATCTGGTCTTAACAGCGTACGGCATGCCAGGACCCGTTCCTTGCCTGACCTCCAAGGGTATCATCAATTCGGCGTTGTCTTGCCCAATAAGAACCATGACCTGATCACTTCTCACAACTGGTAGACGTAACCCTTTCAGGTGGGGGAATCTCTCCACATCAGCCTCTGTGGCGATGTGAGTCTTGTCACAAGGGATAGCAGACCTGGTGTACACAGGATTCAGCACATAAAACCCATCATGGTTAACAGCAGATATTTCAATAGTAACCACACTTGTATCAATTGTATTAGGCCTATCAATAGTGTTTAGGATCAAAGTTTCAACTTCTCCTCTCACCCCCAGTCTCTCTACTAGACCGTCTGTGCAAAACGTTGAGGTAGACCCATTGTCTAAAAGAGCATAAGTGCAAAATGTTAGGCTGCTACCAGGCGCTCTGACTCTTACGGGTACAATAGGTAAAGCTAGTCTGGATTTGCCTCCACCGACTGCATTACACCCCGCCTTAATGGTAACATCTGTACTCTCAGATTCTGAGTCTGGCTTCCTTTGTGACTCAGGCATATGCAATAACTTTGTGTGTTTTTGGGAACAACCATCTACGGTACAACGCCTATCCAACTCACAGCTGGATCACACATGACCTGTCCTGAGACAATTAAAACATAAGCGTTTGTTAAGTACATATTTCTTCCTACTTTGTGGAGTCATATCCTTGAACTTGCCACAACCAAACAGACTGTGGTTGCCATCCATACACAATTCACAGCTCGTTAGCTGTTACAGCCGGCCTACCTGCTTGACCTGAACGACCCCACAGAGGAACCACCAGGATCAAACTCCCGTGAGCGATCTGCTGCGACTGACAAACTACCTGACTGAGACCGATTAGAATGACCTACTGTCATAAAGGCACTGCCCTATCGCCTGCTTGGCTTATCATACAGTAAACTACTGTAGACTGGGTCATTGCCTTCTCCTGCTGCATTCTCTAGAAATTTAGCTAAATTTAACACATCTGGTGGCTTTCCACCCCTAGATCTTAGATTTTGAACCTCTCTCAACCATCTGGTTCTAAGGTACATGGGTAACCTTGATATAATTTGCACCATCACCCTCTGGGTACTTATCTCAGCCACATAACCCATAGCGCTAAGAGTATCAACGCAACAGCTTAAATCATCTGCCAGCTCCTGTAACTTAAATGCATCCTTGGGTCCAATCTGTTGGCCCTCTGCTACATTCCTAACCCAGGCTTGTGAAATTGTATAATCATCTTCAAATCGCTGTTTCAGTAATTCCCTTACCCGTGAATACCCATTTTCTAAACACACACAAGGCTCTATGAGGGCTTTGGCTTTACCTGAACAATACTGAATCAAGAGCATGAGTTTGGCAGCATCATCTACTGCAGTCACCCTACTGTCAAAAGCCTTGATAAAAACCCAATACTTAATGGATCCCTATCGAAACAAATCAGCTCTGGTTTGGGTAACTGTACAACATTTAACATCTGTTGCTGCCCAAAACGGACCGCCTCAGCAACATCTTGTAAAGACTCAACAGTCTTGACAGCTGCAGGTCGAGGACAAAACTCTTCTGCATCAGCATTCATTGTCCCGTTCTTTTTGCGGTCCATGTTTGTTAAAGTCCGTTGCTGTTCCTTGTTCGATCGGATGCTTGACACCCGGCTCCCCCCTGTGGCAGCCATCTCCGCCTGCACCGCAGCCAACTGGGTCCTCAGCTCCTCTTTCTGTTGGCGAATACGCAGTTCCTCCCTCTCCAGACGTTGACGCTCTTGCAGTGATTCTGCGATGACAGACAAGGATGCGGCTCTTCCTGACGCTCTTGAACTAGCTGCTCCACTGCAGCTTGATACTCGCGAACCTCCTGCACTGCTGCGACCGGCCTGGCTCGCAGAATCTTCAGGCTTCACACCATCAGCTAGGAACTGGAACGGGACAACCTTTCCTTCATTCAGCTTTATTTTTTCCTCCGTCCTCACTCTGACCTCACGGACTTCACGGTCTATACCTTGAAAATAGGCCTGCTGCTCTTCAATCTCATCTTCTTCATTTAAAAGTTCACATATTTGGTCTTGAATACTTTGCAATTTCGCATAAGCATCTAACATGGCATCCAGACTATTCTGTAACCGCTGGACATCATCCTCTGATTCATTCATTTCCTTTATCCTCTTGGTTAGCAGACCTCGCAGACCTCTACGGCTTGCCTTCAGCTGCGGAACCTCCGTGGACATTGTGAAAATCGCAGATAAACTGTGGACGTTGTTGAACTACAAACGTTTGGACTGACACAGATTTACTTTCTGTCGCAATTGTTGAGATTTAGTGGCGGTGTGAACGCAGCCCATAAATGACGAGATGACACAAATGTGTGTTGACAATGTATTTCCTCCCATACACGAGCTAACATTAGCTGTTTCCAAACTGTACATGAGCTAACATAAGCTGGTCGTTTGGTTGACTGATACACAGCTTCCTGAACAACAGCGTGCCGAATGACAAGATGCTGACCACGGCTGTGGGACCAGACACTGGCTGTACACGTGCTGTACACGTGCAGTACTGAGCTGTGATGAGCTGTGATGAAGCTGTAATGAGATGAGATGAAGCTGTAATGAGCTGTGATGAAGCTGTGATGAAGCTGGTTCAACCTGCATAAACATACATACATTTCCATTTAGTTCAATTGCACCACGCACTTACAGATTTTTCTTAACATCAAATTAGTAGATATTTACTCGGCATTTGCAGGAATAAACTAACGTTACCGAATACAATTTACAATGCGTCAAATGAAATTCACATCGGTAATAAGAAAACAAACAATATTATCGGCATTTTACATGCGTTTTCACAACAATATAATAGCTACTGCTATTAGCTCAGTCTGGTGATTATACAAGAATATATCGAGCTCATTTAGCTTTGTACAAAAATTCACACTCGATCTAACATTTGTATATAATACTCGGAATCCACATACAATTACAAAACAGTGTACTTACAACGTTTCCAATTTATCGCATTAAAATTAACCGTTTCCACTTTATCGCATTTAATTAACTTGTATTTTTCGGGAGCTCAACTCCATGCAACTATGTGCTTCGTTTCTTTGCATTGTTCTGAATCGCCTGCGCTGCATGATGACGTCAACTATGCGCCTCATATTACTGAGATTGGTGCCTCCATGGCTCCACCTGCTGGCCAGGTGGGCATGCAATTATCCAAACTACTGTACATAACTTAGACCTCACATGACTGAACCTCCTTCTCCACATCCTGATCCATACTAGGCCACCACACATACGATCTGGCGAGCCCCTTCATTCTCGTCATCCCTGCGTGTGTCTGGTGTAGTATCTTCGGTACGGTGTCTCTGCCTTTGGTCGGTATGATTACTCTAGCTCCCCAGAGCACACAACCATCTCTCACACTCAACTCAATTCTCCTCGGATGATACGGCTTGAGGTTAGTCTCTGTCTCGGCAGGCCATCCTTTCAGGACGTACTCGTGAACTCGGGATAGCGTGACATCCTTAGCTGTCCAGCGATTGATCTGGTTAGTGTCCAGGAGTGTGTCATCCAGTAGATCCATCATTAAGACTTGTTCCGTGGTGTCACCCTCCTGTCCTGTCTCCGGCACTGGCAGTCTGCTGAACGCGTCCGCATTGGCGTGTTGTTTTCCTGGCTTGTAGAGCATTTTGTGTTCATACGCACTCAGGTACACAGCCCATCTTTGTACTCTCGGTGAACCCATTTGTGGAATAGGTTTATTCTCGTTGAACAGGTAGATTAGCAGTTTGTGATCTGTATAGATGGTGAAAGCTCTTCCATACAAGTACTTACGGAACTTCTGGATGCCGAAGATGACAGCTAAGCCTTCTTTGTCAAGTTGCAAGTATCCTTTTTCCGCTGGGGAAAGTGTGCGAGACATGAACCCCACGGGTCGCTCACTTCCATCCTCCATCCGCTGGGATAGCAGAGCGCCCACGCCGTAAGGCGAGGCATCACAGCACAGGATCACGTCTCGGTCTGCACTGTAATGCACCAGCATTGCTGCTGAGTTGAGCAAGTCCTTTGATTTTTGAAAAGCTTCTTCTTGCTGCTTTTTCCACGTCCAGCGCACATCTTGTCTCAAAAGTTCGTGGAGAGGGGCGAGCAGGGTTGGAAGGAATTTGTGTAATTTAGTAAACCTACATAAGACTTGAGTTCTGTGACGTTTGTGGGGGTCGGAGCTTCCATGATGGCTTTTACTTTTTTCTTGACCGGGTGGAGCCCCTGCGCGTCCACTCTGTGCCTCAGATACTCAACCTCCTCTTGCATGAAGGTGCATTTGCTTCTCCTCAAACGCAACCCAGCCTCTCTCAAACTAGTCAGCACAGCGTCCAGATTCCTCAGGTGATCAGCTTCGTCGACGCCACTGACTAAGATGTCATCTAGACATACTGCTACGAGAGGGATCCCACGTAACAAACTCTCCATTGTCCTTTGGAAAATGGCTGGTGCGGACGCCACCCCAAAAGGAAATCTATTGTACGTGAACAACCCTCGGTGAGTATTCACTGTCAAGTATTTCTTGGATTCCTCGTCCATGACTCATCTAATTTAGAGAACCGTTTACCCCCGGATAGTGCTGTGAAGAGATCTTCCACTCTAGGAATTGGATACTGTTCGAGTGAGGAGACCGTGTTTACGGTAAGCTTGTAGTCTCCACACAGTCTGACGGTTCCCCCTGGTTTGAGAATAGGGACCAATGGCGCTGCCCAGCCTGAGTATTTTACTGGAGGGATTATGCCTTCTTTTATCAGTCTATCTATTTCTTCATCCACCTTTGCTCGCATAGCATAGGGGACAGACCGCGGGCGGAAGAATCGTGGGATTGTTACGGCTCGCCCATCCCGCGCCTGCATCCAATCAGCTCGTCAGGGCTGGGCTTAAATCGTCAGGATTGGGTTTAAGTTTGCTGGTCTCCCAGAGCTCGCTGCCAGTTCGTGCCGTAACCTCCTCGTCGAAGTTGTCACTCTTCCCTCCCTGCGTATTCCTTCCGAGTTTACCTCAGCCCGTGGATTCACTATGTTCTCTGTGGAGTTTTTCCCTGCGGAATCATCCTGCCGCGTCCCCAAAGTGGATTACCCGTGAGTTTTCTCGTACTTTCTCTGTTTGTTGGGGACTATCCGCAATTTGGATTACCAGAGAGCCTTCTTGTACTTTCTCTGTTTGTTGGGGACAACCCGCAAAGTGGATTACCGGGCTCCTTTTGTTGCCGTGCATGTTTTCCGTGTTGACCGTTGTATGAACTACTAATAAAATACGCCAGTTGTGGCGAACCCCATCTCTGCCTGGTGTCGTGCGCTTGGGGTCTTCCACAAACCCTAACAGTATGAACTGGCCATGATGACCCCAGCCGGCACAGAGAGCGTACCGACCAGTCCGGTTCAAGCAGCCCTCCTGTCATGCCCAATTTCCCCAGGCTGCTCCCGGCCCGTCCCCCCGATGTGCCCCTAGTGCCCCTCCTCCCGACCTCTCCTCGGTTCCCCCCATGTACCATGACCTAGGGGAGATTTTCAGCAAGACTCGGGCCCAATCTCTTCCTCCTCATCGGCCGTATGACTGTGCTATCGCCCTCTGCTCTGGGGCACCCCTTCCCAGCAGTCGCCTGTACAATCTGACCATCCCCCAGAAGGCTGCGATGGACGAGTACATCTCCGAGTCCTTGGCAGCGGGGCTCATTCGGCCCTCGTCCTCCCAGGTGGCAGCTGGATTCTTTTTCATGAAGAAGGAGGACGGGGGCCTCCGACCCTGCATTGACCATCGCCAACTCAATGAGATAACCATCAAGAACAAGTATCCCCTTCCCCTCATGAGTTCCACCCTTGAGCCCCTCACCCAGGCTACTGTCTTCACTAAGCTGGACCTCCGGTGTGCCTATCATCTGGTCCGGATCCGGAAGGGGGACGAGTAGAACACAGCCTTTAAGACGCCCCGAGGTCATTATGAGTACCTGGTCATGCCGTTCGGCCTCACCAACGCGCCGGAGGTATTCAAGGCTCTCATGAATGACATTATCCGCGACATGCTCGACGAGTTCGTTGTGGTCTACCTCGATGACATCCTCATCTTCTCCAGGACCCTCGAGGAACATGTCCAGCATGTCCGCCGGGTACTCGAACGTCTCCTCCGGAACCGGCTCTTCGTCAAGGCAGAGAAGTGCCGGTTCCATTCCCCTTCCGTTGACTACCTGGGCTTCGTCGTTGAGAGGGGACAGACCCGGGCCGACCCCCGCAAAATCCAGGCTGTGGTGGACTGGCCCGATCCCACATCCCGGAAGGAATTACAGAGCTTCCTCGGGTTTGCGAAGTTCATCAGGAACTACAGCCGCGTGGCAGAACCTCTCACCAGGCTGACCTCCCCCTCCCAGCCGTTCATCTGGTCCCCGGCTGCCCGCTCGGTGGTCCAGTCCCTCAAGGAGAGGTTCACCAGCGCCCCGGTCCTGCTCCACCCCAACCCTAAAAGGCAATTCATCATGGAGGTGGATGCTTTGGACACCGGGTTGGGGCTGTCCTCTCCCAGCGGTCAGCATCTGACCAGAACGTCCATCCACGCGCCTTCTTCTCTTGCCGGTTCCTCCCCGCCGAGGAGAACTACGATGTCGGGAACCGGGAGCTGCTGGCAGTGGTGGCTGCTCTGGAGGAGTGGCGCCATTGGCTGGAGGAGGCGGAACAGCCGTTCACCATCTGGACTGATCATAAGAACTTGACGTTCGTCCGAGCAACCAAGCGTCTCAATGGTCGGCAGGCACGGTGGGCCAGCTTCCTCAGTCGGTTTGACTTCACGCTGACTTATCGCTCCGGGTCCCGCAACACGAAGGCAGACTCCCTGTCCCGACAACACCCGAGGAGGGAGCCAGCTACAGAGGAGCCGACTCCCATCCTTCCTGAGGCCAGGGTGGTGGGCGTGGTTACCTGGGGCATCGAGACCATGGTCAGGCAGGCGTTGCGCTCCCTTCCCGCCCCGAGCCACGTGCCTCCACGACGTATGTTCGTCCCGAACTCAGTCCGGTCCCGGGTTCTTCAGTGGGGCCATGCCAGTCAGTTTGCTTGCCATCCGGGTGTCCACCGCACCTTCACCTTCCTGGCTCGGCGTTTCTGGTGGCCCACCATGAAGAACTACGTCAGGGACTTCGTAAAGGCCTGCACCGTCTGTGCTTGCAGCAAGGCCTCTCACCAGGCACTTGCGGGTCTGCTGCAGCCCCTCCCAACCCCAAGCCGGCCCTGGTCCCACGTGGCGTTGGATTTCGTCTCCGGACTGCCGCCCTCCCAGGGTAACACTGTGATCCTGACAGTGGTGGACTGCTTCAGTAAGGGCGTGCACGCTGGTAGCCCTCCCCAAACTCCCATCGGCTTCTGAGACAGCGGACCTCCTGACGAGCGACGTGTTCCGTCTCCACGGCCTTCCACTGGACGTCGTCTCGGACCGAGTGCCCCAGTTCGTCTCCCAGGTATGGCGGGCCTTTTGTAAGGGGTTGGGTGCCTCTGTAAGTCTCTCCTATGGATATCACCCACAGACTAACGGGCAGACGGAGAGGATGAACCAGAGCGTGGAGTCTGCCCTCCGGTGCGTTGCCGCCAAGAAGCCCAGCTCCTGGAGCCGGTTCCTCCCCTGGGTGGAAGTATGCCATCAACTCCCTGGTCAGCTCTGCCACCGGCCTCTCACCTTTTGGGGTGTCCCTGGGCTACCAGCCGCCTCTCTTTGCTGCTCAGGAGTCGGAAGTGGCAGTTCCCTCTGTGCAGGCCCATCTGGACTGGTGTCGTCGCGTCTGGGAAGTGACCAGAGCTGCTCTGCTCCGGGGAGCTGAGCGCGCCAGTCGGGGAGCCAACCGACGCCGGTTTCCCGGCGCCTACATACCTGACCCTGGCTGCTCACGGAGTTTCATCGTTCCCATCCCGACAAGCCTGGCAAGTCGCCTGGTGGCTTCCGTGGAGGGGGGGGTACTGTTACGGCTCGCCCATCCCGCGCCTGCAGCCAATCAGCTCGTCAGGGCTGGGCTTAAGTCGTCAGGGCTGGGCTTAGGTTTGCTGGTCTCCTAGAGCTCGTTGCCATTTCGTGCCGTAACCTCCTCGTCGAAGTGGTCACTCTTCCCTCCCTGTGTATTCCCTCCAAGTTTACCTTAGCCCGTGGATTCACTATGTTCTCTGTGGAGTTTTTCCCTGCAGAATCATCCTGCCGCGTCCCCAAAGTGGATTATGTGGTGTATTGATAAATGTTCTATCATTCACTGTGGATACGGAACTACTTATTGTTTACATGTTGTTGACCGGATGTAACCCCGCCCAGAAAGGATATAAATATAAGGTGCAAAAGCACCAAAACCCAGAACTGCGCTCTCCAATGCCTTGACAGTCAGGTGGACATGTACAGCCGAGAGATATGACTAAAAGCTCCTTTACATAAAGTCATCTCCGGGTACTTTGTCCATAAGAACACAACACTGGCGACGAGAGGGATTCGTTTTTTTTTTCCATGAAAACTTTTTCTTCTGAGACGGTGAAAACGGTGTGAGAAGAGAGAGTTAACCGGAGCAACTAGCAACGTCAGTCACGAAATGGCTGTGTTTAGCAGTGAGTCGGGTTTGTGCTTCAACGAGGCTAACGAAAGCTTCAGCACGTACGAGGATCGTTTTGCACACTTTACTGACTGACTTGGTAGCGCCAAAGAAGCCATCGGAAACGCCATTAGCTGATATTTTTAAAGCATTGAGGGACTTTTATGTGCCAAAGAAGAATGTCCTGAGCGAACGTTATAGCTTCCGTGCCCGCAAGCAACAAAGTGGTGAGTCTCTAGCCGAGTATGTTGCCGCGCTAAAAGGGTTAGCAGCCTCTTGCGCATTTAGCGCGACGCTAGAAGAACAACTGAGAGATCAGCTAGTATATGGTATCAGTAGTAAAGAGCTGAGAACTAAGCTGTTGAGTGCTGCTTATGGACAAGAGCTAAACTGGGCTAAAGTGATGGACACGGTGAACAATTTTGAGTGCACATCCACGAGTCTTAGAGCGTTCCAGCAAGCTCTGCTGAGAACAGACATTGTGAGAGCCAGCAGCTACAAAGGGAGCGCCAGTGCGCACAGAAACGCGGCACACGACATGAAAAAGGGCGCCAGGGACACGGCGTGCTACCGGTGCCTCGGAGAGGGACATCAAGCAGCGACATGCAGGTACAAAGAGTTCCAGTGCAGAGCCTGCAACCGGAAGGGCCATCTGGAAAGGGCGTGCAGGTCCACTGCATCATCGGAGTCAGAGACAGCCAACCACGGCGGCAGCTCCAGATGGGGACCTAGGACGAGCAGGAGGGCCACTCCTGCAGAGAGGCAGACTCGCTACATCACCAGGGAGGAGTCTCCCCATGAGCAGCAAAGTGCATCGGAGGAAGAGACTGATTATGAGGACTACAGGGCCTCCAACAAAACCCACAAGCTGACCATCATCGAGGTAACAGGAACTGAAAAGACTTGGGGTTGTTTTCCGTTACCGGTAGGCCTAAAAATGATAATGAATATGTCAGACCATTTATGGTCATGGTGAGATGTAATGGTGTAAAGATCAAAATGGAGGTAGATACAGGCGCAGCCATGAGTATCATAAATGAGAAATTGTACAGACAGAGGCTAGCAAGTGTCAACTAATGCCATGTGATTTAAGTTTAAAAACTTATTCTTCAGAACCGATTCCATTGTTGGGTAAATTCCAAGTGAAAGTACAGTGTGGGGAGCAAACAGAACAGCTATCTTTGTTAGTGTGTAAGGGACATGGGCCAACACTGACGGGTAGAAACTGGATCCAGTTCTTAAAGTTAGACTGGTCTAGAGTGAACCATGTACCGGTGGTAGTAGATCCACTGACTGAGATGTATCAGAAATACTCCCAGGTGTTTGAGAGAGACAGGGGGGTCATTTCAGGAGTAAAAGCAAGGTTACAGGTGGTTAGCGACGCCACGCCCAAGTTTTGCAAAGCAAGATCAGTGCCTTATGCACTGACTACAGCAGTAGAACAGCAGCTAGACAGACTGCAAGAAAAAGTAGTATGGACCCCGGTAGAATATAGTGAATGGGCTACTCCCATAGCATGTATCCCCAAAACCAATGGAGAAGTCAGAATATGCGGGGATTATAAAGTGACAATAAAAACCCAGCCACTGAGGATGCACAAGCCAGTGCATCCTTAGTGCCGGTCCCAAGCCCGGACAAATGGGGAGGGTTGCGTCAGGAAGGGCATCCGGCGTAAAATCTTTGCCAAATCAAATATGCGGATCATAAATAAGACTTACATACCGGATTGGTCAAGGCCCGGGTTACCAACGACCGCCACCGGTACTGTTAACCAGCAGGGTGTCGGTGGAAACTATGCTACTGTTGGGCGAAGGAGAAGGAGAGGAGGAAAGCATGTCCAGAGGCAGCTAGAGAGGAGGAAGGGTAAGCATGTGGAGGTGAGAGTTGGAACTTTGAATGTTGGCACTATGACTGGTAAAGGGAGAGAGCTGGCTGACATGATGGAAAGAAGAAAGGTAGGCATACTGTGTGTGCAAGAGACCAGGTGGAAGGGGAGTAAGGCCAGGAGTATCGGAGGTGGGTTCAAACTCTTCTACCATGGTGTGAATGGGAGGAGAAATGGGGTAGGGGTAATTCTGAAGGAAGAGTATGTCAAGAGCGTGCTGGAGGTGAAGAGAGTGTCAGACAGAGTGATGAGTATGAAGCTGGAAATTGAAGGTTTATTGCTGAATGTTATCAGCGCATATGCCCCGCAAGTTGGGTGTGAGATGGATGAAAAAGAAGAATTCTGGAATGAGTTGGACGACATGGTGGAGAGGGTACCCAAGGAGGAGAGAGTGGTGATTGGAGCGGACTTCAATGGACATGTTGGTGAAGGGAACAGAGGTGATGAGGAGGTGATGGGAAAGTATGGAGTCAAGAAGAGAAATGTGGAAGGACAGATGGTGGTCGATTTTGCGAAAAGGATGGAAATGGCTGTGGTGAATACATATTTCAAGAAGAGGGAGGAACACAGGGTGACGTACAAGAGTGGAGGGAAGTGCACACAGGTGGACTATATCTTATGTAGAAGGCACCATCTAAAAGGGATTGGAGACTGCAAGGTGGTGACAGGGGAGAGCGTAGCCAGGCAGCATCGGATGGTGGTCTGTAGGATGACTTTGGAGACCAAGAAGAGGAAGCGAGTGAAGACACAGCTGAAGATCAAATGGTGGAAGTTGAAGAAGGAAGACTGTTGTGTGGAGTTCAGGCAGGAGTTAAGACAGGCACTGGGTGGTAGTGAAGAGTTGCCAGATGGCTGGAAAACCACTGCAGAAATAGTGAGGGAGACAGCTAGGAAGGTACTTGGTGTGTCATCAGGACAGAGGAAGGAAGACAAGGAGACTTGGTGGTGGAATGAGGAAGTACAGCAAATTATACAGAGGAAAAGGTTGGCAAAGAAGAAGTGGGATAGTCAGAGAGATGAAGAAAGTAGACAGGAGTACAAGGAGATGCAGCGTAAAGCAAAGAGAGAGGTGGCAAAGGCAAAGGAAAAGGCGTATGGTGAGTTGTATGACAGATTAGACACTAAGGAAGGAGAAAAGGACTTGTACCGATTGGCTAGACAGAGGGACCAAGCTGCAAAGGATGTGCAGCAAGTTAGGGCGATCAAGGATAGAGATGGAAATGTGCTGACAAGCGAGGAGAGTGTGCTAAGAAGGTGGAAGGAATACTTTGAGGGGCTGATGAATGAAGAAAATGAGAGAGAGAGAAGGTTGGATGATGTAGGGATAGTGAATCAGGAAGTTCAGCGGATTAGCAAGGAGGAAGTGAGGGCAGCTATGAAGAGGATGAAGAATGGAAAGGCAGTTGGTCCTGATGACATACCTGTGGAGGCATGGAGATGTTTAGGAGAGATGGTAGTGGAGTTTCTAACTAGATTGTTTAACACAATCCTGGAAGGTGAGAGGATGCCTGAGGAGTGGAGAAGAAGCATACTGGTACCGATTTTCAAGAACAAGGGCGATGTGCAGAACTGTAACAACTACAGAGGTATAAAGTTGATCAGCCACAGCATGAAGATTTGGGAAAGAGTAATAGAAGCTAGGTTAAGAGGAGAGGTGACGATCAGCGAGCAGCAGTATGGTTTCATGCCACGAAAGAGCACCACAGATGCGATGTTTGCTTTGAGAATGTTGATTGAGAAGTATAGAGAAGGCCAGAAAGAGTTGCATTGTGTCTTTGTAGATATAGAGAAAGCTTATGACAGAGTACCGAGAGAGGAGGTGTGGTATTGTATGAGGAAGTCAGGAGTTGCAGAGAAGTATGTAGGAGTGGTGCAGGATACGTATGAGGGAAGTGTGACAATGGTGAGGTGTGCGGTTGGAATGACGGATGGGTTCAAGGTGGAGGTGGGATTACATCAAGGATCGGCTCTGAGCCCTTTCTTGTTTGCAATGGTGATGGACAGGTTGACGGACAAGATCAGGCAGGAGTCTCCATGGACGATGATGTTCGCGGATGACATTGTGATCTGTAGTGAGAGTAGGGTGCAGGTTGAGGAGAGCCTGGAGAGGTGGAGGTATGCACTAGAGAGAAGAGGAATGAAAGTCAGTAGGAGCAAGATGGAATACCTATGCGCGAATGAGAGAGAGGACAGTGGAATGGTCAGGATGCAAGGAGTGGAGGTGACAAAGACATCTGAGTTTAAATACTTGGGGTCAACTGTCCAAAGTAACGGGGAGTGCAGTAGAGAGGTGAAAAAGAGAGTGCAGGCAGGTTGGAGTGGGTGGAGAAGTGTGTCAGGAGTGATTTGCGACAGAAGGGTACCAGCAAGAGTTAAAGGGAAAGTTTACAAGATGGTTGTGAGACCAGCTATGTTATATGGTTTGGAGACAGTGGCACTGACGAAAAGACAGGAGGCGGAGCTGGAGGTGGCAGAGTTGAAGATGCTAAGATTTTCACTGGGAGTAACGAAGAAGGACAGGATTAGGAACGATTATATTAGAGGGACCGCTCAGGTTGGACGGTTTGGAGACAAAGCAAGAGAGGCAAGATTGAGATGGCTTGGACATGTGTGGAGGAGAGATGCTGAGTATATTGGGAGAAGGATGCTGAATATGGAGCTGCCAGGGAAGAGGAGAAGAGGAAGGCCAAAGAGGAGGTTTATGGATGTGGTGAGGGAAGACATGCAGGTAGCTGGTGTGACAGAGGAAGACGCAGAAGACAGGAAGAAATGGAAAATCGGATGATCCGCTGTGGCGACCCCTAACGGGAGCAGCCGAAAGTAGTAGTAGATAAAGTGACAATAAACCCATGGCTAGAGGTAGACAAATATCCTCTGCCAAAGACAAAAGACCTGTTTGCTAAACTAGCAGGTGGCCAGTATTTCACCAAGTTAGACCTCACACAAGCATATCAGCAAGTAGAGCTGGATGATGAATCCAAGAAGTACCTAACTATAAACACGCCTAAGGGGCTGTATCATCTAAACAGGTTGCCACATGGAGTAGCAAGCTCCCCAGCAATATTCCAACGCATCATGGATCAGGTATTACAGGGGCTGCCAAGGGTGGTGTGCTATTTAGATGATATACTCATCACAGGGACAACAAAAGCCGAACACTGGGAAAATGTAGAACGAGTGCTGGAGCGGTTACAAGACAGAGGTGTAAGGGTGAACAAAGACAAGTGTGCCTTCTGCCAGCCAAGTGTTACATATTTAGGGCACAAAATAGACAAGGAAGGGTTACACCCCATAGAAGAGAAGGTAACAGCCATAGCAAATGCTCCCACCCCAAAGAATGTCACAGAACTGAGAGCATTCTTAGCCCTACTGACATATTATGGGAAGTTTATGGACAACTTATCCACCATCATAAAGCCTATGACTGAGTTGTTACAGAAAGACAAGTCATGGGTATGGTCTAAGTGCCAGGAAGCCTTTGAGAAGGCCAAGAGCCAGTTAACATCAGACAGTGCTGACTCACTTTGACCCCCAGCTACCACTATTACTAGCGTGTGATGCAAGTGCCTATGGGTTAGGAGCAGTGGTAGCACATAGAATGGCAGATGGTAGTGAACGTCCAATCGCATATGCCTCACGCACGCTTAGCAAGACTGAGATCAACTACTCTCAAATTGAGAAAGAAGCACTAGGCATCATTTTTGGGATACAAAAATTTAGGGACTACTTATATGGAAGGAAATTCATAGTGACGGATCATAAGCCTTTAGTAAAGATTCTAGGGCCAACAACAGGGGTGCCAGTGTTAGTCGCTGCCCGCCTGCAGAGATGGGCATTACTCCTCTCTGCCTATCAGTACGACATAGTCTACAAACCCTCCTTATAGCATGCAAATGCAGATGGTCTGTCCAGGCTCCCAGTA
This sequence comes from Lampris incognitus, assembly GCF_029633865.1. NCBI lineage: Eukaryota > Metazoa > Chordata > Actinopteri > Lampriformes > Lampridae > Lampris > Lampris incognitus. The sequence continues at coordinate 42,170,769 of NC_079213.1, read as the reverse complement.
CAGGGAGAAGCACCAACGAGTAACCCAGAGTACAGAGTGTCTTGGTTAGAAGCAATGCCAGTCTCAGCCAAAGATATTAAAATCCAAACAGATAAAGACAGGGTGCTCACAAAAGTTAGGCATTTTATACAGACAGGATGGCCTAAACATGTAGCAGATGAAGAATTAAAGCCATACTGGAACAGACGTGACGAGCTCACAGTGGAAAACGGGTTTTATTTTATTTTTTTTGTTGTTCAGATGAAAATATGAGGGGTTTAAAGTTCCTGGGGAGGAATGTAGTGTATTGATAAATGTTCTATCATTCACTGTGGATACGGAACTACTTATTGTTTACCGGATGTAACCCCGCCCAGAAAGGATATAAATATTAGGTGCAAAAGCGCCAAAACCCAGAACTGTGCTCTCCAATGCCTTGACAGTAAGGTGGACATGTACAGCCGAGAGATATGAATAAAAGCTCCTTTACATAAAGTCATCTCCGGGTACATTGTCCGTACGAACACAACAGATTACCCGTGAGTTTTTCTCGTACTTTCTCTGTTCGTCGGAGACTACCCGCAATTCAGATTACACGTGAGTTTTCTCGCACTTTCTCTGTCTGTTGGGGACTACCCACAATTTGGATTACCCGTGAGTCTTCTTGTACTTTCTCGGTTTGTTGGGGACTACCCGCAAAGTGGATTACCGGGCTCCTTTCGTTGCCGTGCATGTTTTCTGTGTTGACCGTTGTATGAACTACTAACAAAATACGCCAGTTGCCGGCGAACCCTATCTCTGCCTGGTGTCGTGCGCTTGGGGTCTTCCACAAACCCTAACAGGGACAGCGTCAGCTTTCACATGGATGGTGGTTTTAAGCACCTTTCAAAGTACCAAGTTCGTTGTTGTGGTTACACCGCCCCGAGCTGCCTCCCCGGCACGTTCAAGCCACTCCCCCAGCTCGGACGTGCCGGAAACATCCGAGCGCTCGGCTCGCGCTCTGAGGAGACGAGCGCTGCACTGCACCAGGTGTTTGCCATCATCCATCAGGCACACCTGCGACAATCAGGCAGCCCTCTACAAGAAGTCTCCCAGAACACCACTCCGTGCTTCGACGTACTGAACCCTGCGGCAAAGCTCTGACAAGCCCCCTAGCGTTCCTTGCTATTCTGTTTATTTCCCCAGTGTCTTACCTTCGTGTCTCTCTCTCTCCTCCCAAGACTCTCCCTCCGCGACTTCCACGGCTCCCCGCGTCTCCATTGACCCTCACGTTTTTCCCCGGACCTCTCCAGCGATTTCCCCCCGTGTCCCCCTACCTGGATTCCTCCTTTCGGACTCGACTTCCCGGATCTCGGACCTGGACTTCCTCGGACAACCCCTCTTGGATCACGGACTGGACTTTCCTGCCAGATGCACGCACATTATTTCAACACCTTGTCATTTACATACCGCACCATACGAACACTCACACATAGTTATATACGCAAACCACTGGACACCACACATAGTTTATTCACACATCCCACTAACAAAACGTTTCTTTGCACCATACATTCCCCTCCCCCAATAAAACCCCCTTTTTGGATTTTGAAGTCATCCTGTGTCTGTCTGCCTTGGATTTCGCCACACGGATCGGGTTCTGGTGCGCGAGCATAACATTGGTCTTTGAAAACCTCTTCGTGATTACCTAACACTTGCTGCAGTGTTGTCTTCTTTTCTGTCTGTGGGGCGTTCTCTGTCACTTTCATGTGTTTCAGCTCTCTTGCTTTGTGGCAGCTCTTTATTTCTTTCCACTTGAACTGTATCTCCTCCAACCAGCCTCTACCTAGCAGGCTGGGACCCTTTCCTTTCGCTACTATGAGCGGTAGCTTCTGACTTTGCTGCTGGTACACTACCTTCACCTGTGCTGCCCCTATCACCTTGACAAGTCTCTAACTTGGTTTTGACTGGCTCAAGACTACTATTCTCTTTACATATCATCTGGAAGGCGTGTTCATTTTCTACCGTGATACTGCAGCCTGTATCTATCTCAAAGCTAGCCTCGCTTCATCAGATTTGCGGTTGCGTGAGTCAAACTTGTACCTCTGCACTATTTCGCTTGGCTTTGGATCAAAGTGATTCTTCATCAGAATTACAAGTTGCTGGTAGGTCTTGTCTTTCGGCTTCACTGGGCTCAGGAGGCTACGCATCAGACTGTATGTCGATGCCCCGACGACACTTATGAGTATAGCTCTCTGTCTGTCTCCATCGTCAACCGCATTGGCCGCAACAAACTGATCTGTATTTCACAATACTCTTCCCACGTCTGATTTTGCGCATCAAACGCCGCCAGCGTGCCAATCGTCGCGGTAGCCATGTTTTCTCTTTAGCTAGCTACTTTCCCCCTCTTCTAGCCGACAAACCTCCGTTCACGTTAGCTGCTAGCCGTCTTCTCCCTCGTTTCACTTCTGGCCACAAATCCATCTGCAAACGTCCTCATATGTTCCCAAACTGACCTCGTCGCCAATAAATGTTTTCCTAGGTTGATGAATCGAGCAAGCATGGATCAATGTTTACTTTCTTTTAATGAACGTCTTGCAGCATGGAACATTATTACATGTGCATCACTGTCTGGCTAGTCTGAACTAGTCTAGCACTCTGCAGTTATACTGTATCATCTAACTAATGGTAAGGTAGGAGCGGCCTGGTGGTATAACAGGTATATATAGTTCAAGATGCCACAGGCACTTATCTTGAATGAGGGGGGGGGGGGCAAATCCCTCCGCTGATGCTTGTAGGCCTCCGGTGGACTCGGCTCCGTGGCTGTTGCCGTCCGGTTCACGTCCTTCTACTTCAGCCTCAGAGTCCTTTTATCTGTCAACTGCTGCCAATTATGCCAGGCGCCACACCTGACGCTGCTCAAGTCAATTAGGGCAACTAGCACAGGTCGTTAGGTGTGAGGCAACTTCTCCTTTTTCAGTTCAGACAGTCCAGTTATAAAATGTCCGTACAAAACACCTTTACAACCAATGCTGTGCAATTGTCCATACCCATCACATTATACTCAGCAATTGTTAATACATACACGTCAATAAAATTAGTTACCCTTCCCCACTCAAATTCACTCCCACTTCCCTGCACTGGTTCCCCCTGGTGCCCCCTAGCGACAAGAACAGTTGCACTGGTGTCTTGGTCTAACCAAATTTCAGTTACAAACATCAAATTGAGATTGTGCTCGATGACAAAATCACTGATTAAAATAGTTTTCCTGTCAAAGACGTGATGTTTAGTGTTGTAAGTGTTATGAGTTAAACAGGACTATTATTCTTTTATGGGGTCCCCGGACCCTTTAGGGCGTCACACAGGAAGTAAATGTGTTCTGTCTGTCAGTCTATTGTGTATGTGCCGTGTGAGTAATCGCGGACGGCTAGTGCACTGGAATTCGGCCATGTATCGGTCCCATTCAGTCCAGTAAAGCTTTCTTATTATCAAGTAAACGTGTCGTTCCAGTTACTACATTTTTGGCGCCGAGGATAAAACGGGAGATAGAAGGCTGAAGTTTCGGCGAATAAAACTACATCTGATCGGTGTTTGCTAGCTAGTTGAGCTAAGTTCATGAGTTCGAGTGAGAACGCCGACAGAGGAAACGGCACCAGGGCCACGTTTGGGACTATCGGCGAGTTTGTGGAGGAGAACGGGGACTGGACGGAATATTATGTGGAACGGTTGAAACTGTGGTGATACACTATTGAGGGTAGATTAAGCAGGGGCTGCTGCTCCTTTAAGGCAGACATTCAGAGTGCTGACGTAGGCACTGCTTAGGGTTTCCGAGGTGGAGCCATGTTTGCAGCAACCTAGCGGTTAGCTGGTTGCTACGAGAGATTGTGCTGTATCGGTGTTGTTTTGTGTGGCGAGTAAACGGGATTGACTCGACTCGATCTCTCCGTCTCCTCATTCCTGCACTCCCATAAGACACTTTATCTGTGCTAACGGAATTACCGATGAGGATAAACAGCGCTCAGTTCTACTGAGTGTGTGTGGTGTGAAGACGTACAAATTAATGAAGAATTTGGCAACACCACAGAAACCAGGCGACCTTTCATTTGATGAGCTAGTCAAGGATCAGGATCGCCACAATCCCAGGCCATCGGTGATCGTCCAGAGGTGTTGACATATATGAAATGTGTGCTCTAAATTGTAGAAGTAAAACTATATTTTTTTATTAACACATAGGCAAACTTCAGTACATGCGGGTACTGTATGATGGACAATGATAACAGCCAATGAAATGCGCTGAGATTGACATGTGGTCTCTGCGTATATAGCAGTGCATCTGTCAATAACGTTTCTCTTTCTACGTTGAGAAGAACTGACACCCCACTGTGTATTTATTCCTCCGTAGAGTTAGCATATATTTGGGTCTAGCACTGGGTCTACACGCCAGAATCGCTGAACAGTTTAACTCTGACAGCAGGTTATGGGCCCAAAGTTACCCAGAGATAGTTATCAAGCGATTTGCCACCGAGAGAAATACCGCAACGTACCGCGTGTGTGGGTTAGCATGCTAGCACCATGAGCAGAAGGGTCGCCGAGTCAAATAGCAGGGGCGAAAGACCCACGATGGGAAGATCGAGCAGCCGTTGGTCTAGACTAGTCTTTCACAGAGATGAGAAGAACTGTGAACTGTGGGAGACGAAATTGTTGGGCCATCTTCGGTTACAAGGGCTAAAGAACACTATTTTAAATGAGCCTACCGACGACGATGGACGGGCAGTAGATGGAGCGAGAAATGCCGAGGTCTATGCTGAGCTAATCCAGTTTCTGGATGATAAAAGTGTCGCTGGTGATGCGGGAAGCAGCGGGCGATTGGCGGAAAGCGCTGAAAATCCTGAGACTATTATGCAGGGAAAGGGAAGCCGCGTATCATTAGCCTGTATACGGAACTGACGTCACTTCAGAAGTCGAGCAGTGAGCGTGTGACTGAATACGTTATCCGCGCAGAGACAGCCAGCACCGCATTGAGAAATGCTGGCGAGACACTGAGTGATGGGCTGTTAGTAGCAATGATTTTGAAGGGACTACCAGAATCATTCAAACCGTTCACTATTCATATCACGCAAAGTGATGTGACAAGGCCTTTCAAAATGAAACCACGGAGCCACGAGGACACAGAAAAAGCATGCAACAACATCCGACGACAACGTCATGAAGGCGCGAGTGCAGCCGAGTGCGAGATCCGCTCTGATGAGCACTGGTGATCAGGGAGCCAGAGTGCGGAAATAGTGTGCTTCAGATGTGGCCTGAAAAGACACAAAGCCAGAGCATGTCAACGTAAGCAGTGGTGTAGTCAGTTCAAAAGCACCACATATCGGGATGCAACCACATGACACCACAGTCATTGGCTGTATCACCAATAATGACGAGATGGCCTACAGAGACGAGATTCAGCACCTCACATCATGGTGTACTACCAACAATCTTGTCCTCAGTGTGCAGAAGACGAAAGAGCTGATTGTGGACTTAAGGAGGTCTAGAAGCAGCAGCCACTCCCCCATACACATCAATGGGGTGGAAGTGGAGCGTGTTTCCAGCTTTAAATTCCTTGGAGTTCACATCAGCGAGGACCTTTCATGGACATTAAACACCCAGGCCCTTGTGAAAAAGGCCCAACAACGCCTGCATTTCCTGAGGAGGCTGAGGAGCGCCCATCTACCCCTCCAAATTCTCACCAACTTCTACCACTGCACCATAGAGAGCATCCTGACCATCTGCATCTCAGTGTGGTACAGCAACTGCACCTCAGTAGACCAGAAAGCTCTGCAGCGGATCGTCAAGGCGGCCCAGCATATCACCGGTACCCAGCTCCCAGCCATAAAAGACAGTTATCACAAACGCTGCCTTCGAAGGGGTCTGAGCATCAGCAGAGATCCCACCCACCCTAACCATGGACTGTTCTCCCCCCTGCGCTCTGGGAAGCGCTACAGGAGCCTCAGAGCCCACACGACCAGGCTCAAAAACAGCTTCTTTCCACAAGCTGTTGCCCACCTGAACCTGGTTACCCACTGAATGTCTGTAGATATTTTTAAATATTTTGTACTCTTGCTTTTTTTTTTTTAACTTATTTTTAGATTTTGGTCCTCATGTGTATATATCTTATACTGTGTTTGTCTGTGTCTGTCTTTCACTGTTCAGTGAAGCCACAGCGCTCATTTTATTTTTAACATGTGCCTGCACATTGTTTTTAATGACAGTAAATTGAATTTAATTGAATTGAACCTGCAGACGGAGACAGCGGCGGGACAACGAGCGACAAGTGTCTGAGGAGGCGAGCAACAAAGCGTATGCATTCCAGACGAGCGGCAGGGACGTGGAGATCCAGCCAGGGCGCGGTGTCAAGATGAGAGGTCTGATGGTGGACATGGAAGCAACTTCACATATCATCACGGATATAGCAAAGTTCAAGAAATTGGACGACAGGTTCCAGGCCGAGACACACTGCGTGGAGTTGGCTGATGGAACAAGGAGCAACGGAATCGCAGAGCGCAGAGGAGACGCGGAGGTGTGCTTGATCGACAGCAGAGGGCGACGCCACAACACGACGCTGAGACGGGCGTTGTACATCCCCTCATACCCGCAGGACATCTTTTCTGTGAAAGCAGCTACTGCCAGCGGAGCGACCGTAATCTTCAGGGAAGGAAAGGACGTTCTACGAGACAGAGACGGTACACAATTCCACATTCATGAGCATAACAGACTGTACTACTTGCACACAGTAAATGATGAATGTGATGACCAATGTAAAGCGTGATTTGATATACAGACATGGCATGAGATTCTAGGGCACTGTAATTACGATGATGTTCAGAAATTACAAAATGTTGTTGATGGTATGACAATCAAGGGCAAAGTAGACAAACCTACTCTGACATTGCGAAGTGTGCACTCAGGAAAAATATATCCAAACTAGGAATAGGGAGCCTGATGTGAGAGCCAAAGCAGCTCTAGAGTTGGTACACACAGATCTAGCGGGACCAATAGACCCAGAGTCCAGAGGCGGGTATAGGTTTGCGTTATCATTCACAGATGACTATTCCAGCGCAGTGTTCGTGTATTTTCTAAAAAATAAGAGTGACACGGTGCAAGCAACAGAGAAGTTTCTTGCTGACACAGCCCCATACGGGAAAATTAAATGTATCAGTTCTGACAATGGTACAGAATTCATGGGAAAGTATTACCAGGCACTGATCAGCAGAACTGCAATTAAGCATGAGACCTCAGCACCATACTCACGACACCAGAATGGTACAGCTGAGCGAAACTGGCGAACGCTGTTTGACATGGCGAGGTGTATGCTAATAGAGAGCGAGTTGCCAAAAGTGTTATGGACCTATGCAGTGCAGACAGCAGCTGTAGTGAGGAACAGATGCTTTTGCAATCGCACAAAACAGATGCCTTACTTAATGTTGACAGGAAAACGGCCTAACATTTCTAGGATGCAAAAGTTTGGGTCAGTGTGTTATGCCTATAAGCATGACAAAAGAAAACTAGACTTGGGGTGTGAGAAGGAATCTTTGTCGGGTACGACAAGAATAGCCCAGCCTACATGGTCTATTATCCTGACAATGGGAAAGTGCAGAAGCACAGACTGGTGAAGTTTGTGACAAAAACGATTGCAGAGCAGCAGACACAGACTGACATGACACCTGATGACGATGACTTCGAGGTGCAGAATAGGGCTAGCAAGACCAGGTAAAATACTGATGTGAGTCCAGGATGTACTCAGAGCCAGGTCTTAGTAACTAGGCCTGAGGTGAACAGCCAAACACAGACGGGTGAGCCCTGCCATGAGCCTACACGATACCCTTCTAGAGTGAGGAAGGAACCAAGTTATTTAAGTGAATATGTATCTGGTGAGGAGAGTGATGATCAGGTACTGACGAACATAGATTACTGTTACAGACTGATGTGTAATGTACCCTTAACATTCAGGGAAACGGTAACCTCAACTACCTCAAAGGAATGGATTAATGCAATGGATGACGAAATGCAGTCGCTCAGAGAAAATGACACATTTACCCTGACCAACTTACCTGAGGGTAAGAATGTAGTGGGGGTAGATGGGTATATGCGATTAAGAACAATGTTGATGGATCTGACAAATACAAGGCACGGCATATAGCTAAGGGATAAAGTCAAAAGCTGGGTGTAGACTATGAGGAGATATTTTCTCCTACTGCTACCTTGACCAATATCAGAGTGCTGATGCAAAAATCAGTGTAGGAAAACCTGATTTTACATCAGATGGATGTCAATACTGCCTACCTACATGCCCCAATAGATTGCAAGATTTTCATGGAACAACCAGAGGGTTACGAGGTGAAATCTAGTACAAATGAAAAGTTGGTGTATAAGCTAGAAAAGTCATTATATGGGTTAAAACAGTCAGGCAGGAACTGGAACAAAATGTTGCATGGGTATCTGAACGAAAATGAGTTTTTGCAAAATCCAGCTGATCATTGTGTTTACCCAAGGGAAACAGAAAATGAGAAAGTGATAGTTATAATATAGGTTGATGACTTAATTATTGCCGCCAGTGATGAAAATGCACTGAAGGTTGTAAAGGAGATGTTCACAGCAAAATTCAAGATGAAAGACTTGGGTAAATTGAAACATTTTCTTGGTATTGATTTTGACCAGTGTGATGAATGTGTGAAAATGTCACAGAGGAAGTATGTGGAGAACATGCTAGAAAGGTTGGACCTGCAAGATTGCAAACCTAGAGCAACACCGTGTGAACAAAAATTGAACTACACTAATGATGCAGAAATGTTGAGTGATGCCAGACAATACAGCGATAGTAGGTAGCCTAATATATCTCACTACATGTACGAGACCTGATCTAAGTTTTGTAGTAAGTAAACTGTCACAGTACTTTACTGAGCAAACAGAAGAGCAATGGGTTACTGTAAAACATGTACTGAGATGTCTGAAAGGCACAATTGACAAAGAGTTGTGTTACAGGAAATGTGACGATGAGAAACTATGGCTATGGCTAAACTATGGCAGCACAACTGGTTATTGTATAAGCCTAAATGAAAATGGTCCTTTGGTTTCTTGGAAAACCAAAAAGCAGCCCACTGTTGCACTGTCCACTTGTGAGGCAGAGTATATGGCGTTAGCCGCAACTACACAAGAGTGTATGTACCTAGTGCAACTACTAGAAGGTATTGACAGACGTCAGTACGCACCACCTAAGGTCTATGAGGATAACCAAGGTGCAGTAGCGTTGGCAAAGAGTCCTGTAAGCAGACAGAGATGTAAGCACGTTGACATTAAGTACCACTTTGTAAGGTCAACTGTGAATGATGGAAAAATAAGTCTGGAGTATTGCTCAACAGACCAGATGGTAGCAGATGTGATGACGAAACCCGCAAAAAAAATTAAGTTGGTTAAGTTTGCAAAGTTTATGTTTGGAGAGTAACGGTGTAAGTTAAAGGTTACATGATGCAAGGTAGAAAACCTTATGATGTTTTGAGTTAAGACCATGAACAACGTGAGAGCAAGTGGGGGTGTTGACATATATGAAATGCGTGCTCAATTGTAGAAGTAAATCTATATTTTTGTATTAACACATAGGCAAACTTCAGTACATACGGGTACTGTATGATGGACAATGATAACAGCCAATGAAATGCGCTGAGACTGACATGTGGTCTGTGCCTATATAACTGTGCATCTGTCAATAAAGTTTCTCTTTGTACGTTGATTCTGGTAAGAGAAGAACTGACGCCCCACTGTGTATTTATTCCTCCGTAAAGTTAGCATTTATTTCGGTCTAGCGCTGGGTATGCACTCCAGAATCGCTGAACAATTCAACTCTGCCAACAAGAAGTTTAAATTCAACTTGTGGAAGTCAGGACAGTCCGTAGCCCAGTTTGTAGGAGAGTTACTTCAGTTCTCAGAGCATTGTGAGTACGGGCTGATTGTTACGGCCACGGGTGTGTCCGTGTCCATATAGTTGTTTTGTGTTGCCTTTTTGTATTTAACTCTGACTCTACATTCAGGTATCCGCCAGGTGCTCCTCATCACCTAAACAACCGGTCAACAAATCGTCCAATTTCCATCAGCTGTGCAGTCTCCCATTTAAACCCCCCACATGTCTTCAGTTCACCGGCCAGCTAGTTTAGTTTGTGTGATTTTAGTTAGTATGATGTAGCCGCTTTGTGTTGATGTCTTTTGTTTCTGTAGCTACTTTGTATTTGTAATGTCTGGCCCATTTTCGGTTGTTTGCATTTTCGACTTTTGAGTTATGTTTAGTGTTTAGTTCTTTTGGGCAAGGGGATCAAGGTAAGATGCCCATGGGCAAACACCCCATCACGTAGCTTACCTCTGTTAGACACACTAGGTTAGGAGCAGTTGCCACCTTCTGTCTTTAGGCTTGGTGCTTTTCAGCACTGTCAAGGATGGGTTACTTTTGTTGGTAGTTTATTGTTTTGGCAACCGTTCGGTTACCTTGTCCTGTCATGGTGTCAATGAATACTTGTATTTTATTATATTTAAACGTTTGTCTCACTGTGTTGTACCCTCACTGCTACCAGTACACTAATTGTTGCACCCTCTTCAGACCAAGGGTCGTAACACTTGTGTTAGAGGACATGCTCCGTGACAGATTTGTAGTTGGCAGTAATGACGACAGGATTCAGCGTTGTTTAGTAAGGGAGACCACGTTAACTTTCAAGAGAGCATTGGAATTGGCTCAATGAATGGAAATGGGTGATGACAATGCGAAAGACATTCAGAGTGTGTGCTGGTGCGCAGGAGGGGGATGTGCACCAGGTTAGGAGGGAGGCAGGTCTCGAGCAGTGGAGTGTTTCAGATGTGGAGGGGCACATTATGCAAATAACTGCAAGTTCAAGGAGGCAGTGTGTCAAAACTGCAATCTAAAAGGTGTAGGGGTGCTAAGGGTAAAACAAAGACTCGGCAGGGTAATGCTACCTTTAGGAAGCCACAGTCAGCTGCACACTATTTGAAAGACTCTGAGGAGGGGAGGAATGCTCCTACACTGCTCAACGTGAATGAGCCACAGGCAGAGTTAAAAAAAAGTGCAGCAAGGGTTCTAAGGGCAAAACAGAGACTGAGCGGACAACACTGCCTTTAGAAAGCCACAGTCAGCAGCACACTACCTGGATACAGAGCAGGAGGAGGAATGCTTTGTCAACATGTTCAAGGTGAATGAGCCACATGCTGAGCCTATCTACGCCACCGTGGTAGTCAACGGAAAAGAGATGAGGATGGACGTTGACACAGGGGCCTCTGCCTCTATCATCAGGGAGGAGACCTACAGAGAGACTTGAGGTGATACCAAGGCACCCACTATCACCCCAGCGAGTATTAATCTACAGATGTACACAGGATATACCATTGGTTGGTACACTAGAGGTGGACATTCAGTGTAACAGCCAGGAGGGGGCCCAGGACTGGCTCTAGAAAATTAAGCTGCACTGGGGTGAGATTAAACACACAGGGGTGATTTGAGGATGTCGTTCAAAAGTATGCTGAGGTTTTCAAGAATGAGCTGGGGGCACTGTGGGGAACTACAGTTAAACTGCATGTAGATCCTCAGGCTACCCCTTGCTTTTTCAAGCCCAGAAGAGTATCCTCTGCTGTGAAAGGCAAAGTGGAGGAAGAGCTGGACAAACTACAGAGGCTGGGAGTCATGCAGGCTGAGAACCTCAGGTTCCCAGCCTGGGCGACCCCCGTTGTCCCAGTTCTCAAGAGCGATGGCACGGTATGTATCTGTGGAGACTATAAACTCACCATCAACCACGCCTCCCAGCTAGATGAATACCCTCTCCCGACAGTGGAGGACCTGTTTGCAACCCTGGCTGGTGGTAAGACATTTTCAAAACTAGACATGAGCCATGCCTACCAACAGTTCATGGTGGACGAGGACTCTAAACGGTTCACCACAATCAACACCCACAAGGGGTTGTTTAGGTACAACCACCTAGTGTTTGGAGTGGCCTCCAGCCCAGCCATTTTCCAAAGGACAATGGACAGTCTGTTGCAGGGTATTCCCCATGTAGCAGTTTATCTGGATCATGTCCTGGTCACTGGAGAGACCGAGGAGGAGCACCTCGGCAACCTGGAGCAGGTGCTAAAGACACTCTCAGAAGCAGAGCTCCACTTGAAGCATAACAAGTGTATTTTCCAAGCGTGACATACCTGGGCCACACTATCACAGCCCAGGGTTTGTGTCCAGTGGAGGACAAGGTCAGGGCCATCAAGGAAGCTCCAAGCCCCAAAAATGTGCCTGAGCTCAGGTCATTTCTAGGCATGGTGAACTACTATGGTAAGTTCCTCCCAGACCTCTCAACATGGCTGGTGCCTATGTACTCACTACTCTGCAAAGGCTCTCGTTGGGAGTGGGGGCCTGCACACGAGACAGCTTTCACCAATGCGGAAAAAAAACTACTGCATTCAGCGAGGCTGCTGGTTCATTTCGACCCAGACAAAGAGATCATCCTGCCCTGTGATGCCTCACCAAATGGTGTCAGGGTAGTGCTTTTACATGTGATGGACGGGTCAGAAAAACCCATTGGATTCGCATCACGGTCATTGACATGAGCTGAGAAGGGCTACTCCCAGCTAGACAAGGAGAGTCTAGCTGTTGTGTTTGCTGTTAAACGTTTTCATCAGTACCTCTACAGTCAGGCATTTACCATATGTACTGACCACTGATTAGCCTTTTTAGTGAGCTTAAGTGTATTCCTTCCATGGCATCAGCGAGAGTACAGCGCTGGGCCCTCACGCTGTCAGCCTACCAGTACACTATAGTCAACAGAGCAGGGGAGGAAAACACACATGCGGATGCTCTGAGTTGGCTCCCTTTGCCTGACACACCCACCCAGACCGTGGTGCCTCCAGAGACAGTTTTCTTGCTGGAGAGACTGTCAACTTCTCCTGTGAAAGCCAAACAAATCAAACGGTGGACAGAGAGGGACCAGGTCCGGTATCAGGTGAAAAGATTCCTCATTCAAGGTTGGCCCCCTGTGGTAGAGGATCAGAGACTGAGGCCTTATGCTAAATGAAAAGATGAACTGAGCGTCCAAGACGGCTGTGTTCTCTGCGGCTCCAGAGTGGTGGTCCCACCTCAGGGGCATTCACAAGTAATGGAAGAGATCCATGAGGCCCACCCAGGGGCCTCCTGTATGAAAAGCTTAGCCAGGGCATGTGCATGGTGGCCTAACATTGACCAGGATCTAGAAAACAAGGTGAAATCCTATTCCTAGTGTCAGATAAACCAAAAAAGAGCACCGCCCGCCCCAATCCATCCATGGAAGTGGCCTGACCACCCGTGGTCCAGACTACATGTGGACTTGGGCAGCATCATCGGTGGGGAGGACATACTGCAGGGGAGGGGGCGCACTCAACAGGTAAGTCACTGACACTCTCCATCTCTGCATGGCTGGACTGATCACAGACCCAGGAAGCAGTGCGATCATGTTCACCCGGGTTCCGCCATGAGGATGAATCCGCTACTGAATGCTCGGCCTCACTGTCAGGCTCTGACACTGCCGTTTCAGGATCAGGCATGTGCAGCGTAGAGGTGTCATGGGACACTGTCAACACCCTGGACAAGATCACCCTCCATAACCAGTGTGTTGTCGAGAGGGAGGAAGTTGACTGAGAGGAGGAGGTTCCTGTGGACAACCCTCACACGACTATTGCGGTCCCTGATCCTGTAGATGTGGAACTGTGGCTTGGAAGCAACAACAGTGTGAACATTCGGCTCCCACTTGTCGTCTAGTTTCCGCTTGCCTCTGTTCGCCACTAGGACCCGGTCACTGACAAAAAGAGGTAAGCCCTTGACTCTTTGTTGTACTGGTCCGACTGATGTTTTCGCTCCACAGACGAGTTCTTCTGGGCCAGCAACATGGCAGACTGGAGATCGGCAGCCAGAGACTTCACATATTGATTGTAGTCGCAGACTGACTCGTCACGCAGGACGTTCTTGAACAACAGATCTACTGGCAGGCGCAGAACCCTCCCAAACATCAAATAGAATGTGGCAAAGCCAGTCGTCTCATGCTGCGTGCAGTTGTAGGCAAAGGTCATGATTTGGACCATTTGAGGCCACTTGTGCTTTGACTTTGGCGGGAGGAACCCAACATGCTACCCAGAGTACGATTGAAACGTTCGGTGCCCCCATTCCCCCATGGGATGGTATGGGGAGGTTTGGGACTTCCCAACGCCTGACAACTCCAGAAGCTCAGCAGTCAGCTCGCTTTCAAAATTAGCCCCCTGGTCAGAATGAAGGTGCTACGGGAAACCATAGACACAAAAAACGTTTTCCCACAGGTACTTGGCCACCCGCTTTGCAGTATGGTCTTGACAGGGGAAGGCATGTGCTAACTTGGTAAAATGGTCAGTTATGACGAGAACATCCACAGACTTTTTGTTGTTGTCTTCAGCATACCAAAAGACGATACACACAAGTTCCAGTGGAGCCGAAGTTGTAATGCTCTCCAGCAGAGCCCTTGCTGCCGGCTCTGGAGTCTTGCTGAGCACGCATCTGGGACAGTTCCTGACATAGCTTCGCACATCCCTCTCCATATCGTACCAGAAAAAGTGCTGACGGACCAGCGACAATGTACGAAGCTGACCCTGGTGACCAGTCAGGTCATGAACGCCACCCAAGGCCTGCGATTTCAGGGAGTCTGGAAGAACGAACTGGAACCTCCTGTGTTTGGTCACTTGGTCCTTTGAGACTCTGTACGGGGTTCCATCCACCACGGTAAGTTTCTCCCATTGCTTCAGAATCCGTAACACCATCATGCTCTCCTTATCCTACTCACGCCTCGAAGGTCTCCGCTTCCTCTCAACGACAGGCTCTGACAGGAAACGCTGACGTAGAGGTTTGACAAAGGGAGTCCTGCTGAGCGCATCAGCTACCACATTCAGTCTGCCCGGGACATGTTTGATCTCAAACGAGTATGGGGAAGTTTAGAGACCCAGCACTGCTCACACGCATCCAACCTCGGCTTCGTCATGATGTATGTGAGTGGGTTGTTGTCAGTCCAGACGGTGGATTTGTGGCCCTTGAGCCAGTGGCTGAATTTGTCACACACGGCCCATTTCAAAGTGAGGAACTCTAGTCTGTTAGTAGGATATGTCGCTTGGCTGCAACTGAGGGCTTTACTGGCAAATGCGATGGGTTGGGCTTTGTCTTCGCGGGCAGGGACCTGGGACAACACTACACCCAAACCATCCAGAGAGGCATCAGTAGAGAGGATGAACAGCCTGTTGAAATCTGGATGGGCCAGAACGACGGAGTGAAGCAGTGCAGACTTCAGGCCCTCACAAGCCGGATCCCAGTCCTGGGGAGTCAGTGTGTGGAACGTCCCCGCTCTCCCGCAGCTTCTAGAGCCCTTCGGCTTGCGCTTCTGTCCTCCAGTCAAAGCAAAGAGAGGCTTTGCCATCTTTGAACAACCAGGGATAAAATGCTGATAGTACAGCGCCATGCCAAGAAAAGACCTAATCTTCTTCTGGGAGAGGGTGCAGCCATCAGCTTCCATCAGATCATCTTTCTGGAACCCGGAGATGACAGTGACCTTTTCCTGGTCAACAGAGACTCCACTGAAATCAACCACATGACCTAGGAATCTCACAGACTTCCTCAAAAAGTTACACTTCTTCCGTGAGAGCTTCAGGTTACTGGCTCTGAGTCTGGTAAAGACGACCTCCAGCCGCCCCAGTGCTTCTTCCTCCAACGGAGCAAACACCAGCAGGTCATCCAGGTAACAGAGGAGGCTGGAGAAGTTGAGGTCACCGAAAATGCTAAGCATCATGCGCATGAAAGACGCCGGACTGTTGCACAGACCTTGGGGGAGCCGATTATATTCATACAGGCCGAGGGGTGTTGTGAAGGCTGTGAACCTCCTGTCAGACTCATGGAGCGGGATGTTGTAGAACCCTGAAGTCAGGTCCATGGTGCTGAACAGGGCGTTTCCTCCCAGGGCAGCGAGGCAGTCCGCCTGATGGGGCAACGGGTGAGCATCTTTGACAGTGTTGGCATTGAGACATCGAAAGTCGGTGCAGATCCTCAGGTCTCCATTCTTTTTCCAGACCATCACGAGGGGGGAGGCATACTCACTGATCAATTTACTGATAATGCCTTTCATCTCCATGCCTGACAGCACCTCTCTCAGCTGTTGATAGTGGCCGGAGGGGACACGGCGGTAAGGGAGGCGGAAGGGGCGGTCATCAGAGAGATGGATGCGGTGGACGAACCCCTTCGCTTCTCCACAATCCAAATTATCCCTGGAGAAGACATCCTGGTAAGAGAGCAAAAGTTCAGCCAACTTCCTCCTACAACTCTGTTACCTCACAGCCATCAACATCAATGTCTCCCAAGCCACAATCCTTCAGCAGCTGCACCGGGTCTCCAGCTGACTGGGGAGGCGTACTAGGTGAGTCAGAGGCGTCGATACCCGATCTGCACATCCCCTGAGTGATAGGCAAATCTTCCACAGCCAGGCAGGGGAAAACATCAGCTATCTTGGCGTTCCGGCGCAGTGTTATGAGTTTAGGTGTCGGGTTCAATACCTTGACAAGCACCCAGCGGTCCCCCAACATGGGTGTCACAACTCGTCCCACCAGGATGTTTCTGGGCGTCGAACGAGCAGCAGTCGGCTCCACCATCACGGTGCTCCCAGGTGAGATAGGAGACCCACTGGGAAGCTTCCCCCACACCACATACTCGCACTGGGGAAGGAGTGTGACAGCCTCTCTCAGTCACACAGTACCCACAACATCTGGCACCTCCGGCTCCTGACCACCGGGAAATACAGCTCAGCAGCTGGAGAAACTGCTCACAATCAGGATCAGTGTTGCTTGAGGAGATAAGCTTCCAATACATGTCATCCCCCTTCATTTTCTGAATGATAGGTCTGAGAACATTGCTCCCTACAATAAACTCATCCTTTTGGTTCGGAACAACGAATGATGGAACAGTGAATTTAAAACCATAAACATCAATCTCCAACTCAAATGCACTTTGGTCTAGTCATACCACCACCACAACCAACAAGGACAACATTGGGTGGCGCTGGCTGGGGACAGGGTAGAGCCCCAGAATCTCTAAGCTCACTCTCTGCAGCGTCACTGAGGGTACATGACATACTGCCCGAATCTAGCATACCTTTCAACACAACTTTGTCATCAATCTTAACAGGAGCATAAAACAACCCACTACTCTGCTGTACTCTCTGAGAGCCTGTCAGTATGTCTATCTCATCTCCAGGTGACGCACTACAGGTCTGTACATAAAGTGAATGCAAGTCTTCTTCTTTACTGAGGGTTAAATAACTACTGCCCCTGCTACCCCTCTCATCACACGGGCACTCTAGTTTAAATCAGCAGCGGGAGACTATGCTGGCATAACTGGGGGCTGGGGGCCCGTGGGGCATACATTCACAAAGTGCCCAGGCTGATGACAGTGGAGACAAAGTCTGCGAAACCTGCAGTGTGAATAGGTCGTGTGACTACTGTCACCACACACTGAGCATGCGGAACTGGACCGAGCGTGAGTGCGTTCTGGCATACTGGAATAGCCTCCTGACTGGCGGGGTTGGATCTGGGGCCGGCGGAAGTTACTCTGAGACCGGTGAGAGTAGTTCTGGGACTGGGTGGGAGCCTGGCCCGAGGTAGCTAGCGTTGCCATACACAGAGACAGGACCTTGTCAAACAGGGCGGTAACCTGCTGAACGTTCGCATCAGTAACAGGCACAGTAGGCATAGGCGGAGACTGAGCGGCCAACACAGGGGGTTGTTGAGACTGACTGGGAACAAGAGTATATGCAGTGGCAGGTGCAGACGAAACCGGTGGGGAGGTTACCACGACAGGCTGGTGCTGTGTGCCACAGTGAGGGGCTGGCACCATCCATTCATGTGTGCAGACTGAGACGTTTGCGTGTTGGGGATGGGCAGCTGTGCTCTTCAGACTCCTCACATGACCATCCAACCTCTCCTGGACTTCAGCTGCTGTCCACTGCTCCACGGGCTTGAACTGGAAATACACTGCCAGTCTGGGGTCAGGGCAATGAGTGATAAACATCATGACTACCTCAGCACTCGGATCCTCAACACTCTTGTCTCGCCTGCGGAGGCTCTCATCAGCAACATCAATGCCTTTGTTCAGTCAGATCCAATAATCCATTGCACTCTCTGATACGCGCGGCACAGTCCCATAAAAGCCCTTCATAGGCATGCTGGAGTATGTGAGTTCGCTGAAATTGCGCTTGAGGATGTCAAATATTGTGGTAGGAAGCTCAGCGGGACTGACTCCAGGACAACTACGGAGTGACACTTGCACCACATCCCTAGCTTTACCACTCAACCTGCTCATTATCAGGTCAGACCTCTCAGCATCTTAGCCGCAGGCCATCCTGCTCATGTAGCTCCTCACCATATCTTCCCACTCATGAATGGAAAATGTCTCAGATTTGTCACCTTTAAAAAGGGGAGGGGGCTTAGACTCTGACTGGACTATGACTTTAAGTTGTGTGGGATCGATAGTTACATTCTGGTTGTCTAGAGGCTGGGACTGAGACTGGGGGCTGCTGGCCAGGTGCATGGCATGGAAGCTAGCAGCGATATTGTCACTAATCTGCTTAGCTAAATCAGTAATAACACTGCCCAGTGTTTCAGTAGTAACAACAACTTGGGGGGGAAGTCTGCCGAGACAGGTGGGGGGCGTGTACGATAGGTGTTGAACTGGCAGACGGACCCGACACACTAAACAGTGACTCATCATTCCCCTGATCAAGGCCGCCCACAACAGGACACACGGACCTAAACCTAGCTCTCCCATACCCAACAGGCAATACTAACTGCCCTCTACCCACACTAGTGGGCTGTCCCCTTCCCATACCATGAATGAACTGTCCCCTTCCCACACCATCATGTCCATCAGAGAAAGAGCTAACAGGTGTATTGAAAATATCTCTGCTAGACATGTCTCAATTAGGCTATAAAAGTGCATAAACAAACAAAATGAAACAAAAGCAAACAAATTCACAGTATCAAAACATCTAGCCTATGGCTTCAAATTCCCCAACAAGATCACAGGAAATAGTTTACCTAAAACAAAACGAATTCTCTTTCACCCATAAATAAACACAGCTCTAGCCAGCACAATTTTCGGAAAAAAAACGACAGAAAGAAATTCCTCCCAACACGATCTCCCTTCCCCCGCACACAGTTGTCACCATTCAACACGGAGCTTAGCTAGCTGGCTAACATCTGTAGCACTATTAGCATAGCAGGCTAACCCTGATACCATGAATGGAGCGGGGCGGACTGAGAGAAGATGGCGGTTGCAGCAGGTGGCGACGCTTTCTCATCGGCGACGACGGATCGGACGGGTCATACGGCACCAAGTGTGACCGGTGTACTTTTTCATTGCGTTGTGTAGGAAAGACAGCACAACTTCTCTCATGCATGGGATCTGTATTCTGTCGCATATAAACAAAAGAGGAAGGTTTCAGAAAACTTCAGATCAGCTCCTGCTGTAGCCTCTTTCTATATGTCCAAAGCGGGAAAGAGCGTGTAGCTAGCAACACAATTTTATACAAAAAGAAATAAAACATACCTGTCGCATATAAACAAAACAGAACAGGTTTCAGGAAACTTCAGATCAGCTCCTGCTGTAGCCTACGCAAGAATCGGGACCCACATTAGACATAAGACACATTAGGAATGGATAAAATAGATTACAGGGGCAGACAAAATGAACACATACCTCTTTCTACATTTCCAGAGCGGGAAAGAGGCAGAGGTCAGGGGGAACATACGTTTTGGGGCTACTAACAGGAAACGAGGTCACAACAGGGAGGGGCTACTATAAGCGTTTCCTGATGATAAAATAAAATAAAATAATAATGTTAGCAATGAAAATAATAATAGTAATAATAGTAATAATAATAATAATAATAATAATCACGTGGTGATACTTTGTGTAATTATACAACATATTTTGGTTGTGACATTTTTAACCATGCTACATCAGCAGGGGGGCATACAGGGGAGACAGAACAAGGCCCAGTGCAGGTGCGACATCCAGGGGCCATGGTGACTACAGGAGTGAGTAATGAACTCAAAAGCTCACACATGCAACCCACTCCTGTGTTGACGAACCCAGGCCCAGTGGGAGACACCTCACCAGTGTCTGTTGAGACACCCCTATGATGCCCACTGGGAGAGACCCCACCAATGTCTGCTGAGACACCGGGGGTAGTACTACGCCGCTCTCAGTGTAGTCACAAACCGCCTGACCGACTAACCTATTGTATTTTTAAATCACGTCAGGACACAGCGCTGTCGCTCGACACAACCTCTCCGTGGCATTCTTTATTTAGACTGACACAGCATCAAAGGCAGACCCGATCAAACAACCCAGAGCCCGCAGACATCACCAATCGATCCCAGCACAATAGAACAGCACCAAATCAAATGCAGCACTGTCGATGTGTGCAGACATAACATCCCCCCCCCCCCCGGCAGGATTTCAAACATGAAAGGTTGACACAAAGTCCTCTAGGTGGCCAGGGCGTAAACGTGTGCGAACAGGTCGCGGGGCGGCTTGAGGCTGGGCAGGCCAAGGTGGGGAGGGAGATGGCAGGGGAAGCTGAGGCCCAGAAATGTCTGGGGCCCGTGTAGGAGCTGCATGAAGCCCCGGGGCGTCTCGCCATGCTGAGGGAATGGCTATGGTTGTGTCACCAGCTGTGTGTGGCGGAGCTGACACCTTCCGTAGACGACTGGAGTGCCACCGAGTGCCATCGCTGAGGAGGTAAGTGGCTGGGCCCAGCTGACGGGTGACTTGGAGAGGAGAGGACCAGTATGAAGCCATTTTATTGTCCCTGTGGGGCCTGCGGACCCTGACCCAGTCTGACACATTGATGTCTGGCACCCTGGTTCGTTTTGACTGGTCAAACCGTTGCTTCATCCGCGTCTGCTGACGAGTGACTGAGGCTCTGACCCCAGAGGGAGGTGCCTGAGGTGTGGAGGGGCGGAGCCTGTCAAGGGGCATGCACAGTTCCCGGCCTAGCATGAGAGAGGCTGGGGAGACGCCTGTGGTCGAGTGCTGTGTGGCCCGATAGTGCAGCAGAGTGTGACGGATGGCCTGCGTGAAAGAGCACCCTTGGGCCATGTGTGCTCTGAGGCCATTCTTCAGTGACTGGTGAAAACGTTCAACGCCGCCATTGGCCTGGGGGTGGTAGTACGCAGTGCGTATATGACGGATGCCCTTGCTTTCGAGATAAGCAGTGAACTCAGCAGAGACCAGCTGAGGGCCGTTGTCAGTGGTGATGGCCTTTTGGAGGCCCCAGCGAGAGAAAAGAGAGTCCAGGAAGTCGATGATGATCTGTGAGGTCACAGTGCCGGAAGTGGTGAGTTCAGGCCATTTTGAGTGTAGATCGTAGGCGACCACCATGAAGCGTTGGTGGTGGGGAACTCCATGGATCTCACCACAAATGTCCAACTGTAGGTGTTCCCAGGGCTGAGAGGGCCAGGCGAGAGGTTGCAGGGGTGGGGGAGCCTGGTGGCCAGTCTTGCCACTCACAAGACAGGCAGAACAGTCCTTCACCAGAGCCTCAATATCTCTGTCTATCCCCGGCCACCACACCAGGTCTCGGCAGCGCTGTTTCAGTTTCACAATGCCCAGGTGGCCTTCATGCGCCGTATTCAAAACACGTGCATGGAGAGCAGCTGGGACCACTGTGCAAAACCCACGTGCCACGCAGGTGTCGTTCCAGCAGGAGAGCTCCTGTCTGACTCGGGCGAACGCAGCCAGCTCCTCTGGGACCTTGTGAGGCCAGCCGTTCTGGATGTAGGTGCGGAGCTGGGAGAGGAAAGGGTCCTGTTCGGAGGCTGCCCTCAGCTCCTGCAGAGAGACAGTGGCCTGGAGGGGTGTGTGTAGCATTTGGACAATGTCCTTTTCCACACAGTCAGTGTCCGTCTGTGGAGCTGGGGTGGAGACAGAGCGAGAGAGCAGGTCGGCGACAACATTGTCTCTGCCTGGGGTGAACTGCAGGCTGAAGTTGTACTGGCGGAGGCGGTCAGACCAGCGGTGCAGCCTCAGGGGTTTGTGGCCTGTCCCAGATGTGGACAGCAGCGCTGTCAGGGCCTGGTGATCTGTCCTGAGGGTGAAGGAGCGGCCATAGAGGTAGAGGTGCCACCTTTCACAAGCCCAGATACAGGCTAACGCCTCACGCTCACCCACGGAGTACCGCTGCTCGGTCAGGTTGAGGGCATGGGAGGCGAAGGCAATGGGCTTCTCCACACCGTTCTGGGTTTGAGACAGCACAGCCCCTATCGCTGTGGCTGATGCGTCACAGGTCACAAAGGTGGAGCTGGAGATGTCGAAGTGAGCCAACACTGGTGGTGAAGTCAGTTGAGTCTTGAGATCACGCACAGCGTCACTGCATGCCTTTGACCACACCCATGGCTCGTCCTTACGCAGCAGCTGGCGCAGGGGGTTGTGGTCGCAGAGTACTGGGGAAGAAACCTCAGGTAGTAACTTGTCATACCCAGGAAGGAGGCGACCTGGGCAGCCGAGCTGGGCTTAGGGATGGCCTGAATGGCGTCCACGTTGGATTGTAGTGGAGTTACACCGCTCGCTGACAGCCGGAACCCCACGAAGTCGATGGCTGGCACAGAGAGGACACATTTCTCAGCATTGAGAGTTAGCTTGTGCTTGGACAGGGCTGCGAAGACCATGTTAAGGCGCTTGTCGTGGATTTCACTGGTGGGTCCGTGTACCACTATATCGTCCAGATAAATGGCCACGCCCAGTATGCCAGCCAGCACGGAGACCATGATTTTCTGGAAGCAGCTAGGGGCGGAGCTGAGACCGAAAGGCATCCTGGTGTAGCGAAACACTCCTGCATGTGTCACAAAGGCTGTGAGGTTTCGGCTGCTGGGGTGGAGGGGCACCTGTAAGTACCCCTGTCTGAGGTCGAGCTTGGAGAACACCTCAGAGCCATAGAACTGAGCAGTGAGTTCTTCTGAGGTGGGCAGTGGATACTTATCAGGGACCACTGCCTTATTTACTGCACGTAGATCGACGCAGACACGCAGGCCCCCCGACTTCTTCTTAGCCACCACGAGGTTTGAGACCCAAGGTGACGCGTCCACCGGTTCAATGATGCCAGCTTCCAGCAGTTGTTGCAGCTCGGCGGAGACCCCATCACGGAGAGCCAACGGGATGCGGCGCAGTGGTTGGATGACAGATTTCACAGCAGGGTTGAGGAGAGGTTGATGGGTGAAGGCGGAGAGGCAGCCCAGCCCTATAAACAGCGATGGCCACTTCTGCTGCCAAGGTGTGGCGACAGTCAGGATTGCTGCCCCCCTTGTGTCTAAGAGGGAGAACCCCAGAGCGGAGAACAGGTCCAGGCCCATCAGGTTGGCCCCATGGCGTGCCACATGAAAAACTGCATTGGGCACCAGCTTGGTTCCATAGCGGACAGTCACTTGGAGAGAGCCAACCAGATCGATTTTGGTGTCACCATACCCACAGAGGACAGCTGAGGGTGCGGACAGTGGCAGTGAACCGAAAAATTGACTGTAGGTATCAACATTCAGGAGAGACACACTTGCACCGGTGTCCAACAGCAGGGGGATGCACACATCATTAATGTTGACTGTGCATGATTTGAATGACACTGGCCCAGAGCTCACCTTGTGAATGACGGCGGTTGAAGACTGGGGGACGTGGCCCTCTGACCCAGCCGGGGAAGATCGACAGACGTTGGCAAAGTGATTGTGCTTACCGCAGCTACGGCATGTCTGGCCACGGGCAGGGCAGTTCTGAGCCCTTGAAACATGAGACCGAGACCCACAGTTACCACAGGACTGTTGAGGGCGGGGCCGAGAACGCCGTCGTTGCAGTCGCAAGACGTCCCCAGTGGAGTCCGCGCCCGCCTCGCTCTGGCTGAGTTGCGTCCCGAGGGGCAGCCGTGAGTAGAGGGAGGAGTCGTTGGCAGCTTGACTGGAGGTGGCCACTTGCTGTGTATTTAGCATAGCAGCACACTCAGCTGCTCCCTCAACCTGTAGTGCGATGGTAATTGCTCTGGACAGCAGCAGATCGTCTTTTTCCAGCAGGAGAGTCTCACGCACCTTTGCGTTGTTGGTGTGTTCGATTAGCTGGTCGCGAACCATCTCGTCCTGAAGCGCGCCAAACTTGCATGGGCTAGCTAGCCCTCGCAAATTAGCTACGTACTGCCGCACAGACTCACCAGGCAGTTGGTGTCGCTGACGGAATATAAATCGCCGAAGGAGGGCACTCTGTGGAGCAGCGAAATGGGTGCTCATAAGTCCCACAGCTTCGGCAAAGCTTGTGACGTTCCCCAGAGTCCCGAGCACACGATGACCCTCTGCTCCCAAGCAGTGTAGCAACAGAGCCGTCTTCCTAGCCTGGCTCACGTCGTCGAGCCCTGAGGCGATGATGTAATTTTCAAAACTATGTAGCCAGCGAGTCCATGGTACCGGAGGCTCGCCAGGTAATGCCAGGAAGGGGGCAGGTGGTGGGAGAGAGATATCAGCCATCCTCGTCGCCAATATTGTATTTTTAAATCACGTCAGGACACAGCGCTGTCGCTCGACACAACCTCTCCGTGGCATTCTTTATTTAGACTGACACAGCATCAAAGGCAGACCCGATCAAACAACCCAGAGCCCGCAGGCATCACCAATCGATCCCAGCACAATAGAACAGCACCAAATCAAATGCAGCACTGTCGATGTGTGCAGACATAACATAACCCTTTAAGACAGAGACGGAAGTCAGGGTGTTCGTGTGTTACATAAGTGACTTACCTACTTCCGATGTTTCCAGTGTCATGTGTCAGGTTATTGTTTATGTTCACTGGCCTATGCTAGCAAGTTTGGAGGTGTACAAGACTTCTGTTGTTAAATGTTTTTCTTTCCACAGGGGACATTTAGCTTAACGGGGGAGAAGTGTTGTGTTATAACGAGTTAAACATGACTAGTTTTATTATTATTCTTTTATGGGGTCCCCGCACGCTTTAGGACGTCATACAGGGAGTAATGTGTTCTGTCCGTCAGTCTATTGTGTATGTGCCATGTGAGTGTTCGCGGACGGTTAGTGCACAACAACTCGGCTATGCATCGGGTCTCATTCGGTTAAGTAAAGCTGTCTTATTGTAAAGTATACGTGTCGTTCAAGTTACTACATGTAGTAACACTAAATTTAGTGTGTTACGTTTTATCTGCTCACAGAACAGGGCATACTGAGAAGGACTGAGCTGATGCCATGACAACAGCGAGCTCCACGAATGAACAGGCCAAGCAGTCGTTATGCAGAGGAAGGCATAGGGATTTCCTGATCAAGGTGGAGGGCTTTTGTCCTAGTGGGTCCTCTGGAGACTCTCTAGCTAGTGCTCTTCCTGCCAATCCACCACTGTCCCCTTAACATCGGCTGATCTTGACAAGCCTAGGGTCGCACTCTAGTGACTGCCCACTGTGTCGTCATGGGCCTGAAAGCCCTAAACTCCAGCTTGAATGGCCAAGGCAGCCCTTAGAGAGGCTGGGCAAGCATCAATCATGATCTGTCAAAAGGAGGAGTGGTGAGGGGATTGCAGAGACTATCGGAGAAATGACCGTTACACGAGCAACCACAACATTAGTTTGTGTTAGCCTCAATTTAAATTGCCATTTGGGAATTATTGTGATCACACATTGTGAATGTTTTTATGTGGATTAAAAATCACAAAGAAAAAAGTCACATAAATCACAAAGCTAAGTCTGTAGTGTGTTTGTGTCAGAAATGGCCATGAAACATACTTTGACTGCCTCCACCACTGACCCTTCCCCCCTATTATATAAAGAAAAACATTCACGTAAAAGACCTCCTCAGTTTAAAAAGTTCACGCACACAGAACCATCTGTATTCACAGGTAATCTGATTCAATTCATCGAGTGGAGAGCCTCATTCATATCTCTCATAGATAAAAGGAACATTTCTTCAACTGATAAATGGCATTATTTGAGAAAGTATGTAGGAGGTCCAGCTCGCCAGACACTTGATGGCATATTTTATAGAAGTGACGATGAAGCCTACAAGGATGCATGGAACTGTTTTGACCAAAGGTACGGTCAGCCCTTTATGATACGGACTAGAAGAACCCCGCTACAATGTAGCGGTTTGGTTATCCACCCGTCTAAATCTCCCTCCTCTTCATCCTGCCAGCTAACCGCCTTCCCCCTGCCCCTAAACCCCCCCCCCACCTACAACTCCCTCCCCCCAAATGCTCAGAATCATCTGAAATGCCGAGAAATGTGGTTTTAGCCATTTTTAGAAAATGCCTATTTTGCATAATTATGCATAATTATTATAATTATTTTAATTTTCTGCTATTGTTCTGGTCCTCTCTGGAACAATACCTACCACCTCCAAAAAAATGAGGATCATAAGTGCATTTTTGCAAAAATGCATATATTTTGCATAATGCCAAAACATTTAAGTCCCAGAAATTTTTTTTTATATAGGTGAAAAAAATCAAAGATGCTCAGAATCACCTGAAATGCCGAGAAAAGTTGTTTTTAGCCATTTGTATAAAATGCATATTTTTCATAATTATGCATAATTTTAACTAGAAGAACCCCGCTACAATGTAGCGGCTTGGTTATCCACCCGTCTAAACAGAGACAGAGACTGTCTGCGTTTCTTCTGCTCAGAGCCGGCCCAAGGCATAAGCGAACTAAGCGGTCGGTTAGGGCTCCCGAGCCAGCAGCAGGCCCCCAAGAGCGCTTGAAATGTCAAACGCGACAGGTTGATAAATATATATATTTTTGTGTGTGTGATATATCATATCAGTAGTAATCACCAAAAAACAAAACTAAATATTTTTTTATCATGTTGTTAACAGACTGACAAATTAATGCTACTGGTTTAATAATTTCCACTGCCTATGTCAGAGCTGGGGTCAGGTTCATGCGCATTATAACTGTAAGCAAGTACATTGTGACAGTATTGTCGCAATGTAAAAAAACAATTTACAAGAACAATTTAAGAAGAGTACAAGAACAATTTAATCAGTTACAGGAGAACTGGTTTTAATGATGTACAGGTCTCAGCAAAAGAGATCTGTGAGCAAATGAACACTGAGACAGTGCTGAAGGAAAAGAGGTTGAGGACCACAAAAAGGATGTTCGCCTATGAGACAGCTGATGAGCCACAAGCTGAAGCCAGGAAGAGACTGGAAGTGTCCTTTTTAATGCTGTTGTAGACTGTAGCATTCAGTCTTTGGAAGACCGCTTTGAGTCGTTGGGAGAAGTCAGAGACAACTTTGGAGTGCTGCTGAATTTCAGCCAACTTGACCCACAGACACGAAGGGATCCATGTAGTCTTCTTGGGGAGAAACTCACATGTGGAGAAGAAGCAGACATTGATGGGAGTGAACTGGCTACAGAAATGGAGAGTTTCCAGAACTCCCCCAAGCCAGTATGACAGCATTGAGCTCCTGACTTACCTGTCTGAAAACCAGATTTGTGAGTTATATCCAAATCTTTGGGTAGCTCTAAGGATAGCCTGCACTCTCCCTGTGACTGTAGCTTCTGCAGAGCGCAGCTTTTCCAAGCTGAAATAGATAAAAACATACTTAAGATCTTCCATGGCTCAAGAGAGATTGGCTGGACGGGCATTTATAAGCATTAACAATACAGTTGGCCGCGAGATCTCCTACAATGGCGTCATAAATGACTTTGCCGCCAGAAAAGCAAGGAAACAAATATTTTAAGAATGATAAATTAAAGCACTTTATTTTGGGATATTTTCTGAACCATTAGCACACCTTTGAACACCATAGTTTTCCAAAAAAAGTTTTTATTCATCTACATATTCTTTAATCTTTATTGTTATATTGTTAGATGTTAGAAGTTCCTCTGTTCATTGTATGTCATTATTTAAGTTTCTATTTAATAGTGTCTGTTTTTGCATTTGCATTTTATGTAAGAAAATAATTTATTTCTTTGTTACTGTTCTGCACTTTTGGACAATTCAAAAGCAAATGCACTGTCTGCTGGTTTATTTTAAGACTTTCCAGCACAGTAGTAAGACATGACAATGGTATGGCAACGATCAAGCATGGACATAATATTGTTGGTGGTTGGAGGTAGGTTTAGCGTGGGGGGGCGGGGGGGGGGCAATCAAATTCTGCTTAGGGCCCCAGAAAGCCTTGGGCCGGCTCTGCCTCTGGTGGAAAGATGGCGACTTTAGTGTAGAACCACAGGAATTTCGCATGAAGGTTCATCTCTTTCGTGCCGCGTATTCTCCAGGATGCGCCAACTATGAACTGAAAACTTGCTATGGAAAATGAAAGCCTGTTTCCCCTTGCCTCACAATTCATCATGAAAGATTTCTATGTGGACGACGGTATTACTAGCGTGCCAAGCGCAGATGAAGCTATTCAGCTTGCAGAGGAGGCCCGGAAGCTCTGTGCTATGGGTGGTTTAAGACTGCAGAAGTTCGTGTGTAACAGATCAGTGATGGAGAGTTTACCACCATCTGAGCGTGCAGCCAAAGCGAAGGCTCTTGATCTGGCCTTGAATGATTCGACTATGGAGAGAGCCTTAGGAATCCACTGGCACATGGAATCGGACACGTTCAGATTTCGTGTCTGCCCAAATGACCAACCAGCAACACGACAAGGCATATTATCCACAGTTGCCTCCCTCTATGACCCACTGGGGTTTGTGGCCCCTTTCGTGCTTACTGGGGAAAGGGTGCTTCAGGAAATGTGTAGACACGGCACAGGATGGGATGAACCCCTTCCCAGTGAACTCCAACCAGTGTGGGAACGTTGGAAGAACGATCTTGCTTCTAGAGACTGTTTAACCCTCTAGTCAGTACATGGAGTCTTATGCACTAACGTCTGAAGAGTTAGAGGTCATACTGAGTTAAGGAATCATTCGGGTTTTACATTCCATACTGTTTTGAAAACCACTCATGATTGGGGGGGAGTGAAAATGACCATGTATTGAGTGTAATTTATTTTGTTTTGTTTTATTTTATTTATTTACGTATTTATTGTCTTCGTTCTTAGCACTGCATACATTTCTACATATATTGGTTTCTTACAACGGGGTTGTTTTCATTGTTTACATGTAAATCGTTTGAGGAGTTTTTATTTTGAAAACCCAAAACGGAAGTCACTGTATGGCATAACAAGGGGACTTGCAACTTACCTCACGCTATGCGCCACTTGCCAGAAAATCAGGAGAAGAAATAAGTTATATTGATGTTGTGACACACACAAATGTATGGTCACATTTTGTGTTTAATATTTGTGATGTGTTTTCCTTTGTGTGCGCCGGATTCATTATATAACTTTGTGAAACTATTCTTCCTACGTCCGCCACAAGGGGGAGCTCTGATTAAACGGGAGCGCTAGGTCGCAAAGTTGGGCCAGCCAGGCTTCCGTTCTTCAGACAGAGAACGGCCTGATTGACGCGAACACTAACATCTCCTGTCTCTCTACTTTTATCTGTTTAAATCAGGTTAGTAGTGTATATTATTCTCATCCAGTGCACTAAATGTAGATTTAACATGTTTAACTGTGTTAATCTCGAATTTGATGTCGTATTGAGTTGAAAAAATACGTGTTTACTGATGCAGCAAACATACGGATGTTTCCCTCCGTCCAACATGGATGTACGCTAGCCTGAAAGACGGCAGGCCAGCGAGAAAATGGCGTTCGCGCCGTCTGTATTTCCTTTGGTTACTTTTATGGCTCACTGACACTTTGCAAGCTAGCATGAAAGTAGGCCGGCGAGAAAATGGCATATATCCTTTTGTTATTTTGATGGCTCCTTGACACCTTTTATTTTGAGAAAACAGTGGAAAATAATTTATGTTACATACACCTGAGAAACGTAATGTATAAATGTTAAAAAAACGAAGTTGTTTGAATGTTTATTAGCTTACATGTCATCAGATTCAGTTCAGTAACCTTTATTTACACTTGACTGATTCACAATAGCCCCGTTCAGAAGGGTGAGTGGTGGTGGTACTGTGTCTGAACTGAGAATGTGAATTTAAAGTATACTGCTCAAAAAAATAAAGGGAACACATAAGCAATGCAATGTAGCGCCAAATCAATCACACTTTTGAGATATCAACCTGTCCAGTTAGGAAGCAACACTGATTTGTGAATCAATTTCACCTGTTGGTAAATTGTCTAATTTCCACCAGGTGGAAATTAGACAATTTGCAAGACAACCCCTATAACAGGAATGGATTTGCAGGTGGTGGCCACAGACCATTTGCCTGTCCTCATCTTTTCTGGCCGATCTTTGGTTAGTTTTTCATTTTGCTAGTGCCCTCACCACTAGAGGTGGCATGAGGCGGTATCTGCAACCTACAGAAGTTGCTCAGGTAGTGCAGCTCATCCAGGATGGCACATCAATGCGTGCTGTGGCAAGAAGATTTGATGTGTCTCCCAGCACAGTGTCCAGAGCATGGAGGAGGTACCAGGAGACAGGCCAGTACACCAGGAGACGTGGAGGGGGCCGCAGGAGGACAACAACCCCGCAGCAGGACCGCTATCTGGTCCTTTGTGCAAGGAGGAACAGGAGGAGCACTGCGGGAGCCCTACAAAACGACCTTCAACAGGCCACTAATGTGCAGGTTTCTGCTCAAACAGTGAGAAACAGAATGCATGAGGATGGTATGAGGGCCCGACGTCCACAATTGGGGTCTGTGCTCACAGCCCAACACCGTGCAGCCCGATTGACCTTTGCCAGAGAACATCTTGGTTGGCAGATTCGCCATTGGCGCCCTGTGCTCTTCACAGATGAGAGCAGGTTCACACTGAACACATGTGACAGACGTGAGAGAGTCTGGAGACGCTGTGGAGAACGTTCTGCTGCCTGCAACATCCTCCAGCATGACCGATTTGGCGGTGGGTCAGTGATGGTCTGGGGAGGCATATACTTGGAGGGCCGCACAGACCTCTACGTGCTAGCCAGAGGTACCATGACTGCCATTAGACACCGGGATGAGATCCTCAGACCCATTGTCAGACCATATGCTGGTGCAGTGGGCCCTGGGTTCCTGCTCATGCATGACAATGCTCGTCCTCATGTGGCCAGAGTGTGTCAGCAGTTCCTGTATGTCGAGGGCATTGATGCTATGGACTGGCCTGCACGTTCCCCAGACCTGAATCCAATCGAGCACCTCTGGGACATCATGTCTCGTTCCATCCGCCAACGCGATGTCACACCACAGACTGTCCAGGAGTTGACCGATGCTCTGATCCAGATCTGGGAGGAGATCACTCAGGAGACCATCCGTCGTCTCATCAGGAGCATGCCCAGACATTGTAGGGAGTGCATACAGGCACGTGGAGGCCACACACACTACTGAGCCTCATTTTGAATCGTCTTGAAGAATTTCCACAGAAGTTGGATCAGCCTATGTTCTCATTTTCCACTTTGATTTTGAGTATGATTCTGAATCCAGACCTTAATGGGCTAATGATTTTGATTTCCATTGATCATTCTTAGGTTATTTTGCTCTAAACACATTCCTCTGTCTAATAAATAAAGATTTTCAGCTGAAATATTTCATTCATCGAGGTCTATATTGTGTTTTTAGGTGTTCCCTTTATTTTTTTGAGCAGTGTATTTGCCTGTGGCTACGTACCTGCAATTCTTCTATTATTGTGTTTTGATGTTGTTTTAAATCAGTAGGCTGGTTCCACTATAATTACTACAAACGTTTGTTTATATTTATTTAATGTTGATAATTTCAAAGACTACACAAGTAGTGACTGAGGGCCAGGCACGTAGCCAGGTAGGTGGTTTTCGTGTCTGACCCCCCCCCCCCCCCGAAACCCCACGGCCCGTCTGAAATGGCACCAATAATTATTTAGTTATCGTTTTGATTATTTGTCACCGCCCCTCTAGCCTACTCATACACTGCATCTATCGTGACTGACAGGCATTAAACCTGTCAGTTAATTTGTTTCCAAACATGATGTATCTTATTGGTCTGTTTCGTAAAACAAATAAAATCACACGCTTTTGATTGGCTCAGGGGTCTGACGAGTCAGCGAAGCAACCTGCCACTGGTTATGCTAGCTAAATGGTCGATCTATAGTTTGCTTTTCAAAAGCAATGGAGCCGCCGAAAGCTACCTGTAAATCAGGCAAGAGCAGTAAAGTTACTATTCGTAAAATCAGTGATTTTTTTTGTTTTCAACGTGTCCCGACTCAAAAAAGAAAAACAAGAACATTACAGGTGATCTGGTCACTAACGTTACCGACTTTCCAGAGCAAGTGTTAGCAGACCCACTGCCCTCCTCCTCGGAAACGGAGCCAGAGTTAGCAGACTCGCCCGCCGTCCTCTACCTCGGAAACGTTTTCACACGACTTTGTGGATTATATTGGTGGGAAAATATCAGACGAACAGAGAAGAGAAATATACTCACTGGACTGGACGGCCAATATCGGACAAACATTCCCTACAAAACTAGGAGGTAAACTACGTTTCCAACGTCATGGGATTGACCAGTTTAGCTGGCTAGTATACTCAACAAGGTCCGACGGTTGTTTTTGTAAGCACTGTGTTGCGTTTGCAGTCGAGCATGTGGGCAAGGGAGGGCACAGAAAAGCTGGCAGGCTAATTAATGTCCACTTCTCAGACTGGAAACATGCTTTAGAGACGTTCAAAGACCATGCACAAAAGGCATATCACAAGGATGCATGTTTGAAAGCGGACAATTTCCAAATGGTTCTCAACAATAAAATGGATGCAATCTCACTGAGGCTAGATTCTGAGAGAAAAAAACGAGTCCAAGAAAACAGAGAAAAACTCAAAAGCATCATTGCAATGTTGATTTTTTGCGGTCGCCAAGAACTCGCCCTGAGAGGTGATATTGATTCAGGACCAGTGACATTGAATGAGCCAACTCACAATGACGGACATTTCAGGGCTTTACTCAGGTTTAGGGCTACATCTGGCGACACAGTACTGTTACAACACTTGAGTAAATGTGCAGCAAACGCTAGCTACTGCAGTCCTGATGTACAAAATGAAATAATCAGCATAATTGGAGATGTGATAACAAACAAACTGGTGCAGAAAGTAAACTCCGCGCAGTGTTTCGCTGTGTTGGCAGATGAAATGAAAGATGTTTCAGGACGGGAGCAGCTTTTTGTCTGTGTCAGATACGTGAACCAGCATGACAGCCAATATAGCATCAGAGAGGATTTTTTGTCCTTTGTTGATATCGAGAAGTTAACCGGGGAGGCAATCGCCAATTCAATCGAAAGTCAGTTGACAAATGCAGGCGTTGATTTACAGTTTTTACGTGGCCAGGGATACGATGGCGCATCTGCCATGAGTGTCCCTTTAAATGGTGCCCAAGCTAAAATCAAAGAGAAGCACAAGCAAGCAGTTTATGTACACTGTGCCAGCCACAGTTTGAATTTGGTCCTAAACAAGCGCTGCACTGTACAAATGGTGCGAAATTGCTTTGGAATTATCTCGGAAATCTGCACTTTTTTCCATGATTCGGCTTTGCGGTCTGCCAGTCTGCGACACGAGACGGAGTGTCTTTTACCCGACTGCAAGAAAACGCGACTGACGAAGTTGTGTGAAACGAGATGGGTCGAACGCCACGACGCAATATTTACATTCAACGAGCTTTTAGACCCTGTGCGATCTAGCCTGCAGAAAATCAGTGAAACCTTCACAGGAGACACATCTGTCAAAGCCACTCAGCTCTTTAATTCAATTGACAATGCAGAATTCATGCTGTCCATGAATGTGAGTGAGAAGATGCTTGCAAAAACCTACCACCTGTCCACCTTCCTTCAGAAGGAAAATTGTGACTTGGTGAGTTGCGTTTCAGCTGCTGATGCTGTTATTAAGCAGGTAGATGAGATGAGGGCTAACTCTGAGATGGAGTTCGGGCAGATTTTCCAAAATACCTCTTCCCAAGCAGCCAAGTATGGGGTTGAATTTCGACCACGAAGAGGCATGGACTGCAATGAGGATCCATTTAAGGCCTGTGAAAATCACTACCGGCAAAAGCTTTTCATAGTCATGCTTGACTTTTATTCATCACAGATGAAGGAACGCTTCAGCAAACACAGAAATGTGATCTCCAACCTCTGCTCTTTACTGCCATCTAAGGTCAGCATGCTGAACGACAGCTCAGCTCAAGCGCTCTCCAACCTGTATCCTGATGAAGTGTCACCGCATCTGGAATTTGTAAAGTCAGAAATTGACACCTGGCGGGATAAATGGAAAGATGCAACTTATGTTCCACAAAATGCCATTGAGGCATTAAATGCCTGTAACAGTGAGTTGTTTCCAAGCATCTTCAAGCTTCTCCGCGTTTTGACCACGCTTCCTGTCACCAGTGCCCATGTCGAGAGAAGTTTTTCCCGTCTGGGGAGGATCAAGGACAAAATGCGCAGTACAATGACGGAAAGACGGCTTAATGGACTGGCATTGCTCTCGGAGCACAGAGACATTGTGGTGACGCCGGAAGAAGACATCTTTTGCAGACAAAAAAGACGATTGGACCTGCTTTTATAAGGTAAGACCCACTTTTATTTATTAATGCATTGATTATTATCTATGGGCCATTAATACGTTGACATTTACCGTACGGTTGGGTATTAGGCTATAGTATACAGTGTGGGAATTTTATTTACCGTTAGCTTTCGGCAGTGTTGCCTGACCCCCCCCCCCAAAAAAAATATGTTTCTGGCTACGGGCCTGCTGAGGGCGGTTTATTTAATATAACAAATTTACATCAACACTTGATGGATTGGTTACACTTATATTAGTGATTCATTTTTGTTTCGTGTTCTCATGAATGACGCAGGGTTAGTACTCATAACCTAGTTTATTAACCAACACGACGAGGATGCAATAAGACAACATACAGGTAGCTGGCATCCAGCACTATCACCACGTGGGTCCCCCACTCGGTAACCTGTATAACCAAGTGTTTCTCAGTACGGTGTCTACAGTGGCTCAATAAACATCAGCAATAACACAGTCACTGATCTACACTCACTGGCCACTTTATTAGGTACACCTTCCTAGTACCGGGTTGGACCCCCTTTTGCCTTCCGAACTGCCTTAATCCTTCGTGGCATAGATTCAACAAGGTACTGGAAATATTCCTCAGAGAGTTTGGTCCATATTGACATGATAGCATCACGCAGTTGCTGCAGATTTGTTGGCTGCACATCCATGATGCGAATCTCCCGGTCCACCACATCCCAAAGGTGCTCTATTGGATTGAGATCTGGTGACTGTGGAGGCCATTTGAGTACAGTGAACTCATTGTCATGTTCAAGAAACCAGTCTGAGATGATTCGAGCTTTATGACATGGCGCGTTATCCTGCTGGAAGCAGCCATCAGAAGATGGGAACACTGTGGTCATAAAGGGATGGACATGGTCAGCAACAATACTCAGGTAGGCTGTGACGTTGACACGATGCTCAATTGGTACTAAGGGGCCCAAAGTGTGCCAAGAAAATATCCCCCACACCATTACACCACCACCACCAGCCTGAACCGTTGATACAAGGCAGGATGGATCCATGTTTTCATGTTGTTGACGCCAAATTCTGACCCTACCATCCGCATGTCGCAGCAGAAATCGAGACTCATCAGACCAGGCAACGTTTTTCCAATCTTCTATTGTCCAATTTTGGTGAGCCTGTGCAAATTGTAGCCTCAGTTTCCTGTTCTTAGCTGACAGGAGTGGCACCCGGTGTGGTCTTCTGCTGCTGTAGCCCATCTGCCTCAAGGTTCGACGTGTTGTGCATTCAGAGATGCTCTTCTGCATACCTCGGTTGTAATGAGTGGTTATTTGAGTTACTGTTGCCTTTCTATCAGCTCGAACCAGTCTGGCCATTCTCCTCTGACCTCTGGCATCAACAAGGCATTTTCGCCACCAGACAGGTCAGGGATAAAGTTGTGGATAAGTTTAAAGGCTATAAAAAGATTTCCCAAGCTTTGAACATCTCACGGAGCACTGTTCAATCCATCATCCGGAAATGGAAAGAGTATGGCACAACTGCAAACCTACCAAGACACGGCCGTCCACCTAAACTTACAGGCCGAACAAGGAGAGCACTGATCAGAGATGCAGCCAAGAGGCCCGTGGTGACTCTGGACGAACTGCAGAGATCCACAGCTCAGGTGGGGGAATCTGTCCACAGCACAACTATTGGTCGTGCACTGCACAAATCTGGCCTTTATGGAAGAGTGGCAAGAAGAAAGCCATTGTTAAAAGAAAACCATGAGAAGTCCCGTTTGCAGTTTGCCAGAAGCCATGTGGGGGACACAGCAAACATGTGGAAGAAGGTGCTCTGGTCAGATGAGACCAAAATTGAACTTTTTGGCCTAAATGCAAAACGCTATGTGTGGCGGAAAACTAACACTGCACATCACTCTGAACACACCATCCCCACTGTCAAACATGGTGGTGGCAGCATCATGCTCTGGGGGTGCTTCTCTTCAGCAGGGACAGGGAAGATGGTCAGAGTTAATGGGAAGATGGATGGAGCCAAATACAGGGCAATCTTGGAAGAAAACCTGTTGGAGTCTGCAAAAGACTTGAGACTGGGGCGGAGGTTCACCTTCCAGCAGGACAACGACCCTAAACATAAAGCCCAGGCTACAATGGACTGGTTTAAAACAAAACATATTCATGTGTTAGAATGGCCCAGTCAAAGTCCAGACCTAAATCCAACTGAGAATCTGTGGCAACATCTGAAAACTGCTGTTCACAAACGCTCTCCATCTAATCTGACTGAGCTTGAGCTATTTTGAAAAGAAGAATGGGCAAACATTTCAGTCTCTAGATGTGCAAAGCTGGTAGAGACATACCCCAAAAGACTTGCAGCTGTAGTTGTGGCAAAAGGCGGTTCCACAAAGTATTGACTCAGGGGGGCTGAATACTTTTGCACACCGCACTTTTCAGTTTTTTATTTTAAATTTTTTTTCAAATCATGTATAATTTTCTTTGTACTTCACAATTGTGTGCCACTTTGTGTTGGTCTTTCACATAAAATTCCAATAAAATATATTTATGTTTGTGGTCGAAACGTGACAAAATGTGGAAAAGTTCAAGGGGTATGAATACTTTTGCAAGCCACTGTATGTGAAGATACCTGAAACGAAACCCAAAGACCTCAATGTCAGCTCTTAGCAAATCAGAGAATTAACTTTAATGAAATAACCTTAAAAATTTTGAGCTGACAAATTGACTCAATCTTTATACTTAGGATTTGGCTTGCTGACACGACCATAGCGTGTTGTGTACAGACTTCCAGTTGTCTTAGCAGGTAGCACAGCTGTAGGTGTTTTTATATGTGACTGTTCAGTGTCCAGCATGTTGTGTGACACTTTTGTCGGAGTGTGCTGGTTGTTAAGTTCATGTCCACTGTCCTGACATTCACTGTCGTCTGGGTAGTGCTGTGCTGGAGCAGGCTCGACAACCGGCAGAATGTGGCGCCTATTTCTCCTGTATAGCTTTCCTTCTGAGTGAATGAGATAGGATCTGGGCTCCTTGCAGATTTCCTTTACCATGCCTGTTCGACTAGAGCCTTGAGGGGTCTGCATTCTGATAACTTGTCCTTCCATCAATGGTTGTCATTATTTATGCCACAGACAAATCTGTCCCGAACGAGTTCTTCACATAGATCTCCGAAGTTCCAGCTTTTTACTTTACTTCTCAAGTCACTGACATATGATTCAATGGACTCACCAGCCCTCTGATTGCGTGTGTTGACCTTGTGTCTTTCCATTGTAATGTTGGACCGTGGGCTGCATATCTCACGAAACTTTCTTTTCAGGCATTCGGGATCCTCCTTGGATTCAGCGGGAACGAGGACTTGTCCTCCCTCGCCGGGTGCTCTCACTTCTGCTGCATACATAAAAGACCGTTCGCGTTCAATGGCCTCTGGTACTGCTAAGTTGAAGGGGATGTATGCACGGGTGCGGGCTGGCTTGTCAAGAGTGCCGCTGCCGCCGCCGCGACGAAAATGTCATATTGTGGTGGACACGTATTGGGGACAGAATTCAACGCAGGAACTAAGGGTTAAGTCATGGTTGCCCAGGCAGGTTAACGCAGGGTTAAGTTATGGTTGTCCAGCCAGTTTTCTGGTTATTCTTGCCGCCTCCGCTCAGTCGAGCTGGGTTTTGTTGTCTCTCTGATTTACCGTGGATTAAAGAAAGTTGCCTACACGGCTAAAGTGTGAACCTACGGTCTTCTCCGTTCCTTCGGCTCTACAATATTCCTGTTCGAAGATCCGCCAGTTTTCACTGATGTTGCCATCAAAGACGAGAGGGTCGGGCCGCCGAAATCCGTCCAACATGTTCGCTGATTAGCTCCGTAGGCTAGGTGGCTCCGTTGTCCTCGCTAGAAAAAATAAAAGTATCGGCCGAAAAAATGTGCGTGAAAGTTCCAAAATCTTCCGCTTCTGACACCATGTTTCGTGTTCTCATGAATGACTTAGGGTTAGTACTCATAACCTGGTTTAGTAACCAACACGACGAGGATGCAGTAACACGACATACGGGTAGCTGGCATCCAGCACTATCGCTCCGCGGGCCCTCACCCGGTAACCTGTATAACTGAGTGTTCCTCAGTACGGTGTCTGCAGTGGCTCAATAAACATCAGCAATAACAGTGACTGATCTACAATTTTCATAGATTACAAAGGATTTCTAATTCAGATGTCTGAAACTGGAGAATTCATAATTTTGTATGTGAATATGGAATTCATGAGATGTTATGAGACTTGTGTTTTTGTTAGATTATTTTGTTAAAAAAAGAGAAAAAGAAAGTAAGAAACCAGATGATCACATGGTAAACAAAAATGTTTAATAAAGACAGAGAACAGCCTGATTGATGCAGACAATAACGTCTCCTGTCTCTACTTTTATCTGTTTAAAACAGAGCTTATATTCTGTCTCCACGGGTACCAGCCGGTACCTGTAACAATGTGAAATATAAGGTATTTAATCTGTATGTTGTAATCAACCCAGCCACTGAGGATGCACAAGCCAGTGCATCCTTAGTGCCGGTCCCAAGCCCGGACAAATGGGGAGGGTTGCGTCAGGAAGGGCATCCGGCGTAAAATCTTTGCCAAATAAAATATGCGGATCATAAATAAGATTTCCATACCGGATCGGTCGAGGCCCGGGTTATCAACGACCGCCACCGGTACTTTTAACCAGTAGGGTGCCGGTGGAAACTATGCTACTGTTGGGCGATGGAGAAGGAGAGGGGTAAGGCATGTCCAGAGGCAGCTAGAGAGGAGGAAGGGAAGGCATGTGGAGGTGAGAATTGGAACATTGAATGTTGGCACTATGACTGGTAAAGGGAGAGAGCTGGCTGATATGATGGAAAGAAGAAAGGTAGGCATACTATGTGTGCAAGAGACCAGGTGGAAGGGGAGTAAGGCCAGGAGTATTGGAGGTGGGTTCAAACTCTTCTACCATGGTGTGAATGGGAGGAGAAATGGGGTAGGGGTAATTCTGAAGGAAGAGTATGTCAAGAGCGTGCTGGAGGTGAAGAGAGTGTCAGACAGAGTGATGAGTATGAAGCTGGAAATTGAAGGTTTATTGCTGAATGTTATCAGCGCATATGCCCCGCAAGTTGGGTGTGAGATGGATGAAAAAGAAGAATTCTGGAGTGAGTTGGATGACGTGGTGGAGAGGGTACCCAAGGAGGAGAGAGTGGTGATTGGAGCAGACTTCAATGGACATGTTGATGAAGGGAACAGAGGTGATGAGGGGGTGATGGGAAGGTATGGAGTCAAGGAGAGAAATGTGGAAGGACAGATGGTGGTGGATTTTGCGAAAAGGATGGAACTGGCTGTGGTGAATACATATTTCAAGAAGAGGGAGGAACACAAGGTGACGTACAAGAGTGGAGGGTAATGCACACACGTGGACTATATCTTATGTAGAAGGCGCGATCAAAAGGGGATTGGAGACTGCAAGGTGGTGACAGGGGAGAATGTAGCTAGGCAGCATCGGATGGTGGTCTGTCGGATGACTTTGGAGACTGTTGTGTGGAGTTCAGGCAGGAGTTAAGACAGGCACTGGGTGGTAGCGAAGAGTTGCCAGATACTGCAGAAATAGTGAGGGAGACAGCTAGGAAGGCACTTGGTGTGTCATCAGGACAGAGGAAGGAAGACAAGAAGACTTGGTGGTGGAATGAGGAAGTACAGCAAAGTATACAGAGGAAAAGGTTGGCAAAGAAGAAGTGGGATAGTCAGAGAGATGAGGAAAGTAGACAGGAGTACAAGGAGATGCAGCGTAAAGCAAAGAGAGAGGTGGCAAAGGCAAAGGAAAAGGCGTATGGTGATTTGTATGACAGGTTAGACACTAAGGGCAGAGAAAAGGACTTGTACCGATTGGCTAGACAGAGGGACCGAGCTGCAAAGGATGTGCAACAAGTTAAGGCGATCAAGAATAGAGATGGAAATGTGCTGACAAGCGAGGAGAGTGTGCTAAGAAGGTGGAAGGAGTACTTTGAGGGGCTGATGAATGAAGAAAGTGAGAGAGAGAGAAGGTTGGATGATGCAGGGATAGTGAATCAGGAAGTTCAGTGGATTAACAAGGAGGAAGTGAGGGCAGCTATGAAGAGGATGAAGAGTGGAAAGGCAGTTGGTCCTGATGACATACCTGTGGAGGCATGGAGATGTTTAGGAGAGATGGCAGTGGAGTTTTTAACTAGATTGTTTAACACAATCTTGGAAAGTGAGAGGATGCCTGTGGAGTGGAGAAGAAGCATACTGGTACCGATTTTCAAGA
This sequence comes from Lampris incognitus, assembly GCF_029633865.1. Lineage (NCBI taxonomy): Eukaryota > Metazoa > Chordata > Actinopteri > Lampriformes > Lampridae > Lampris > Lampris incognitus. Next base: position 42,129,932 of record NC_079213.1, on the reverse strand, counting down.
ACAAGGGTGATGTGCAGAACTGTAACAACCACAGAGGTATAAAGTTGATCAGCCAAAGCATGAAGATTTGGGAAAGAGTAATAGAAGCTAGGTTAAGAGGAGAGGTGATGATCAGTGAGGAGCAGTATGGTTTCATGCCACAAAAGAGCACCACAGATGCGATGTTTGCTTTGAGAATGTTGATTGAGAAGTATAGAGAAGGCCAGAAAGAGTTGCATTGTGTCTTTAGATTTAGAGAAAGCATACGACAGGGTGCCGAGAGAGGAGGTGTGGTATTGTATGAGGAAGTCAGGAGTTGCAGAGAAGTATGTAGGAGTGGTGCAGGATACGTATGAGGGAAGTGTGACAATGGTGAGGTGTGCGGTTGGAAATGACAGATGGGTTCAAGGTGGAGGTGGGATTACATCAAGGATCGGCTCTGAGCCCTTTCTTGTTTGCAACAGTGATGGACAGATTGACGGACAAGATCGGGCAGGAGTCTCCATGGACGATGATGTTCGCGGATGACATTGTGATCTGTAGTGAGAGTAGGGTGCAGGTTGAGGAGAGCCTGGAGAGGTGGAGGTATGCACTGGAGAGAAGAGGAATGAAAGTCAGTAGGAGCAAGACGGAATACCTATGCGTGAATGAGAGGGAGGACAGTGGAATGGTCAGGATGCAAGGAGTGGAGGTGACAAAGACATTTGAGTTTGAATACTTGGGGTCAACTGTCCAAAGTAATGGGGAGTGCAGTAGAGAGGTGAAGAAGAGAGTGCAGGCAGGGTGGAGTGGGTGGAGAAGAGTGTCAGGAGTGATTTGCGACAGAAGGGTACCAGCAAGAGTTAAAGGGAAGGTTTACAAGATGGTTGTGAGACCAGCTATGTTGTATGGTTTGGAGACAGTGGCACTGATGAAAAGACGGGGCGGAGCTGGAGGTAGCAGAGTTGAAGATGCTAAAATTTTCACTGGGAGTAACGAAGAAGGACAGGATTAGGAATGATTATATTAGAGGGACCGCTCAGGTTGGACGGTTTGATGACAAAGCAAGAGAGGTAAGATTGAGATGGCTTGGACATGTGTGGAGGAGAGATGCTGGTTATATTGGGAGAAGGATACTGAATATGGAGCTGCTAGGGAAGAGGAGAAGAGGAAGGCAAAAGAGGTTTATGGATGTGGTGAGGGAAGACATGCAGGTGGCTGGTGTGACAGAGGAAGACGCAGAAGACAGGAAGAAATGGAAACGGATGATCCGCTGTGGCGACCCCTAACGGGAGCAGCTGAAAGTAGTAGTAGAATCTGTATGTTGTGATCCAGTTTGGTAAGCTTTTGAAGAATTGGTGTTCTTGTTCATTAGTGCCTTGAATAATTTTATTGTGTTTAACGTTTGAGAAGAGCATTTGTAAGCATGGTTGTGATCTTGCTAGCTAGTTTCAAGTTAACCAACACAGCTAACGTCAGTCAGGAAGGTCAATACCCAGCACTTCATATTTAGGGGTCCAAGCAGCGACAGCTGCGGAACCCTATTGTTTTTCTAAGATTATTGTATGATTTTTATTATGATAATTATTGTTATTGTTGTTGTTGTCGTTGTTTCCACAGGGCGCTACAATAAGCACATTTATGTTTTGGGTCATATCTCGGGCTCTGTATAGAATTTTTGAGAAATTACTTTTTTCCTCTAATTCTTTGGAAGCTCCCGAATCTAAAGCACCCATCCATCCATTTTCCGAACCGCTTATCCTGCTCTCAGGGTCGCGGGGATGCTGGAGCCTAATCCAGCAGTCATTGGGCGGCAGGTGGGGAGACACCCTGGACAGGCCGCCAGACTGTCACACAGGGCCCACACACACATTCATCCCTAGGGGCAATTTAGTATGGACGATTCACCTGACCTACCTGTCTTTGGACTGTGGGAGGAAACCGGAGACCCCGGAAGAAACCCACGCAGACACGGGGAGAACATGCAAACTCCACACAAAATACGACCCCCAAGGTTGGACTAGAGCCCAGGACCTTCTCACTGTGAGGCGACCGCGCTAACCACTGCGCCACCGTGCCGCCTTTAAAGCACCCATTCCCGCCAATTTCCGCCAGCCAAATTTCCCGCCATTTTCAAAAAACTGGAAGTGAAAGTAAAATGAACTAGTCTGAGGCTGTTCATCCGATTCGCATGACATTTGGTGTGCGACATCTCCAGACAATGCTGATAAAAAGTGGTCGAAATAATTTTGACGTCATTCCATTTCGAAGTTACATGTCGATCAAAATGTAAGGTGTGGCCCATAGTGATTCTATTGCCTATATCTAGTGATTTTATTGTCCAAACTTAACGGCCGTTGTTAGGCCGCATCAGCACAACATTCTTTGGAAGCACGCAAAATTTTGTGAAATTTCGTCCATAGGGGGCGCTACAAGTGACATGTCAATATCTCAAAAACTGCTTGAGTTACAAATCTGAAAATTGGTATACTTGGACCCATTTGGCTACATTGCCTCTTTAGAAACTTTTGCCGATTGGCTGGATTACCAAAATGGCCGCCAAACAGCCAGTCAAAATTCAGTAGCTAATATTTGCTAGTGTGAATGGCCGAGCTTCATGAAACTTGACAGGCGTATTATTTGTGGCACATAGAGGCCATGCAGCAAATATGAAATAGATCGAACACATGGGGGCGTTTCAATAAGCACATTTACATTTTGGGTCATATCTCGAGCTCTGGACTTTCTGAGAAATTATTTTCTTTTCTGATCCCTTCAAAATTCCCGAATCTAACACACCCATTCCCGCCAATTTACGCCTGCAAAATTGTTCCGCCATTTCCACACAAAAAAAGCAAAGTGAAAGTAAAATGAACTAGTCTGAGGCTGTTTATCTGATTCTCGTGAAATTTGGTCTGCATCATCTCCACACAGTGCTGATAGAAAGTTTTTAAAAGAATGTCGATATGCTTTTCCATTTCAAAGTTACCTGTCACTCAACATTTAAGGTGTGGTCAATAGTGATTCTGTTGCCTATATCTTTTAATATGATTGTCCAAACTTAACAAAACTTGCTAAGCACAGCCAAGACAACATTCTTTGGAAGCACACCAAATCTTGTGAAATTTCATCCATAGGGGGTGCTACAACTGACACATGCCAATATCTCAAAAAACCGCTCAAGCTAAAAATCTGGCCCCATCTGGGTTACATTGCCTGAAGTGCCAATTGGCTGGATTACCAAAATGGTCGCCAAACAGCCAATCAAAATGCAGTAGCTAATATTTGCTAGTGTGAATGGCCGATCTTCATGAAACTTGAGAGGCGTATTCTTTGTGGCAAATAGAAGCCAAATATGAAACAGATCGGACACATGGGGGCGCTACAAAGTTGGTAGGGAGCTGCAATGCTGCTTAGACCCCGTTAATTGCTTCTTGCGGCTATATTTTAAGGTGAAGTTTTATTTGCCTGTATAGTGTCTCAGAAGAAGTCCACACTGTAATATCCATAGGTCAGGATATAATGGTATGATCAAGTAATGGTCTAGTGCAGCACGACGCTAGGTGATGACGTCACTGGCCTATCCTGGAGATTCAGGAAATGCACCAGACGGAAGGGATTGTGGATGCATGGCAGACCACAGTAAACACGGAACACCAAACGTTATTTAATGTGTGGACATTGCTTCATTCGAGTCACTTTAGAGTGACCGTTAGGAGAAAACCCTTTTAAATATTACATGGTGTCAGAATCAACTCGCTAGTGCTCACATCGACCTCACGACGAGAGATGGAGGCTACCGGTGTTCCGATGCCACGGATGGATTGGGACTCGTCCAACCTTCCCGATGCGTGGAGAAAGTTTCGCCAGCATGTGGAGTTTATGAGGAGCAAACAAGGAGGAGGAAAAATGTAGCTACTTGCTGTTATGGATTGGGGAGAAGGGCAGAGACGTCTTCAATACATGAACTCTCACTGCAGACCAGAAAAAGGTATTGAAGCCAACGTAATGCCCAAAGCTAACCCCATCTTTGCACGTTATGAGTTCCACGAAAAGATGCAAGGCGAAGGTGAAAAATTCGGCCAGTTTGTGACTGAATTAAGACTGCTAGTGAAAGACTGTGATTATCCTAACAGTGACGAGATGGTCAGGGACAGAATTGTGTTTGCCACAAACTCAACAAGAGTGAGAAAGCTTCTCTGTGTAGGTCCAGAGCTAACACTGGAAAGGGCTGTTGACATAGCACGATCACACGAACTATCACAGCAGCAATTAAAAACAATGGATTCCCCCACAGCAGGCGTAATCAACCAGTCTGTAGATGCAGTTAGCAAGAAGCCGTTCAGAAGAGGACAGGCACGTCACGACCGCAAAACTGTAAATAAAACTGACGCTAACGGTGCCATGCAAAACAAAGGATGTGGTGCGTGCGGAGGAGAGCACTGCCACACTGAGGAATGTCCAGCAAAGGGACGCCAGTGTAACAAATGCAAAAAACTCAATCACTATGCTAGGGTATGTAGGGCACAACACCGTCAAGCACAAGCAAATAAAGTGCGTGCTATTGCAGAGAGTGCTGAACAACAATCAGAGGATGAACTGTACATTGACACTATAACTAAAGAGCATGAAAACACAAATAAGGAACAGGCCTTTGCAGAATCGGAAATAGGCAAACAGAGGCACAAATTAAAGTTTAAAATAGACACAGGTGCCCAGGCCAACATAATACCAGCAAACACATTCCACCAACTGTTAGGAAATGTAGGGCTAGGCCCACCGTCCAAGCTTTCAGGATATGGTGGGAACACAGTGTGAAAGGTGCCTGTAAGTTAACATGCAGGTATAAAAAGAAAACAGTAATGCTAGATGTTGACATAGTCTGCGCAGAAAGCACTCCCCCCGTAGTCCATGGGCCAGAGCTCAAAATTTCCTATTTCGGTACACTCAAGGTGGGAAAACTTACTTATAATTTTTGAAAGGATCCATGTATGTAGATGATATTTTGGTATGATAACCATTCCTGAGTGGCAGCTGTATCACAGTTATCAGCTCATGAAGTTAACCACCCCCTAAAGTAAATTGCATTTTAGACGCTGGTGCATATCCTGGTTTAGCCTCATGGTCAGGACATTTTTCATTGTTCTATAATATTGTCTTTGGTATCATTTTAAAGGGGACCTTCTTAGCTTTCATTCAAGCCCTGTTGTGGATATTTCTCACAAATATAGAGGTCACTTGAGCTCTTCAACCCGTCAATAACACACATCTTTCTGCAATGTTCGCCTAAACTATATACTTTCTTTTAGCCCTGTGGCATCTAGGAATATCAGGGACACAAAACACAAAAACTGGAATACTCACAGGACTGTAAAGATTCAGGAAATGTATAATATACCCATACTATTTCATTGTGTGAGGTGATTGTGAACCTTAAATTAGAAGGGCATTATTACTAAGAAACTAACTAGACCAAAGCCAGTTAGTCCATGGGTCAGACCAGATGTCGATATCACCCAAGGTGACACAACTTCACTGGTGCCATTTTATTTGGTACACTAACAGAAGTAAAATAATACATGATAACCTTTCCAAATGAGCAGCTATTTCATTTTTCTTTCAGGAAACCTGTTTCTGTGCCTCTCACGATTGTGTATTTGCCCAGACTTTTACAAATATAGCATTTCAACACCCCTGGTACTGATTAGCCTAGCTTAAACTCTGGGACAGTTCTTAGTTGGCCAACAACCAAGGATAACCAGTACTGTGTACTTCCATTCATTTTGCTAAGCTAGGCTAACGTGCAGCCAGATAGCTTTCTACTAAACACATATAGAGGAAACTGGTATCTATCTTCTTGTCTCACTCTGGAGAAGATTGTAAGCTAATTTCCCATAATGTTAGCATGTTCTTTTAATGTATATGTTAATATGATTAGTTAAAGTGGCTACGAGGAACTTTCATCTTGTGTTGATTTTAGCGGCCTCATGTGGACAAAATACAGCTGTTGCATAGCAACTAGGTAATGTATCTATTTGTGGCTATGTAAGATAAATAATGGTAATATGACGCTGGTGAAGCAAAGTAAACTTTGTTTTAGTAGTGTTCATACACCTAAGTTACATGTATTTGTTTGTATGTGGCAGGTGAAAACTGACTGAATATGGCCACTGGTGAACAAGCAAGTTTTTACCCAATACCAAAGCGCCCACGGGTGGAGTGCATTATCCACTGTTCTGATGATACAGATAAGCTGGTTTCACTACAAAGTGTCGACTCATGGAGAACTCTGCTCAGGGCAGCTCAGATACGAAATCATGCACCAGTTTTGAAACTGGCAAAAGACATTCCTGAGGGACAGATTCCAGCAATCTACTACCACAGAAAGTGTCGCAGTATCTTCACTATGAAGCAAATTCTTGATGGCCTCCTTGCAAAAGAAAAGAAAAGTTGTGTCTCTGCTGAAGAGAAACAATCTAAGAGAGTAGCTCGACATGCTCCAAGTACATCTAGGACTTATGATGCAGAGTGCATATTTTGTCAGAAAAACAGCAAATATTCCAAGAGACAGAATACGAGAGAAGTACTGGTGCAGTGTCGAGAACTGCGAGCTGATGCAAAGATCAGGAGTGCAGCCACAAAGAAAAGGGACAGCAGAATCCTTGCCATTGTGAGTAGAGACCTTGTAGCAGCTGAAGGGCACTACCACAGGTCATGCTATAGACTTTACACCAAAGAAGAGGTTTCCAAAGGAGAGGTTGCCAGCAATGAAGATGATGATGCTGCAGCCCAGTATGAAGCTGCTGTGAATAAGGCATACAATGAGCTGTTCCTCTTCATCAGGATGGAGCTTTTTGGCAATCCTCAAGTGATGACAATGACTGATCTCTCTTCTAGACTGGTAGCTTCAATGAACTCCCAAGGCATTGCCCAAGTCAAGGAATCAACCAAGAAGCACATAAGGCGAAACCTGGAGAGTGAGTTTGCTGGAGCCTTGCAGATATTCCCTGATGAGAAAGGAAAATTCCTCCTCTATCCCGATAACTTGTCCATGAGGGAACTTGCCAAAGAAAATCAGTCTCTCAAAAGGGAGCTGCAGACCCTGAAAAGTGTCAGTGCACAAGATGTTATAGCCAAAGCAGCCATCAAATTGAGAGCAGACATTAAAAGTCAAGATGTTCCTCAAACCTGGCCGCCTGAAGTCAAACCAGAAGCAGAATGTCCTACCATTCCAGAGTCGCTCATTATCTTCCTGTACTCTCTACTCACAGGCTCAAATGATCCTGATCATGCATCCCAGAGAGTGCAGTGCCTTCTGCAGTCATTTGGCCATGACATAGTATATGTAGTGACATGTGGAAATACCAAGCCTTCCAAGCACATTGTTCTGCCATTCAGTGTCAAATCGTTGACAGGAAATGTAGAGTTGATAAACATCCTCAACCGACTTGGTCACAGTGTGTCCTATTCACAGATGGAAGAAATCAACACTGCCCTGTGTCTCCAGAAACTCTCATCATCAGGGAGTGGCATTGCCCTTCCAGCTAACATCCATCCTGGCATATTCACAACTTTAGCCTGGGACAATATCGACCGTCTTGAAGAAACTGTCAGTGGTGAGGGAACATCTCACAGAGTCAATGGGATTGCTGTGCAAGCAAAGCCAGTCAACCCACTTCCTGTCCAACCCATGCCCACTGTTCCCAAAACAAAGAAGAGAAGCATTGATGGACCCCCACCAATGTTACCAACTTACAATGCTGGACAACGGGTAGGGCCACCACAAAGCAAAAAGTCAGATGCCGATACTGCAGCCAATACTAAGCTTGCCAGAGAGAAAAACCTTCTTTGGGTCCTAGCACGCATGTCACAACAAGAAGAACAGTCAGTCAGCAGCTAGACAGGCTTCAACATCCTGACTCGAGGAGAGATGACGGTCATCCCCGACAATATAGGCTATCTGCCTACCATCAATGCTCCAGCGACACAAATGTCTACTGTCAACGAGGTGCTTAACCAGTCACTGAGCATCATGCAGTGCTTAGGCCTGAGGAAGATTGTCTGTGTCTTTGACCAAGCCCTGTATGCAACGGCTGTCGAGATCACATGGAAACACCATGACAAGTTCCATGATATCATCGTTAGGCTTGGGGTATTCCACACCATCTGCACACTGCTGGCAATAATAGGAAAGCGTTTCCAAGATGCTGGACTCAAAGACCTCTGCATTGAGTCTGGCATGATTGCAGAAGGCTCAATTGCTGGTGTTATGGATGGCCGCAAGTACAACAGGGCAGTGCGACTACACAAGCTCCTGTATGAGGCTCTCATGCGACTGACCTTGAATGGTTTCCTGTCCTGGTTGGAAGAAACTCACAGGAATGACATGGTTCACCTGAATGAGACACTGAAGACCATTGACAGCCTTGGGAAAGAAGTCTCACAACATGCTTTGAAGGAGGTCCTCGAGAACAGCTCTTGTACACGCATCATGGATCTATTTGAAGTCTACCGTGAGTTCCTTAGAGGTGGAAACAGCAGCCTCTCGAACTTCTGGATGTCCTATTTCGACATGGTTGAAATCTTGTTGGGGCTCATCCGAGCATCCAGAGAGGGAGACTGGATGCTACACTTGGCTAGCATTCGAGCAATGATCCCATGGTGCTTTGCTTATGACAGGATGAATTATGCACGCTACCTCCCCTACTACTACGCCCAGATGTCTGAGCTGCCCATCACACACCCAGATGTGTACACAGAATTCATGGAAGGAGGCTTCTCAGTCCAACTGGGCTCCACCAATCCCTTTGGCCGAATCCCTGTTGACCAAGCTATAGAAGAAACGGTGAACAAAGACACCCAAACAGCTGGAGGGACAAAGGGATTCAGCTTGAAGCCAGGAGCTGTGACCAAATATTATCTCACAGCTGAGTATAGAAGCATTTACCTCAGACAGCTGAGAGACCTGACAGGTCAAGGCAGGTGCAAATGGTCTCATCCAGATCTACAGAGTCCAAGGATCAAGAGAGATGAAGCAGATGTCCAGTCTCTCATGGACCTTATGGAGAAAAACTGGCTCAATCCTATGTCCCCTGATGAGATTGATTTGGTTAGCCTCTCCACTGGCAACATGGCTCCACCTGATGTGACCATAGATCTCTTGAGAGCTCTTGAGAAAGGAGAAGAGGCCTACCAAGCATTCCAGCAAACAAGGTTAGATGCAGACCCACCACCTGTGAAATTCCACGACAAGATGACCAAGCAAAGTCTGAAAACATTCTCCAATGTCGGCACAAAACAAGCTCATGGAAAGAAAGCACAGGATGTGGTTCTGAAGGCAGATAGAAACCTTTTCAGTCACATGATCCTGGTGGCTGAAAGCAGGAAGGTGAATCTGAAGGATGTCCTTGCCTACCCATTGGGCCCACTACCATGGGCACTGGCAAATGCTGATGGGTCCTTACGAAAAACAAACAAGGCTGCACTTGCCAGAGAGCTTGAAAAGAATGTATCTCCTGCAGAAGACATCCCAATCCCATCTACTTCCATCATTGATGGGATGAGCCTGGTCCAAAAAATGAATGGCAACAACAAAACCTTTGCACAGGTGGCAGAGTCAGCCTTGACCCAGGTCCTCCATGAGGGAGCACAGAGTGGGAGGATTGATGTTGTTTTTGATGTCTATCACCAGACTTCGATCAAAGATACTGAACGACAGAACCGGGGTGGAGACATCACTCTCCAGTACAAGAATCTTGCAGGGGGACACCACGTCCAGCAGTGGAGAAAATTTCTGTGCAGTTCCTCCAACAAGACCAGTCTCATCAAGTTTCTGGTGGAAGAGTGGAAACTCCCACGATACAGAGCTATGCTGCATGGGAAGGTGTTGTACATGACCTGTGAGGAAACCTGCTACAAGTTGACAGAAGATGGGTGTGAGGAAGCAGCAGAACTGCACTCCACACATGAAGAAGCTGACACCCGTCTGCTCCTGCATGCATTGCATGCAGCAAATGCGGGCTCAAAGTCAGTTATCATCACAGCTGAGGACACTGATGTCATGGTGCTTTGTCTTGGCTTCCAGAAGGACATCACCTGTCCCATCTACCAGAAGTGTGGGACTCAGAACCGCACACGGTTTGTCGACATCACCAAACTGGCAAGTTCACTTGGAGACAGCATCTGTGACAGCCTAATTGGCTTACACGCCTTCACAGGCTGCGACACTGTCAGTGCATTCGCTGGTCGAGGGAAGCTGAATGCCCTGAAGATAGTGAGAAAGCACACTTCCTGCCAAGAGACTTTTTGTCAACTGGGACAGACATGGAATGTGAGTGATGAGCTGTTCCAGAAAATTGAGCAGTTCACCTGTCGGATGTATGTTGCTAATAGCAGCACTGCTGAGGTGAACAAACTGCGTTACCAGCTCTTCTGCACCAAAAGGGGAGAGGTTGAGTCCAGCCAGCTGCCACCATGTAGAGACTGTCTCTTTATGCATGTTCAACGAGCCAACTATCAGGCAGCAATATGGAAGTGCTGTCTGCAGGCTAACCCTGTGGTGCCAAGCCCTACTGAGTATGGATGGACAGACGATGAAGGCAAGCTGGCCATTTACTGGATGCGCTCCCCACCTGCACCAAATGTGGTCTTGGAAATGCTAACATGCAAGTGTGTGCATTCATGCAAAATGCCAAGCTGCATGTGCCTGTCAAATGGACTTCCATGCACAGACATGTGCAGGTTACAGACCTGCAGTAACTAAAAACAGCAGGATGGTCCAGAACTGGACTTTGAACTTGGGGAGTCAGATGATGAGAGAAACGAGCAGTTTGATGAATGACAGTGTGATGATTCTGATGGTATTACTGTGGTAGTAGTCTATTGATGCACAGGATGTTGATTCTGGACTTGGTTACCCAGAGCTTGATAACAATAATGTAACCATATTCACATATACCCATTACCCTACCCATTACCATTACATATACCCACTAATGATATGGGATTACATGTATCATTGACTAAGTATATGTAAATGTCAATGTTGTTTAAAATATTAAAATAGTTCATTACCTCACTATGGTATTCCTTTTTATCATGTATTTTGATTGTGTATTTAAACAAATGTATAGAGACCAGTTTGTGACCTAACTGGCTTTGGTCTAGTTCTCATTTAAGGCTCACAATCACCTCACACAATGAAATAGTATGGGTATATTATACATTTTCTGAATCTTTACAGTCCTGTGAGTATTCCAGTTTTTGTGTTTTGTGTCCCTGATATTCCTAGATGCCACAGGGCTAAAAGAAAGTATATAGTTTAGGCGAAAATTGCAGAAAGATGTGTGTTATTGACGGGTTGAAGAGCTCAAGTGACCTCTATATTTGTGAGAAATATCCACAACAGGGCTTGAATGAAAGCTAAGAAGATCCCCTTTAAAATGATACCAAAGACAATATTATAGAACATTGAAAAATGTCCTGACCATGAGGCTAAACCAGGATATGCACCAGCGTCTAAAATGCAATTTAGTTTAGCGGGTGGTTAACTTCATGAGCTGATAACTGTGATACAGCTGCCACTTAGGAATGGTTATCATACCAAAATATAATCTACAGACATGGATCCTTTCAAAAATTATAAGTAGGTTTTGCCACCTTGAGTGTACCGAAATATCGTCTGGCCCATGGACTACCGTCCTAGGCATGAGAGCATGTCTAGACCTGAACATTGTCAAAATAGTGCATATGGTCAATGCGCAGCCAAGAGCCACACATGAGCCCGATGGATGAGTATGTGGATGTGTTTCAGGGCATTGGACTGTTTCCTGCAGAGTGTAGTCTTCGTCTGAAACCTGAAGTAACACCAGTGGTGTGCCCGCCTCGCCCAACCCATACACTTTGCGCAGCTGACTCAAAGATGAGTTAGATGAAATGGAGAAAATGGGCATAATCCAAAAGGTCACTGAACCAACAGAATGGGTTAACGCACTGGTGTTAGTGGAAAAGCCCAAAACAGGAAAGCTCAGGACTTGTTTCGATCCCCGCCCCCTAAACAAAGCCATCCAGAGACCCCACTATCCACTCCCTAGTCTAGATGACATTATGGCAAGACTGGCAGGGGCACAGTACTTTAGCGTATTAGACGCCAGGTCTGATTACTGGAATATAAAACTCAGCGAAGAGTCATCCATGCTAACCACATTTAACACTGTCTATGGCAGATACAGGTTCAAGATGAGTTCCAGAGACGGGTGGACGAGGCCTATGAAGGACTCAACAACGTTGCCGCCATTATCGATGACATCATTGTATATGGCCGCACCGAAGAGGAGCATGATGCCAGTCTGCGTGTCTTGCTGCAGAGAACCAAAGAGAAAGGAATAAAATTGAACAAAGATAAGACCATCATCTGTGTGCCCCAGGTGAGCTATTTTGGACACATACTGACACGAGACAGCGTCCGGCCTGACCCCAACAAAGTCAAAGCAATCAAAGACATGCCCCCACAGCAGAGCAAGGCGGAGCTAGACACAATATTGGGCGTGATCACTGACCTGTCTAAGTTTGCCCCCAGACTCTCGGAGGCAACAGCCCCGCTCCGAGAACTGTTGAAAGAGAGCAGTGAGTTTGTATGGGACTCGAACCAGGATGCTGCATTCCAGCAAGTGAAAAGCCTCTTAATACAAGAGCCCGGTCCCATACTAGCCTACTTTGACGCCACTAAGGATGTGAAGCTGCAGGTGGATGCCTCCAAACATGGTTTAGGAGCAGTCCTGCTGCAGGATGAGAAACCAATTGCATATGCATCAAAGGCACTGAATGAGACAGAAGTCAACTATGCTCAGATCGAAAAGGAGCTGTACGCCGTGCTCTTTGGATGCAAACGATTCCATCAATACCTGTATGGACGTCAGGTGACCGTGGAGTCAGATCACAAGCTGCTTGAGTCAATCATGCGAAAGCCCTTGGCATCTGCACCACCGCGGCTCCAGCGCATGATACTATAGTTGCAAAGATACAGCGTCAACATTGTTCACAAGCCCGGAAAGCAAATACAAGTCGCGGACATGCTGTGTAGGAAGCCGATTGAGTACAGTGACGACTCTCTGAGTGAAGGCTTGGATTCCCAAATACACACAGTGATCAGCAGTGCTCTGGTGAGTGACCGGAAAATAGCAGAAATCAGGTCTGCCACAGCCAAGGATGAGCAACTCTCAGCCTTGAGACAGGTTATCCAATCAGGGTGGCCTGAGACAGTCAAACAATGTTCTGCTGTCGCTGAATACTGGAATATCCGAGACAGATGGCATTCTGTTAAAAGGAGAAAAAATCATTGTGCCAAAATCACTCAGAGCAGACATGCTTGCGTGCATACACACAGGCCATCTCGGCATGGAGACGTGTAAGCAGCGTGCGAGAGAGATTCTATTCTGGCCAGGGATGGTGAACAAATAGAGACACTAGCTGGATCTTGTAGTATTTGCCTAGAGCAACGCCACACCGTCCCCAAAGAGCCAATGCTGCCACACCCCATTCCTGAACAACCTTGGCAGGTCATAGCCACCGACCTGTTCAAATGGAACAACACTGACAATATAGTTGCAGTTGAATATTATAGCAGGTACTCTGAGGTAGAGAAAATCGCAAACCTCACTTCCCCAACTGTCATCTGGAAGCTGAAGGCCATGTTTGCAAGATTTGGAATACCCCAGTCTGTAGTGAGTGATAATGGCCCTTGCTACAGCTCACAGGATTTCAAGAGCTTTGCACAGGCATGGGACTTTGAGCATGTCACAAGCAGCCCCCTGTACCCACAGAGCAACGGGTTGGCTGACAAGACAGTGCAAACAGCCAAAGCCCTCATGGACAAAGCACACACACAGAGGTCAGACCCGTACCTCAGCTTATTGGAATACAGGAACACACCAGTGGATGGACTCAACTCCCCAGCACAGCTGTTAATGAGCAGAGCCTTACGCTCAGTCCTTCCAACCACTGCAAAACAGCTACAACCAGAACTCGCTTGTCGCAGCGCAGTCCATGGCAGGACAGAACTGTGCCAAAAACGACAAAAACAGTATTATGACAGAAATGCCAAAATGCTACCTGCACTGCCGACAGGATCCACAGTCCGAGTCCAACAGCCAACTGGAATGTGGAAACCTGCTACAGTTGTCGGACCAGCTGAGACCTAAAGATCTTACAACATCATCACAGATGAAGGTCAAGCGCTTCGACGCAATCGACGACACCTTCTACAGACCAACGAACGTGATGCAGGTCAGGAAGTTAACACACATGACCAACAGGTGGAGCTCCAGACCACTGAGTCTAAGACTGTACAGCAAAGTGTGTCAGGTTCCCCAAGAGTGTCACCACAACACTTCACTACTAGGTCAGGACATGTGGTTAAGCCAGAAGTTATCTTTGACCTGTGACTGTTTGAAATCAACCTAAAAAAAGAAGCAGAAAGGTTGATATTGTGTTGCAAAAAAAAAAATGTTGAAAATGTGAATTGATGTTGCACTGAAATATGTGTATTATTGTTCATGATGTTGCGGAATGTTAATTGAGCTACTCAGGGCCATTGAAGATTCATTTGCAGATTTATTTCATTGGTGCAATAAGTGAAATGTCTATTTTGTTATTGATAGATTTATGTTGACATTATAGCTTACTGCACTTGCAAACTACCAAGTATTTTTCTTTCTTTAAAAGAAGGGGGGATGTAATATCCATAGGTCAGGATATAATGGTATGATCCAGTAATGGTCTAGTCCAGCGCGACGCTAGGTGATGACGTCACTGACCTATCCTGGTGATTCAGGAAATGCACCAGACGGAAGGGGTTGTGTATGCATGGTAGACCACAGTAAACACGGAACACCAAACGTTATTTAATGTGTGGACATTGCTTCATTCAAGACACTGTAGAGTGACCATTAGGAGAAAACCCCTTTAAACATTACACAAACTGTACTGATTTAGCCTTTATAGTGTCTAAGAAGAAAAAGTCCATTCTGTACTGATTTAGTGCCTCAGTTGGAGAGTGAACAAGGTACAAATGTGAATTTATTGTCCACCATGTTTTACTTCGTGCTTTGTGGCTTCCCATTAAAACTGAATTACCAAGTTATCAGCTAGCTTAAAGGCTGTATAGCACTAGCCAAATTTCACGGCACTTTTGCCCCGTTGACATGCACTGTTCACTATTAGCCATTGCTGTAAAACCAAATTAATTTAAGAATGGTTTTACAGAATATTTTGTAAAATTATGATTTTGAAAGAACATCTTTACTGTTTTCTTCACTCAGCTCTTACTACGTTGTGGAAAGAATTAGTAAATTTCATGAAACATCAGTTCGAGAGTCCGACCATCTTCCTCCTGGGGACGCTACAGCCTGGCTTGGAAATCCAAATGCAATATGTGCAACAGGTTGGACATTGGAGTAGAGTGTGTAGGAACAGGAAAGCAGTGAGTGAGGTTACAGAGCAAACAGAGCAGCTGCACTCATACTTTCTTGGGTCTGTGAGTAAAGCAGATGGGTCATCAGAGCAATGGGCCAACAAGTTGCTGGTGGGCTCCACACCGGTTGAATTAGAAATTGACACGGTAGCTCATTTAACATCATCCACGTGGAGATCTACCACTCACGCATCCCCAAAAGACCACTGGAGCCTGCAAATATTCCACTGGATATCCTAGGCGGCAAGCTGAAATGCATAGGACAGATCCAGAGCACTGTGTCTGTCCTACAAAGGAAAGACTCACCCACTCACAGCATATGTCATCCGCGGACGCACTGTAACTAACTTACTCAGCAGGCCGCTGTCTGTAAAGATGAATCTGGTGAGGAGAGTGGATGAACTGATGAGCAACATAGGACACCTACAGGCATATGGTGAGCATGGGACATTAAAGACTGAACCTGTGAGAACACAGCTGAAAGACAATGCTCAGCCATATGTTGTGCACACAGCATGGCACGTGCCTATGCTGAAAAAGGTAAAGGATGAGCTCATGAGGATGGAGAGAAATTACATCATCGAGAGGGTGACACAGCCCACTGACTGGTGTGCACCCATGGTGCCAGTCTTGAAGAAGTGCACAGGTAAAGCCCGCATCTGTGTTGATCACAAGAGGCTGAATGAGGCTGTGAAGAGAGAACAGTATATCCTGCCTACTACTGCTGAGATTACAGCAAAACTAAGCGGGGCCACTGTCTTTCATTCCCTCGACGCTGCAAGTGGATTCTTCCAGATACTGATGCATCCAGATAGCTGTAAGCTCACCAACTTCATTACGCCGTTTGGCCTGTTCATTTCAAGCGGCCACCATTCGGAATTACGAGCGCACCCGAAATCTTCCAGAGGAAGATGATGGAGACCCTGCAAGGGCTGGAGGGCGTTGAGGTTTTCATGGACGACATTCTTGTCTATGGGGCTACAGAGGAGGAGCACGACAGTCGCCTGGAGAAGGTAATGCAGCGTATGGAGCCGGCTGGTTTGAAGCTCAACCATGAGAAATGCTCCATCAGGCAGTCAGCTGCAGTTCCACGGGCATCTCATTGATTGCTCAGGGATCCGGCCTGACCCCAACAAATTGGAAGCTATTCGGCAGCTGTCACCACCAGCAGAAGTGCAAGAGTTGAAAATGATACTGGGAATGGTGAATTATATGGGAAGATAAATCCCCAACCTCTCAACAGTAGGTCAGCCGCTCTACGAGCTCCTGAAAAACAAGAATGCATGGACATGGAGTCACACACAACAAACAGCCTCTGAACACATCAAGGAGCTGTTTACAACTGCACCAGTACTCGCATACTACGATGGGAACAAGCCCACTGCTGTGTCGGCGGATGCAAGTAGTTATGGATTGGGGGGTGTACTCCTTTAACTCCATGGGGAGCAATAGAAACCTGTGGCATATTGCTCCAGACGCCTCACAGAAGCAGAAACATGCTGTGCCCAGATAGAAAAGGAATGTCTGGCTGCGTGCGAGAAGTCTGACAGATACCTCAATGGACTGGTGCAGTTTAAGCTTGTAACTGACCACAAGCCACTAGTGCCTCTCATTAACAGCCGCAGCCTGGACAATGTACCTTTACGATGTCAGCATCTTCTCATGGGGCTCATGAGATTTAATCCAGTAGCAGAGTATGCTCCAGGGAAAACGCTAATCGTCACAGAAACCCTGTCACGCAGCCCACTGGCTAGCATGTGCACAGAGACTGACACACACAGTGAGGTGGCATACTATGTGGCTAGTGTAGTGTGTCTGTGAGTGTGGGGGGGGGGTCCCTGTGTCTACAAGCAAAATTGATGAAATCAGAATGGCGACAGCAGCTGATGTCAAACAGCTGTCTGTCATGACGCTCATAAAGACTGGATGGCCTGAACACTTAAGCAGTGTGCATATGGATGCGAGAGAGTACGTCCAAGCCAAATCAGAGCTGTCAGAATACAATGGCCTTGTCCTCAGAGGACGCATCGTGCCATTGTGCCAAGGTCCATGAGAGGTGAGACCCTTCAGACAATTCACAAAGGGCACCAGGGCCTAGTTAAATGTAGGGAGAGAGCGTGTTCATCTGTGTGGTGGCCCAGACTATGGAAATAAACAAGCTTGTGATGTCATGCCAAGTGTGCCATGAACTGAGAAGAACACAACAAAAGGAACCTCTCATCTCTACACCACTTCCGGAGCGACCCTGGAAGAGAATCGCAATGGACCTCTGTGAGCACAAATGCCACAGCTACCCGGTAATCTCAGATTATTACTGCAGGTGTACAGAGATACTGCACCTGCAACAACGAGTGCACAAGCTATCCAAAACCTGACAACAGTCTTCGCCAGGTTTGGCATTCCAGATGAGGTGGTGAGCGATAATGGTGAGTTGCTGAGTGCTGAGTTCCAGGAGTTTGCGACGCAGCTCGACTTCAAACACTGCCATGCAGCTCTCACTGTCCACAGCGCCATGGGCACGCAGAGAGAGGTGTACAGATGGCAAACACAATGATCATGCAAGAAGATCCTGTGATGGCTCCAATGAGCTACAGGTTCACGCCCTGCTCCACCACAGGCTACAGCCCAGCTGAGCTGCTGATGGGGAGAAAAATCAAAACCTCAGTCCCCACTTTGGAGACAAATCTCCTCCCAAAATGGCTTAGCAGAACAGCTGTGAAAGAAAAGGATGGAAGGAAAAAGGCTAAAAGGCTACTTGGTGTGACTCACTCCTCTGACCAGTCTTTTCTCCTTAAGGTCGTACCAATGTTAACCTACAGCAAACAACATGCACCTCCTCAGCAGCCTGCTAAGTTCATCACCAATGCTGAATGAAGGTTGAACTCAAACATCTGCTGCACTTTGTCTCCACCAATAGCTGGAGTTTGGTACGGCTCTCGTTGGAAACAGTGGCATTTATTTTAAGGTTGAACTGAAAGGGAGTTGTCCCTGTGGACACAGCAGTGCTCTAAAAGTACCCCCATCAAGGAGCTCAAGGAAGACCTTTTTTATGAGGCAAGCCTTAAAAGGTATTCTCCCCACCTCCTTTCTCCTCTCTATAATCTTAATCAGGTGACGGAGGGAGGAAATAAGGGGTAGTAGATAAAAGTGTTGGAAATGGTAATGATACCGTGTAATTTCCCTGGAGGAGAGCTCATCTATTGCCACGGGGAAGAGGGGAAGACACACCTGAGGGAAGGGTAGGAGGGGGAAGGGGACTGAACACAGAATCCACATCAGTATTTCATGTCAGAGCACCTCAGCCAAAAGGGAGTGAGGAGAGGGACGGAGGGAGGAGAGAGGGTGAAACCAAAATAAAGGAAAGAACATGTGTTTTAGCACCGTGTGGGTTGCTTCTGCTTTCTGTGTCCACTCTCCACACATCCCTGTTACTCTCCACACATCTCTGTTACTCTGCACACATCCATGTTACTCTCCACACATTCATGTTACTCTCCACACATCCCTGTTACTCTGCACACATCCCTGTTACTCTCCACACATCCCTGTTACTCTGCACACATCCTTGTTACTCTCCACACATCCCTGTTACTCTGCCCACATCCCTGTTACTCTCCACACATCCCTGTTGCCCCTGGCTGCAGGTGTGTTTTAGCACCGTGAGGGTTGCTTCTGCTTTCTGTCTCCACTCTGCACACATCCCTGTTACTCTGCACACATCCCTGTTACTCTGCACACATCCCTGTTGCCCCTGGCTGCCGGTGTGTTTTAGCACCGTGTGGGTTGCTTCTCCTTTTTGCGTCCACTCTGCACACATCCCTGTTGCCCCTGGCTGCCGGTACAGTCAAGTTACCCCTTGCTGCTCGCTGGCGACTTGGATTTAATGCAAGCTTGAATTAAACACCTGCAGCAGCGATTAACAATGCTCAACGGTGTGAGGCAGATACACAACACACCAGCTGTGGGTGTGTGTCTGTCTGTGTGTGTGTGGGTGTGTGTGTGGGTGTGAGTGCGTACGTGCGTGCGTGCGTGCGTGCGTGTGTGTGTGTGTGTGTGGATGTGTGTGTGTGCGTGTGTGTGGGTGTGTGTGTGTGTGGGGGGGGGTGTATGTGTGTGTGTGCGTGTGTATGTGTGTATGTGTGTGGGTGTGTGGGTGGGTGGGTGTGTGTGTGGGTGGGTGGGGGGGGGTGAGTGCGTGCCTGCGTGCGTGGGTGTGGGTGTGTGTATGTGTGTGGGTGTGTGTGTGTGTGTGTGTGTGTGTGTGTGTGTGTGTGTGTGTGTGTGTGTGGGTGTGTGTATGTGTGTGGGTGTGTATGTGTGTGTGTGTATGTGTGGGTGTGTGTATGCGTGTGTGTGTGTGTGTGGGTGTATGTGTGTGTGTGTGGGTGTGTGTATGTGTGTGTGTGGGTGTGTGTGTGTATGGGTGTGTGTGTGTGTGTGTGTGGGTGTGTATAGGAAAGAGTGGCAGCAGAGATAACAAAGTATCTATTGATGTGATCATCAGAAATGTATCTGCCTCCCTGCTCAGCTCAATACACTGCCAGGCTTTGTGTGAAGATACAAGCAGTCGGTGCACCGAGGCCTCCACTGCCTTATTGCGTTGCTTTTTATTGTTTGTTTTTTGTTTGTTTTTTGTCTCGGGGATTAATTTCTGCTCTCTTCATTCAACAACTCTAAACAGGATTTCATTCCAAACACATCTTTCCAGAGCACTCAATATAAAACACACACCTTCGTTTATGTTTGCAGTTATTGTGCTGCTTATCCATCTTGTACTTGTGAATGAAGAAAATCCATATTCTGAGAGGAAAGTGCAGTCTCTTGTACACCAAACTTTACATTATTAACAAAGTATTTCTTTGTAATATTTAATAGTAACGATAATACATCAGATGCTTTTCTAAATACTCTGACACTTTACATCCGGTATGGAAATTTGATTTATGATCCGCATATTTGATTTGGCAAAGGTTTATGCTGGATCCCCTTCCAGATGCAGGCTTGGGACCAGCACTAAGAAAGCACTGGCTTTTGCATCCTCACTGGCTGGGTGACTGACACTTTAAATCAGAAGTAAAGATAGACAAGCAAAACAAAACTGTTAATAATGATAATAAATGGTAATTAAATAGGCAATATATACATATATGAACTTGGACTATATAGTGGATTATATCTTTTGTAGGAGATGCAAACTGAAAGGGACTGGAAAATGCAAGGTGATGACAGAGGAGAAGGTAGCTAGACAGCATGGGATGGTGGTCTGTACGATGACTTTGGAGACCAAGAATCAGGAATCAGGAATTAGGAACATTTATTTGGCATTTCATTTCATGCACTTGCATACATGAAATGAAATGAAATATCATTTCCCCCAGCCCACAGCAGTGCAACACAAAGACAAAAACAAATCCAAACTAAAAGAACACATATATCCAAAATACAAAAAACTACAACACTACAAAAAAACATATAGGCAACACCCATCCATCCATCCATTCATTATCCGAACCGCCTATCCTGCTCTCAGGGTTGTGGGGATGCTGGAGCCTATCCCAGCAGTCATTGGGCAGCAGGCGGGGAGACACCCTGGAAAGGCCACTAGGCCATCATAGGGCACATATAAAAAAAATTATTCAATGTCCAAGAAAAAGAACGCCAGCCAGGATGACTGTCGGAACTGCCTGTCTTCATGGTCTAGCAGTTAGCTTATCCTGCCCCACTGTCAGACCACCCTCGGTGCTTCCAGTTCAGGCACAACTCCAGGAAGGGCCATGGGCCTTGGGCCCACCAGACACAGCAGACCAGCTCTCCCAGCCAGACACCCTCGACAAACCTCCATGCACTACACGTGATGACACCAAAAACACAGTCAACACCAGGCGAGGCCGCCACCAGACTGCCCTCGTTGTTATCAGAACTACCGGTCTGCATGGGCTAGCAGTTAGCTTAGCCTGCCCCACTTCCACATCATATCACACCGCCCTCTGTGCTTCCTCTTCGGGTGCAGCTCCGGGCAGAGCCATGGTCCCTGGGCCCACAGGACATGGCAGATCAAGCTGTCCCAGAAGATCCAGCGCCAGCTTTCCCAGGCATTAAATGAAGACAACTTACATGCAGACGTGGACAAAGACACTGCATGGACGGTACTGGCTGAGGCTGCCACAAATGTGAGTCCACACCACCACCTTTCAAGAAGAGGAAGAGAGTGAAGGCAGAGCCAAAGATCAAATGGTGGAAGGTGAAGAAGGAAGACTGTTGTGTGGAGTTCAGGCAGGAATTAAGACAGGTGGTAGTGAAGAGTTGCCGGATGGCTGGGCAAGCACTGCAGAAATAGTGAGGGAGACAACTAGGAAGGTACTTGGTGTTTCATCTGGACAAAGGAAGGTAGAAAATTAGACCTGGTGGTGGAATGAGGAAGTACAGCAAAGTATAGAGGCAGAGGATGGCAAAGAAGAAGTGGAATCATCAGAGAGATGAAGAAAGTAGACAGGAGTACCAGGAGATGCAGCATAAAGTAAAGAGTGAGGTGGCAAAGGCAAAGGAAAAGGGCGTATGTTGAGTTTTATGAGAGGTTGGACACTAAGGGAGGAGAAAAGGACTTGTACCGATTGACTAGACAGAGAGAACGAGCTGGGAAGGATGTGCAGCAGGGTAGAGCAATCAAGGGTAGAGATGGAAATGTGCTTACAAGCGAGGAGTGTGCTGAGAAGGTGGAAGGAGTACTTTGAGGGGCTGATGAATGAAGGAAATGAGAGAGAGAGAAGGTTGGATGATGTAGGGATAGTGAATCAGGAAGTTCAGTGGATTAACAAGGAGGAAGTGAGGGCAGCTATGAAGAGGATGAAGAGTGGAAAGGTAGTTGGTCCTGATGACATACCTGTGGAGGCATGGAGACGTTTAGGAGAGATGGCAGTGGAGTTTTTAACTAGATTGTTTAACATAATCTTGTAAAGTGAGAGGATGCCTGAGGAGTGGAGAAGAAGCATACTGGTACCGATTTTCAAGAACAAGGGTGATGTGCAGAACTGCAGCAACTACAGAGGTATAAAGTTGATCAGCCACAGCATGAAGATATGGGAAAGAGTAATAGAAGCTAGGTTAAGAGGAGAGGTGATGATCAGTGAGCAGCAGTATGGTTTCATGCCATGAAAGAGCACCACAGATGTGATGTTTGCTTTGAGAATGTTGATGGAGAAGTATAGAGGAGGCCAGAAGGAGTTACATTGTGTCTTTGTAGATTTAGAGAAAGCATATGACAGGGTGCAGAGAGAGGAGGTGTGGTATTGTATGGTGAAGTCGGGAGTTGCAGAGAAGTATGTAGGAGTGGTGCAGGATATGTACGAGGGAAGTGTGACAGTGGTGAGGTGTGCGGTTGGAATGACAGATGGGTTCAAGGTGGAGGTGGGATTACATCAAGGATCGGCTGAGCGCTTTCTTGTTTGCAACAGTGATGGACAGGTTGACGGATGAGATCAGGCAGGAGTTTCCGTGGACTATGATGTTTACGGATGACATTGTGATCTGCAGAGAGAGTAGGATGCAGGCTGAAGAGAGCCTGGAGAGGTGGAGGTATGTACTGGAGAGAAGAGGAATGAAAGTCAGTAGGCGCAAGACAGAATACACATGCATGAATGAGAGGGAGGTCAGCGGAATGGTGAGGATGCAAGGAATAGAGGTGACGAAGGTTTATGAGTTTAAATTCTTGGAGTCAACTGTTCAAAGTAACGGGGAGTGTGAAAGATAGGTGGAGAAGAGAGTGCAGGCAGGGTTGATTGGGTGGGAAAGAGTGTCAGAAGTGTTTCGTGACAGAAGGGTACCAACAAGAGTTAAAGGGAAGGTTTACAGGATGGTAGTGAGACCAGCTATGTTATATGGTTTGGAGACAGTGGCATTGATGAAAAGACAGGAGGTGGAGCTGGAGGTGGCAGAGATGAAGATGATAAGATTTTCATTGGGAGTGATGAAGAAGGACAGGATTAGGAACGAGTATATTAGAGGGACAGCTCAGGTTGGACGGTTTGGAGACAAAGCAAGAGAGGCAAGATTGAGATGGCTTGGACATGTGTGGAGAGATAATGGGTATATTGGGGGAAGGATGCTGAATATGGAGCTGCCAGGGAAGAGGAGAAGAGAAAGGCCAAAGAGGAGGTTTATGGATGTGGTGAGGGAGGACATGCAGGTGGCTGGTGTGACAGAAGAAGATGCAGAGGACAGGAAGAGATGGAAACGGATTATCCGCTGTGGCGACCCCTAACGGGAGCAGCTGAAAGTAGTAGTAGTAGTAGTAGACCAGTAGTAGTAGACCAGTAGCAGACCGTGCATTTCAGACCTAGGCCTTCGGTGAGACGTCACCTCCTCATAATTACCCAAAGACAGCCGTCATATCGCCATGCTACAATGTTTTAGTCGCAAAAGTGGTTATCATCACAATCATCACCATCACCTAGTTATTTGACACTTTTGACTTTCACAACAGCGACATGGTGTGGCGACATGGTGTAACGTACAGCCTTACTGGAAGTAATCCCGCTGGGCATATAAATATGCTATCAAGAAACTCAGCAAACACGTCCCAGCCGGGCCGCTGGGCATAAAAACCATCAAACATTAAGCAAATCAACCAACTGTACAAAAAATACATGAGACTCACCAGTGTTGTCTATTTGAAGACAAAATCCATCCTCCTTTCTTTCTGGATGAAACAGTCGATCACACGGTCACAGAGCACTCCTTTGGCTTTTAAATCCATCACAATGTCCTGTGGCAATGGAGGCCAACGCTGTGAGTCGTGTCTCCCGTTGTATTCCTGGAATACGGTTTCATTCTTTTAAGTGCTGAAAATGTCCTTTCAGCAGACGCCGTGGACATCGGGACTGTCACAGCTAAACCAGTCAGTGCATAGAGTTAGTGCATTGCGTCATGCAGTTTTTTTTTCTGTTGGAGGAACATGAGCAGGTCTGCAGGGCTCTTTCCTTGAAAATCAGCCAGAGAATACATGACTGTGAGTTCTGTCTTCAGACGGGGCACGAACAGGGTCCCGTGACTCTCAGTCAGTCTGGAGAAGAGCGCATTGGGAAATGTGACTTTGAATATGGGGAACTGCTGTGGATCGAGAAGGCAAAGCAAAGCAAGTTTCTCGTGGTCTTTAAATCTATTTGTGATCTGGGTCTGAATGTTGTCGAGGATGTCACTGTGCAGTTTTCGGTATTTTAAACGAATGTCCCCGTGCCCCTGACCTCTCCGTCCTCCTGGCTCACCTACGTCACACTCAGTCCCGCCATAAATCGCATCAAAACGGTCTCTCTGCTTTTCGATATTTTCACAGAACTCTTCCAGTCTGGCCGGGCAGAACTGCATATCTAATGCCTTGGACTGAAGAATCCCAGTCAGTACATCTACATAAGCAAACATCTCACAAAAAATTCCCAGCAAAAAGTTAAGGTCGAAGCTGTTCAGATGTGCGATATACACTCACCGGCCACTTTATTAGGCACACCTGTCCAACTGCTCGTTAACGCAAATTTCTAATCAGCCAATCACATGGCAGAAACTCAATGCATTTAGGCATGTAGACATGGTCAAGACGATCTGCTGCAGTTCAAACCGAGCATCAGAATGGGGAAGAAAGGTGATTTAAGTGACTTTGAATGTGGCATGGTTGTTGGTGCTAGACGGGCTGGTCTGAGTATTTCAGAAACTGCTGATCTACTGGGATTTTCACGCACAACCATCTCTAGGGTTTACAGAGATGAAAGGTCACGTGTTTAACTTGACCTACTCACGGGTGTACGTGCAGTGCGTGTGACGTATACAGGAAGTTAGAAGCGCATGTTATGAAGGTTGTATGTCGGATGAACGCTAGTAAAAGCTACACAGTTAAGAACCTACGAAGTCGGCTCGTTCTTGAATTATTCTTATGTCAGTAAGACAAGGCGTCTACGGACATTACATGGTGTCAGAATAGTCTGTGTATCTGAACACGAGCGGTCATGCCGAAGTTTAATCCGCCGAGTGAATTCAAGTTTGACTGCCCCGTTGAATGGCCGGAGTGGAAACAACGGTTTTCGCGCTTCAGGCTCGCGACAAAGCTGGATAAAGACGACGGGGAGATTCAAGTGAGTTCGCTGATTTATGCAATGGGAAGCGAGGCTGAAAAGATATTCAGCTCGTTTGACTTCGCGGCGGAGGGTGATAAAGTGGACTATGATATCGTACTGAAAAGGTTCGACGACTACTTTATTCCCCGCCGTAACATCATACATGAGAGGGCGTGCTTCTATCAACGTAGCCAGCAGCCAGGAGAGACAGCGGAGATGTACATCCGGACATTGTATGAGCTGTGTGAACACTGTGAGTTTGGGGACAAGAGGGATGAACATATCAGAGATCGTCTGGTAGTGGGCATAAAAGATAAGGTGCTCTCCCGTCAGTTCCAGCTCACAGCGGACCTTACTCTGGTGAAAGTCATTGAACAAGTGCGCCAGGCGGAGGCAATAACAAAGCAGCTCAGCCTCCAAGCTAACCAACCCGAGGCCCAGCTGGCTAACGTCAACGTTGTCCGACGGCGGGACGGACGCCAAAACAAAAAGGGCGGACAGCGTCATGGTGGCAGCAGACCTACAACCAACAAAGTAGATGAATGCGGGAGGTGCGGCAAGACGCAGCACACCGATGAGCGGAAGTGTCCTGCAACGAACAGTAAGTGCAACAAGTGTCATAAAAAGGGACATTGGGAGCGTGTATGTCACTCTAAAGCGGTGAGAGAAGTCACTGAAGAGGTTAAACAGCTGTACTTTCTGGGAGAAGTTGGCAAAGAGAGCAGTCAGGAAGATTGGACTGTTAGTTTAACAATAAGTGATGTACCAATAACCTTTAAAATTGACACGGGGGCTGACGCTACTGTTATCAACCAAGGGACATTTAAAAAGCTGAAGCCAAACATAAAACTGGGACCTCCTGACACATGCTTCATAAGCCCAGGTGGAAACATCAGCTGCATAGGACAGTTTCAAGCCACAACCAACTACAAGGAGAAACAATACTCCTTTCCAGTGTATGTGATCAAGGGGAGAGGCAGCTGTCTGCTGAGTCGTCCAGAGGCAGTGGAGATGGGTCTAGTGAAGCGGATGAATGAGGTCAGTGGAGTTTTCGGTTCAAGTGGACTGCTGAAAACAGACCCAGTGAAAATAGCTCTGGTGGAGGGTGCCCAGCCATACGCGGTGCATACAGCCAGACGGATACCGCTGCCACTTGTACCACTGGTTAAGAAAGAACTGCAGCGCATGGAAAATGAGGGCATTATTGAAAAAGTGACTCAGCCCACAGAATGGTGCGCCGCTATGGTGCCGGTGCTGAAACCGAACAAGAAAGAGGTTCGCTGCTGTGCTGACCTCAGGAGGCTGAATCGAGCGGTGAAACGTGAGAAATACGTGCTGCCCACTATGGAGGAAATAATGCCAAGGCTCGCAGGGTCAAAGTTCTTCACAACGTTGGATGCAGCAAGTGGGTTTTACCAGATCCCCTTGCATGAAGACAGCAGGGGGCTCACCACTTTCATCACCCCATTTGGGAGGTATGCTTTCTGCCGCCTTCCATTTGGTATAACGAGTGCTCCAGAGATTTTCCAGAGAAAGATGGCGGAAACTCTGACCGGGCTAGAGGGCACAGAGGTGTACATGGATGACATCCTTATACATGGAGAGACTGAGGAAATCCATGACCGGCGCCTAGCAGAGGCGCTGGGGGTCATTGAAACAGCAGGTCTCAAACTGAACCAAGCGAAATGCAAGTTCAAACAGAAACAAGTCCGCTTCCTTGGTCATATCATCAACGAGGCAGGCATCAGACCTGACCCGGACAAAGTGGCCGGAATAGAGAACTTTCCTCAGCCCCAGAACGTGACGGAACTCAAGAGGTTCCTCGGGATGGTGAACTATTTGGCAAAATACGTCCCAGAGCTGTCCACTGTAGGTCAGCCGCTTTATGGACTGCTTAAAGCAACGACAGAGTGGCTGTGGGGACCTGCACAGAACACAGCATTCCAAGACCTTAAAGCAGCACTCGCCACCGCCCCGGTACTCACCTTTTATGACGTCACTAAGGCTACGGTGGTGTCAGCAGATGCCAGCAGCTACGGGCTGGGAGGCGTTCTGCTCCAGCAGCACGGGGAACACTGGAAGCCCGTGGCCTACTGCTCCCGACGGCTGAGTGACGCAGAGACAAGGTACGCACAGATCGAGAAAGAGTGCTTAGCCAGCGTCTGGGCATGTGAAAGGTTCGAGAAGTACTTGTTTGGGCTTGACAATTTCAGACTTGTCACCGATCATAAACCACTAGTGCCTCTCATGAACAGCAAAGACTTGGATAATGTGCCCATTAGGTGCCAGAGACTGTTAATGAGGCTGATGCGTTTCAATGCAGTGGCTGAATACGCACCAGGCAAAACTTTAGCTGTGGCTGATGCACTCTCCAGAGGCCCAGAGCAGCGCTACGGAGATGGTGCTTCTCATGATGATTTTGCAGCGCACATTGATGCCATCGTGTGCCAGGTGCCTGCCACACCTCAAAGGATGCAGGAGATAAAACAGAGCACGGATGGGGATCTGCAGCTCCAGACAGTGTTGGGCTTCATCAGACACGGCTGGCCTGAGTATGTCGATAAAGTGCCGGAGACATCAGAGGCAGTCGTATCGTCATTCCCACAGAGATGAGGGAGGTGATCTTAGACAGAATACACGACGGGCACCAGGGGATAGTTAAGTGCAGAGAGAGAGCTAGCCAGTCAGTGTGGTGGCCCAAAATGACAGAGCACATTACAACAAAGATACAGCAATGTCAATTCTGCAGAGAACACAAGAACACACAGAGAAAAGAGCCTTTAATGTCAAGTGAGCTCCCATCCAGACCATGGCAGAAAGTGGGCATAGACCTGTGTGAGTACAAAAAGCAAAACTACTTGATAGTGTCTGACTATTATTCCAGGTTTTTGGAGATCCTAAATCTACCAACAACTACTAGCAGTCAGGTTGTAGCTAGGCTGAAGGCTACATTTGCACGTTTTGGTATCCCTGAAATTGTAGTTAGTGATAATGGGCCACAGCTAGTTTCAGAAGAGATGAGGAGGTTCAGTGAGGATTATGATTTCATCCATGTGACTTCAAGCCCACACTACCCCCAGAGTAATGGACAGGCAGAGAGGGCTGTTCAGATAGCCAAAAGCATAATAAGGCAGGAAGACCCTCTCCTCGCCCTGTTGACATACAGAGCTACACCCTCTTCTTCCACTGGAGCCAGTCCAGCGGAATTGCTCATGGGTAGGAGACTCAGAACCACCTTACCCACATTGCAGCATAACCTGAAACCGGCCTGGCCTAAAGAGGAACTGATCAAAACCGCTGACGCCGCAGCCAAATCGAGGCAGGCTTTCTACTACAACCGCAGGAACGGCGTGCGGACACTGCGCCCACTGAACTCGGGTGACGCAGTACTCACCAAACTTGATGGACAGAAAACATGGACAATGCCAGCAGTTGTTCACAGTCAGAGCTCCACTCCCAGATCCTACATAGTGGAGACAGCTCAAGGTGAACATTACAGAAGGAACAGGCGCCACCTGTTGGCCACACCTAAAACACTCACCTTTGTCAGCAGGGATCCTGACCATGTCACTCCAGGGGAGAATGGAAACATGGATGAGTCCCGAGCAGCAGAAAGGCCAACTTCCACACCACATGTTACTCGCTCTGGCAGGGTGAGCAAGCCTGCAATCCGGCTGGATTTGTGAGGCGTATGGACTTGTGTACTGTGGGGGATTTTTTATTTTTTTTGTGAAAAGGGGGGTGATATACAGGTTAGAAAATCATCTTAGAGGGGGAGATGTAATGAATGAAAGGTCACGTGTTTAACTTGACCTACTCACGGGTGTACGTGCAGTGCGTGTGACGTATACAGGAAGTTAGAAGCGCATGTTATGAAGGTTGTATGTCGGATGAACGCTAGTAAAAGCTACACAGTTAAGAACTTACGAAGTCGGCTCGTTCTTGAATTATTCTTATGTCAGTAAGACAAGGCGTCTACGGACATTACAGCATGGTTGTTGGTGCTAGACGGGCTGGTCTGAGTATTTCAGAAACTGCTGATCTACTGGGATTTTCACGCACAACCATCTCTAGGGTTTACAGAGAATGGTCCAAAAAAGAGAAAATATCCAGTGAGCGGCAGTTCTGTGGGCGAAAATGCCTTGTTGATGCCAGAGGTCAGAGGAGAATGGCCAGACTGGTTCGAGCTGATAGAAAGGCAACAGTAACTCAAATAACCATGCATTACAACCGAGGTATGCAGAAGAGCATCTCTGAACGCACAACACGTCGAACCTGAGGCAGATGGGCTACAGCAGCAGAAGACCACAGCGGGTGCCACTCCCGTCAGCTAAGAACAGGAAACTGAGGCTACAATTCGCACAGGCTCACCAAAATTGGACAATAGAAGATTGGAAAAACGTTGCCTGGTCTGATGAGTCTCGATTTCTGCTGCGACATTTGGATGGTAGGGTCAGAATTTGGCGTCAACAACATGAAAGCATGGATCCATCCTGCCTTGTATCAACGGTTCAGGCTGCTGGTGGTGGTGTAATGGTGTGGGGGATATTTTCTTGGCACACTTTGGGCCCCTTAGTACCAATTGAGCATCGTGTCAACGCCACAGCCTACCTGAGTATTGTTGCTGACCATGTCCATCCCTTTATGACCACAGTGTTCCCATCTTCTGATGGCTACTTCCAGCAGGATAACGCGCCATGTCATAAAGCTCGAATAATCTCAGACTGGTTTCTTGAACATGACAATGAGTTCACTGTACTCAAATGGCCTCCACAGTCACCAGATCTCAATCCAATAGAGCACCTTTGGGATGTGGTGGACCGGGAGATTCGCATCATGGATGTGCAGCCGACAAATCTGCAGCAACTGTGTGATGCTATCATGTCAATATGGACCAAACTCTCTGAGGAATATTTCCAGTACCTTATTGCATCTATGCCACGAAGGATTAAGGCAGTTCTGAAGGCAAAAGGGGGTCCAACCCGGTACTAGCAAGGTGTACCTAATAAAGTGGCCAGTGAGTGTATCTATCTGCACTGCGTACGGCATCATCATCCTATTCATCATGGTGCTCAATGGTGTACTCAAAAACCTCCCTCAGTGCATCTTTAATCTCGACCACAGCGCTGACCAACCTGGAAGTGAAGTTCCACCTTGTCGGTGCTACTCGCGGGAGTCGCCGTTAACATATTTGATCTAGCAGTTTCGTGCGTTTCTGAGACCTGGAGAAGAATGCAGCCAGTCCAGAGAGGTGTGAGAAAATATCTTGCATTCTCTCATCTTCGCTGCACCTTGTGTCAGGACTAAATTAAGGGTGTGCGCATTGTAAGATTTGATTTAGAGACGAGAGAGACATTGGTTGTAAACGAATTCTTTACTTAGAACTTGGCAAAGTTGGGATACTCAGCCATCAGGCTACATCTGCATTCCCTCCAGTTCGGCTCATACGTAACATTACTTCCTATGCTCGCCTCGGGAGAGCCCCCCATCAAAGACTAACCAGAGAGCATGCGCATTAACATAAGTCCCAATACATTACACCCCTTTCCCCCAGTCAACAAAATCTGCCAAGTGGCATGGAGGGTGCCGGTCTCTTGACGGATGCTGTAGAGGGGTAGTGGGCACAGGAATGGCCACAGGACCAGAGGCCGAGGGATCTTCAACAGACCTGCTGATCTCTGGTCGTGGCGTTTCAGACAAGGTAGACTCGAGCGGCCCATCTTCAGGTGACTGCTCACCAGGAAGAATGGATTCTCCAGCGACCACATCCGTGCGTGCAGTCGCTCTACCACACAGCTGATCCACGTGATATTGATGCATTTTCCCATCAGGAGTCTGCACTCTATATGAAACTGGGCCAGTAGGATCGGCTATCACGCCAGCGACCCATTTGTGTCCTCCAGTGTAGCTCCTCATGTACGCCTAAAACATCTGTTTGGGCCTTGCAGCTTTTCTGTACTCACCTCCTGCTTGAGGTGCATCTCATTTTCATAGTCAGGATGAAGGCGATCAAAGGCCGTGGTAAGATGCCGGTTCATGAGACGCTCGGCAGGGCTCTTTCCTGTTGCTGAATTGGGAGTCACATGCTGTGACAGCAGAAACCTAGCCAGGCGTGTCTGCCAGTCACCGATAGTGATCCTAGGCAGGGCCTCCTTGGTTGACTGGACCATACGTTCTGCTTGGCCATTTGAACGAGGATGGTAAGGGGCCGTAGATACTGCTCTGATGCCATTCCGTCTGGCAAACTCTTTGAATTCTTCCGATGTGAAGGCCGCACCGTTGTCAGAAACAATGACATCTGGCAACCCGTGCGTTGCAAAGAGGAGCCTCAGTGTGCTGATCACTGCAGAGGAGGACATTGAACTCACCATGGCAACCTCTAACCACTTAGAGTGTGAGTCCACAATTATGAGAAATGTCTTCCCCTGGAATGGACCAGCAAAGTCAATGTGTAGCCGAGACCATTTCTTAGTTGTCCACTCCCAAGGGTGCAGCTGTGCTGTTGGTGGTGCATGATGAGTTCTCTGGCAGGTTTCACAGGATTTTACTGTCTGTTCTATTGCTAAATCCATACCTGGCCACCAGGCATAACTCCTCCCCAGGCCCTTCATATGCACAGTGCCTGGGTGTGCATCATGCAGCATGGCTAGTACCTCCTCCCTCGCCAGGTTGGGAATAACTACACGACTCCCCCATAATAGGCAGTCCTTGTGTGCGGACAGTTCATGGCACTGGGTGAAAAACGGCTTGAAACGGCTGTAAGGTGTATCCACTGGCCAGCCATGCAGGACCCAGTGCAGCACCCGAGACAGAACTGGATCCTTCCGAGTAAGGGCGGCAATATGTTTTGCATTCAGTGGAGCTTCATGCGCCATTTCCAGTAAGAGCACCTCAATGGGTGGAGGGGTCTCACGCATACCAGCGGGCAGTGGTAAGCGACTGAGGGCATCAGCATTTGCTAGCTGTTTGCCAGGGCGGTAGCACAATTCGTAATCGTAGGCCCCAAGAAGAACACTCCAGCGTAGCATGCATGGGGACAGGACAGGTGGCATGGGCTTAGATTGGTGTAGCAGGCCCAAAAGAGGTTTGTGGTCAGTAAAAACCACAAAGTGGCGACCAACAAGGTACTGGTGAATTTTTTTTACTGCAAAAATTACCGCCAAGGCCTCCTTATCTATTTGGGCATAATTTCTTTCAGTGGAGGATAGTGTCCTCGAGGCAAAGACGATGGGAGCCTCCCAGCCATTGGACTCCATATGGAAGAGCAGCGCCCCCAAGCCATAAGGCAAAGCATCACAAACAATGGCTAATGGCTTTGTTTCGTCATAGTGTGTGAGCACGCCATCAGCCTGAAGCAGTTGTTTTGCAGCAGTGTAAGCTTTTTCATGTGCGTCAGTCCACTGCCAGGGTGCAGACTGATCCAGGAGGTGGTGCAGCGGTTCTAAGATGGTAGCCTTGTTTGGCAAAAAACATCTGTAAAAATTGAGTAGGCCTAGGAATTACTGAAGCTCCGTTTTGTTCCGGGGTGAAGGCGCCTTCTGAATAGCCTCAACTTTCTCCATAGTCGGCCGCACGCCATCCTTGTCCACACGAAAACCTAAAATTTCAACTTGGTCAGCAGCAAACACACTCTTCTCCTTCTGTAGCTGCAATCCTGCTTCTGCGAATCGTTCCAGCACTGCACGAAGACGGTCATTGTGCTGGTCAACAGTCTTTCCCGCTATTAAGACATCATCCAGGTATGGTTGCATGCCTGGTATACCGGCGAGGAGTGTATCCATGAAACGCTGAAATATGGACGCAGCTGTCGATACTCCAAACTGCAGGCGGCGGGCCCGAAACAGCCTGCGATGGATGTTTATAGTGAGAAGCTCTGCAGCCTCGTCGTCCAGCACCAGCTGCTGGTAAGCTTGTTTGAGGTCCAATTTACTGAAAAGCACCCCCCCTGCCAGTCTGGAAAACAGTTCAGCCACCGTAGGAATGGGGTATACATCAGGTTTCACAACTGTATTCACAGTGCAGCGATAGTCACCGCAAATTCTTAAGCTGCCATCCTTTTTAAGTACTGGTACGATGGGTGTGGCCCGCCTTGAGTGTCTCATGGGTTCAAAAATATCCTGAGCTACTAGCTTGTCAAGCTCCTCATCTAGCTTTGAACGAAGGGCAAAGGGCACCGAACGTGCTTTAAAAAACTTGGGTGATGCTGTCGTATCAATATCAATACCAATTGGAGGGGTTCGTGAAGCCCCGAGGTCCTGGAAGACTTCTGCATATTCCGTTAAGATGGACTCCACTGATTGTAAGCATACTTGGCGCACCCCCATTACAGAAATGCCCAGTGCCTCAAACCAGTCCCTGCCCCCTGACCTCGAACAATAATCAGTGGTAAGGTCTTGTGATTGCCTTGATACTGCACATCCACAAAAATCTTCCCATTAACTTGTAGTTCTGCTTGTGACCATTGTCTAAGCACACTACTGTCCTTGTGCAGTAAAGGCGGCTGGTCAGGCCACAAGGTGTTGTAACTGCCCTCACTGATCAAGGAGCATGCGGCTCCAGAGTCCACCTCCATTACATGTGTTTTGTTATTCAGGATCACAGTGGCTTGATATGGCTTTATTTACGTGAGCATACAGCTGCCTGCCCATGGTGTAAATGTCATATTCCTCTTCTTGTTGCCTAACAGTGTGTGTGTGTTGTTCGGCTTGAGGAACTGTGTCAGAAGAATCTGCTGATGCGACATCCCTGCTCTTTTTAAAACAAACACGAGAAATGTGCCCCCTTTTTTTTGCAATAGTGGCATACAGCAGAGGTAAATTTGCAATGTTGTTGGTTGTGTGTGCCTCCACAACGAAAACATGGCTTTGCACCACCTTCTGCTACTGTTTGTTTCACTTTCAAAACGGTTTGACTTTGTGCAGTTTGATGAACTTCTGCTGACTGTGGTGGTCCCAGCTGGTTTGATTGTAGTATTCGCGCATTTAACGTGGCTGTTTCCGCTGCAAGGGCTTTCTCCTCTGCTGCTTTGAATGTGAGTTCCTTTTCAGCCAGCAGGCGGCGCTGCAGCGCTTCATCTAGCACCCCACAGACAATTCTGTCACGCAGCATGGCTTCCAGTTGGTCACCAAAAGCACAATGCACAGAGTTTATGGAGTTCAGCAATGTAGCTGGAGATTCCTTGGCCTTGCTTTTGTTTGCAATTGTGAAACTGAAAACGCTGAACAATTTGTGATGGAGGAGGACTATAGTGGCGCTTCAAGGCCGATACTAAGTTTTCATAGGTGACGGCCATAGGAAGGACGGGAGCGACCACCGAACGTAGTGTAGAATACGTTGCAGCCCCACAGACGCTAAGCAAAATAGCGCGTTTCTTCTCCTCCCCATCTACTCCATTTGCCAGGAAACAACATTCCAGTCTCTCAATATACTCCTCAATGGCATTGCCGGAGCCTTCATCAAACTCTTCTATGCGACCCAGTGTGGTCATGGTGGTGTCGTTAGGCTACTCACAGATTCCTCAAAGCTGTAGTAGAATATCGGAGGTGTAATGATCTGTGCCCTCTGGCTATGTTAACTTATAACATTAATAAAGCAAGGACGACTTCTCTCATGCTGGGTGTTTATTCACTGACCGGATTCCCACTGACGTTGTTACGTACATCACGTGACTTTGTTGTGGCGCTACGGAAAGCCGTAAGGGACATTAGCAAATCAAATATTACTAGCAAATATTACATCTCCCTTTTTCTGAAAAGTGCTGCTTTCTCTGCAGAGATACAGACCACGTTGAGCACGTTTATAAGCGAATACAATCTTAATAAGAAAGAATATGAAAGTGGAACTCTTATATAACTGGACTGCAACAAAGTAGTGTAAAACATTTCCTTCACTGTCTAAATGTGACAACGTAATAACATTTCTTTTCTTTTTTTTCATTCATTACTGGTAACTGCAAACAGCAGGTAGGTACACAAGGTAAGTGAACGCTGTAAATATTTCTTTTCAAAACATAGCAGGTATAGTACAGGTTGGTGTACAATTCTCTCTTTTTTTACATTCATAAGTCAAGGATTTGTCTTGGTTTGATCGTTCGACCTGACCTCGTGGTGTAACCAGGCTGTGTGTCTGGTTGTCGCTGATTGTTCGTGTCTGGAGGTTCAGCATGCTCTTG
This sequence comes from Lampris incognitus, assembly GCF_029633865.1. Taxonomy (NCBI): domain Eukaryota; kingdom Metazoa; phylum Chordata; class Actinopteri; order Lampriformes; family Lampridae; genus Lampris; species Lampris incognitus. Next base: position 42,094,234 of record NC_079213.1, on the reverse strand, counting down.
CTGATGGGCTTGTGTGTTGTTGTTAGCGCTGGTAACAGTCTGCTGTGAAGTGTGTGTGTGTGTAGTGTGAGTGTTCACTCTGCTTTGTCGCAGGTGTTGACGGTTGCGTTGGTAGATCTGACCTTCTTTGGTTTGGATGTGGTAGCTCCTGTCTGTGTTCGCTGGTCTTTCCACAGTTGCAGGTGTCCAGGATCCATCCTCCTGCCGGAAGCGGATTGGTGTGCCTGCGGGCAGGTGGGGCAGAGGTTTGGCTGTTCGGTTGTAGTACGCCTGCTGGCGCTGTTGACATACCTCTCTCCTTTTGTGAACATCATCCTGACTGGCGATCTGTGGCTGCAGGTGTTTTGCTGTTGATGGGAGAATGGGCCGCAGCCTCCGACTCATCAGTAGCTGTGCCGGTGATTTCAGGTTGTCCACCGGTGTGTTGCGATACTCCAGTAAGCTCATGTAGGGGTCTTTGTTCTCAGCTTTGGCTTTGTCCAGGATGCGTTTGGCCGTCTGGACAGTCTTCTCGGAGAGGCCGTTGCTCTGTGGGTAGTGGGGGCTTGTGGTGGTGTGTGAGAAACCCCATGTCTGTGAGAAGTTGCGGAACTCACCAGAGCTGTAACACGGACCGTTGTCGCTGATGATAGTCTCGGGGATTCCGTGTCGAGCCATTGCTGCTTTCAGCTTCATGATGACGGCAGATGAGGTGCAGCTGTAAAGTCTCTCTAGCTCGAAGAATCTGGAGTAGTAGTCCACAGTGACTATGAAGTCCTGTGAGTTCCATGTGAATAGGTCTGTGCCTATCACTTGCCACGGCCGCTCGGGTATGGCGTGTGACATCATTGGTTCCTTTGCATTTGCACTGCGCCGTTCTTGGCATATGCTGCATTCTGCTACCGCATCCTCGATCTGTTTCCCCATGCCAGGCCAGAACAGTAAGTCTGTTGCTCGGCATTTGCTTTTTTCCACGCCAAGGTGGCTGGCATGGATGCGCTGTATCATGTCCTTGCGAAGCTTTTGGGGGACAATGATTCTCTCACCTTTGAACAGGATACCGTCCATTTCTGAGATTTCTGCTCTGTGGTTCCAGTATTCCTGGATGCTGGGCGGGCACTTTTTCTTTGTGTCTGGCCAGCCAGTGAGTGTGGCTCGTCTGAGTGCGGTGAGCTGTGGATCTTGCGCTGTTTCCTGCTTGATTTCTGTGAGTCTTGTGTCACTCACAGGGATGTTGCTGAGGACTGTGTGCACTTGGGCCTCCATCCCTTCCTGTAGGTCACTGTCGTGGTGTTCTATTGACTTGCGTGACAGTGTGTCGGCCACCGGTATGTCCTTGCCGGGGCAGTGGATGATTTGGATGTCGTATTTTTGGAGCACCAGGATCATCCGTTGCAGCCGGGGTGGTGCTGCTGCCAGTGGCTTTTTTAGTATTGCCTCCAGAGGCTTGTGGTCTGACTCCACAATCACTTTTCGTCCATACATGTACTCGTGGAACCTCTTGCAGCCGAAGACCACAGCGTAGAGCTCCTTCTCTATCTATGCGTAGTTTTCTTCAGTGCTGTTGAGTGACTTGGACGCATAGGCAATTGGTTTGCCATCTTGGAGCATGACAGCCCCAAGGCCACTTTTGGATGCATCCACTTGGAGTCGCAGCTCTTTCTGCGGGTCGAAATATGAGAGTACTGGACCTGGGTGCTGTGTAATGAGATTCTTCATCTCTTGGAACGCCTCGTCGTGGACTGCATCCCACACAAACTCACTGTCCTGTTTCAGAAGCTGTCTGAGGGGTGAGTTTATCTGTGAGAGGTGTGGAGCGAATCTGGCGAGGTAGTTGATCATGCCGAGGACTGTCTCCAGCTCTGCTTTGTTCTGTGGGGGTTGCATGTCCTTGACCGCCTTCACCTTGTGTGGGTCTGGTTTGATGCCTTCGTGTGAGAGCATGTGGCCGAAGTAGCGTACCTCGGACACGCATATGTGACACTTGTCGTGGTTGAGCCTCACCCCTCGCTCCCTTGTGCGCTTCAGCATCGCTCTGAGACGCTGGTCATGTTCCTCTTTAGTCTTGCCGAACACTAGTATGTCATCCACTATGGCCGTCACACCGTCCAATCCTTCATATGTTTCATCCACGCGTCTCTGGAACTCGTCTTGAGCGGACACGATTCCGAATGGCAGTCTGAGGAAACGATACCTGCCAAACACTGTGTTAAATGTCGTCAACATTGAGGATTCAGTGCTCAGTTTGATGGCCCAATAGCCTGACCGCGCGTCTAACACGCTAAAGTACTCAGCTCCAGCGAGCTTTGTGGTGGCGTCCTCCAGCGTGGGGAGGGGGTAGTGAGGTCGTTGTATCACTTTGTTAAGAGCTCTGGGGTCTAAACACACTCTAAGTTTGCCTGTCTTTGGCTTCTCAACAATGACGAGTGCGTTCACCCATTCTGTGGGTTCTGTTACCTTACAGATTATGCCGCCTTTCTCCATGCTGTCAAGCTCGTCCCTCAGTTTGCTGCGTAGGGCGATGGGGATTCTGCGTGGCGGGCAGACGACCGGCGTTGCATCTGGTGTGACGCAGAAGGTGCACTCGCCTGGGAACTCTCCTATTCCCTGGAAAACATCTGCATACTCATCCATTATGCTCTGTGATGGGACATTGTTTTCCTCGCTCACAGCCATCACTATTTTTACCAAGTTTAGGTCACGGCATGTTTTCATTGCCATGACTGGTGGGGCGTTTGTGTCAATGACGTAAAAGTCCAGCATCATTGCATTGCCTCTGTACTTACATTTGAGTTTGCATGTGCCTTTCACGCTCAGCGCGCCTCCTCCATATTCAGTGAGTCTGTGTATTGCTGGTTTCAGTGTCACATTTTTGAACAGCGCCTGGAACAGGTTGGTGGGAATAGTATTGGCCTGTGCCCCAGTGTCTAGTTTAAACTTTACCTTCTGTGGAGGTGTGCCAATTCCAACCTCTACGTAAGCCTGCTCGTTGCTTTTTCCGTTGTTCTCTATTGAGATGCAGTCTATGTACAGCTCTGTCTGTTCTCCCACAGCGGTGCTCTCCACTGTAATGTTGTCGAAGTACAGTTTTTCCTGCTCTCTGTCAGTGGTGTACTCTTCTGGGTTCTCTCCGACGGCATGTACTGTGCCGCGGTAGTACTTTGTCTGTCCCTGGGAGCTAGACTTGCATACTTTAGCAAAATGATTGAGCTTCTTGCATTTAATGCATTGTTTACCCTTAGTTGGGCAAGTGGCTTTAGCGCCGTGTAGCCCTCCACAATAGCTACACGCCCTAGCGGCGGTGCTAACGTTACCTTCCCTTTGTCTGAAGTTAGCGTTAGCTGCTTTGGGTGCGTTCGGTTTGTAAGTCTTTCTGCCTATTGCGTGCACCGTTTCATGTGTGCTGCCCTGGCCCATAAACTTTAGCTGTTGCTTTGCTAGCTCGTGTGAGCGGGCTACATCTATGGCTTTTTCTAGCGTTAGCTCAGCTCCCTGGCTAAGTAGCTTTTCTCTCACTCTGGGTGAGTTGGTGGCAAACACGATGCGGTCCCTGACCATCTCGTCGGCATTTGGGTAGCCACAGTCTTTGACTAGGAGCTTTAGCTCAGTTACAAATTGTTCGAAGGATTCACTCTCTCCCTGCATCTTTTCATGAAATTTATATCTGGCATAAATCGGGTTTGCTTTGGGGGTGATGTACTCAGTGTACTTATCGTAGTACGTTTCTAGCTTCTTGGCCTGTTCTCCGCTGAGTGTCCAAGTGTTGTGCACATCGCGCCCTTTTTCCCCTATCCAGAGCAGGAGGTAGCTGCATTTCTCCTCTTCGTTCTTCCCGCGCAGGGGGCCCTTGAACATTAGCTCCGTTGTTTGTCGAAATCGTCTCCATGCTTCAGGTAAGTTCGCCGATTCCCAGTCCATCCGTGGAGCTGGAACGCCGTACGAATCCATATTGGGTATTTAAACTCCGCTACTCTGACACCATGTAATGATCTGTGCCCTCTGGCTATGTTAACTTATAACATTAATAAAGCAAGGACGACTTCTCTCGTGCTGGGTGTTTATTCACCGACCAGATTCCCACTGACGTTGTTACGTACATCACGTGACTTTGTTGTGGCGCTACGGAAAGCCGTAAGGGACATTAGCAAATCAAATATTACTAGCAAATATTACAGGAGGTCGCTGATTTCCCTCAATAAACTGTTCAGAACTGTTGGAGTTCAGTGTAAGAGTTCAGTGTAAGATTCGACTTAAAGACGAGAGAGACATTGGTTGTAAACGAACTCTTTACTTAGAACTTGGCAACGTTAGGATACTCAGCCATCAGGCTACATCTGCGATCCCTCCAATTCGGCTCATACGTAACATTACTTCCTAGTCTCGCCTCGCGAGAGCCCCATTACTTCCTAGTCTCGCCTCGCGAGAGCCCCCCATCAAAGACCAAGCAGAGAGCATGCGCATTAACATAAGTCCCAATACATTACATGCATAACAGTACATAAATAGAGCCAGATGGATCTGCTCTTTCACTTCAGCCTGGACTATATTTAGACCGGATGCCATGACGGCTTGTAGAACCTGATAATGTAATAAATTCCCAATAATGTAATAACCCCGATAATGTAATAAAAATCTGCCCTTGAGTCCATTGAAAATGCAATAAAACCTGATAATGTAATAACTTCCTGATAATGTAATACAGTGCATTTCCCAATAATGTAATAAACTTTTTACCAATAATGTAATAATGTGTTACATTAACGGGACGTTATTGAATTCTGGAGTGAGTTGGACGACATGGTGGAGAGGGTACCCAAGGAGGAGAGAGTGGTGATTGGAGCCGAATTCAATGGACATGTTGGTGAAGGGAACAGAGGTGATGAGGAGGTGATGGGAAAGTATGGAGTCAAGAAGAGAAATGTGGAAGGACAGATGGTGGTGGATTTTGCGAAAAGGATGGAAATGGCTGTGGTGAATACTTATTTCAAGAAGAGGGAGGAACACAGGGTGACATACAAGAGTGGAGGAAAGTGCACACAGGTGGACTATATCTTATGTAGAAGGCGCCATCTAAAAGGGATTGGAGACTGCAAGGTGGTGACAGGGGAGAACGTAGCTAGGCAGCATCGGATGGTGGTCTGTAGGATGACTTTGGAGACCAAGAAGAGGAAGCGAGTGAAGACACAGCCGAAGATCAAATGGTGGAAATTGAAGAAGGAAGACTGTTGTGTGGAGTTCAGGCAGGAGTTAAGACAGGCACTGGGTGGTAATGAAGAGTTGCCAGATGGCTGGACAACCACTGCAGAAATAGTGAGGGAGACAGCTAGGAAGGTACTTGGTGTGTCATCAGGACAGAGGAAGGAAGACAAGGAGACTTGGTGGTGGAATGAGGAAGTACAGCAAATTATACAGAGGAAAAGGTCGGCAAAGAAGAAGTGGGATAGTCAGAGAGATGAAGAAAGTAGACAGGAGTACAAGGAGATGCAGCGTAAAGCAAAGAGAGAGGTGGCAAAGGCAAAGGAAAAGGCGTATGGTGAGTTGTATGACAGATTAGACACTAGGGAAGGAGAAAAGGACTTGTACCGATTGGCTAGACAGAGGGACCAAGCTGCAAAGGATGTGCAGCAAGTTAGGGCGATCAAGGATAGAGATGGAAATGTGCTGACAAGCGAGGAGAGTGTGCTGAGAAGGTGGAAGGAATACTTTGAGGGGCTGATGAATGAAGAAAATGAGAGAGAGAGAAGGTTGGATGATGTAGGGATAGTGAATCAGGAAGTTCAGCGGATTAGCAAGGAGGAAGTGAGGGCAGCTATGAAGAGGATGAAGAGTGGAAAGGCAGTTGGTCCTGATGACATACCTGTGGAGGCATGGAGATGTTTAGGAGAGATGGCAGTGGAGTTTTTAACTAGATTGTTTAACACAATCCTGGAAAGTGAGAGGATGCCTGAGGAGTGGAGAAGAAGCATACTGGTACCGATTTTCAAGAACAAGGGCGATGTGCAGAACTGTAACAACTACAGAGGTATAAAGTTGATCAGCCACAGCATGAAGATTTGGAAAAGAGTAATAGAAGCTAGGTTAAGAGGAGAGGTGACGATCAGCGAGCAGCAGTATGGTTTCATGCCACGAAAGAGCACCACAGATGCGATGTTTGCTTTGAGAATGTTGATTGAGAAGTATAGAGAAGGCCAGAAAGAGTTGCATTGTGTCTTTGTAGATTTAGAGAAAGCTTATGACAGAGTGCCGAGAGAGGAGGTGTGGTATTGTATGAGGAAGTCAGGAGTTGCAGAGAAGTATGTAGGAGTGGTGCAGGATACGTATGAGGGCAGTGTGACAGTGGTGAGGTGTGCGGTTGGAATGACAGATGGGTTCAAGGTGGAGGTGGGATTACATCAAGGATCGGCTCTGAGCCCTTTCTTGTTTGCAATGGTGATGGACAGGTTGACGGACAAGATCAGACAGGAGTCTCCATGGACGATGATGTTCGCGGATGACATTGTGATCTGTAGTGAGAGTAGGGTGCAGGTTGAGGAGAGCCTGGAGAGGTGGAGGTATGCACTGGAGAGAAGAGGAATGAAAGTCAGTAGGAGCAAGACAGAATACCTATGCGTGAATGAGAGAGAGGACAGTGGAATGGTCAGGATGCAAGGAGTGGAGATGACAAAGGCATTTGAGTTTAAATACTTGGGGTCAACTGTCCAAAGTAACGGGGAGTGCAGTAGAGAGGTGAAAAAGAGAGTGCAGGCAGGGTGGAGTGGGTGGAGAAGTGTGTCAGGAGTGATTTGCGACAGAAGGGTACCAGCAAGAGTTAAAGGGAAAGTTTACAAGAGGGTTGTGAGACCAGCTATGTTATATGGTTTGGAGACAGTGGCACTGACGAAAAGACAGGAGGCGGAGCTGGAGGTGGCAGAGTTGAAGATGCTAAGATTTTCATTGGGAGTTACGAAGAAGGATAGGATTAGGAATGATTATATTAGAGGGACCGCTCAGGTTGGACAGTTTGGAGACAAAGCAAGAGAGGCAAGATTGAGATGGCTTGGACATGTGTGGAGGAGAGATGCTGAGTATATTGGGAGAAGGATGCTGAATATGGAGCTGCCAGGGAAGAGGAGAAGAGGAAGGCCAAAGAGGAGGTTTATGGATGTGGTGAGGGAAGACATGCAGGTAGCTGGTGTGACAGAGGAAGACGCAGAAGACAGGAAGAAATGGAAACGGATGATCCGCTGTGGCGACCCCTAACGGGAGCAGCCGAAAGTAGTAGTAGTAGTAGTAGTAGTAGTAGATTAACGGGACGTTATTACATTATCAGGTTAGCCTTCATTTCCCTGGTCCTGATAATGTAATAATTCCCCAATATTGTAATAATTTAACAGCAGACCACCCATAAATGGATTCAAGTGGTGATACTGTTTAAGCAACGCAAGCTCGAGAGGTCTAGCGCCATCGACAGGTCAAAGTTGGACGTGCATGAATGCTCTACTCTTCCTCAAAGCTACCTCCAAGCTACTTCCACACATGTTTTTTCTCAGTTGGATCATGATCATTTTAAAAGGTTTGTCTTACATCATCTCAAATTTTCAACTCAACAAATTTGGACATTAATAGTTTATAAAGTTATAATGCTGTAAAGGACAGAATATCAAGGATTTGAAAACATACTTTTAGGATTTGCGTTAATGCTAATAACAGGACAGTAATCATGCTAGCCATGCTTGTCATTCTTTCATTTTTACTATAATAATAATCATGCATATTGCAGTCATACATCCATAAGTAAATGAGGAGATTTCAGCATTCTAATTTTAATGAATATAATAGCCTACATATCTTTCAACAGAATGAAACTTGGAATTATATTGCTACTGGCTCTTGTAGCCATGTGCTGTGGTTATGATCACCAGCCAATGGATGATGAAACCTACAAAACCATCTCCCAGTTACTACAAGGAAAGTTTGATGTCCCTGTTAAAATGAGAACAAAAGTGCAACGCAATGCTGTTATAAGATTCTGGAGGAATAGGGGCCGCTTCTCTCTAGGCGATGATGGCAAGACTGTCTTATGTGATGGAAAGAAATTGGCAAAAAGAGGCTCAATTCCCGACTTGGTGGAGAATGGTGTAGCAAACACGAAAGGCTCCGGGGCAAGAAAACTAATGATGCTCTTTAGAAAGAAATACAAAGGAATCAGTGAGGCAAGTATCCAATCACAACTCAACTAATGCAGGAATTATCATCATTTACAGGCCCAATTTACGAATAAACCAATCCCCAAATCAATAACAGCGAAGGAAGTTCAAATGAGACATCAGATTGACTTAATGGATATGAATAAATGGCGAGTAACATGTGGAAAACCAGTGTACAGATACATCCTAACGGTGCAAGATGTGTTTAGCAGATATGTTTGTCTGAAGCCATTGAAAAACAAGGCCAGCAGTGAAATTGCTGAGCACTTGCATGCGATTTACAATGAGCATGGTACTCCAAAAATAGTCCAACACAATCAAGGAAAGGAGTTTCACGGGGCAGTGGAAAAATTAATGCATGCCCTGAAAGTAAAGGTCATTCGGAGTGCCCCTTACCACCCACAAAGCCAAGGAAAGGTGGAGAGAATGCATCGAACATTAAGGAAAAAGATGTTGCATGACCTGTTGAATTTGCGTGGTGTTAACTGGGTGGACCATTTGTCAGATTATGCCAGAATTCTGAATAATGATCCAAAGAAGACACTTGGCTGGGCCTCCCCTTTTGAGGTGTATTATGGCAGAAAGTCTAATATTGTCCCACAGTCAAACAATGATACTCAGAATAGAGAGGGCCATGCTGATATCCGATGCACTGTCCCGACCAGAGGAGAAAGACAATCATTTAACAAGAAAAGGTCAATGATTCGGCAAAAGGCACACAATGCAAATGAGGAATTGGTGAGGAGAGCTATCCTACAAGCAACAAAATCCACAACTGTGTCTGTCTACAATGTGAATGAAGAGGTTTTGGTGAGGATAAGGCACAAGAACAACAGTGTCACAAAAAAGCATTCAGTTGTCCAAGGGATCATCATCATTAAGAGAAATCTGAAACGCTCCAAATACAAGGTCCAGTATCAAATGACAGAATCCGCTGTCCCTGAGCAGAAGTGGTTTTCTGTAGCTAATGTAACTAGCGTCACCCGTAGTAAAGAAAAAAAACGAAAAACTCTTAATCAGTCAGCTAATGCGAAGAGAGAGTTTTTTCTAATTGCAAAAAGTGACTCAGATCAGCTTCATTCATTTGTTTCTTCTGGACTGGAAGTAGCTTTTGATCCTCTCCCAGATGGCAATTGTCAATTTGCAGCTATGGCTGACCAGTTAGCAAGCTTGGGAATCTTTCGGTCATCCACAACTCTTAGAGAGGAAATTGTATCTGATTTGGTGGCAAATCCTTTAGGTCTTGATGGCACACATTTGTTAAACTTTGTTACTGAGCAAAACTGGGATGACTACATTAATAGCATGGGTGAGTTGGGAACTTATGGAGATCACATCACTCTCCAGCGAGCTGCTCAAAGTTTCCAAGTTCAGTTTTTGGTTGTTTCTACTCTTGGTTCGGATGCTTCCTCAGTTGTCTCACCCTCTGGAGAATATTGTGAGGACTTCCCCACTTTAGTAGTTGGTCATATAGCCGAGGGCCATGGAGATCATTATGTCAGCTTAAATGGCCCAATTAGTCAATACATTAATAGCATTCAGGAGGAAGAGTCTCACAGGATCACATCTAGAAGACGCATTGAATCAAGTCCAACACATGAACTTGAAGTGAACTCTGGATCTGGCCATCTCATATCATCTACTGATATATCACCCGCTCTACCTCCATCACCTGATGTTACTCCACCTCCTGCTGTTGGTCCATCACCTGCTCTACCTCCATCACCTGATGTTACTCCACCACCTGCTGTTGGTCCATCACCTGCTCTACCTCCATCACCTGATGTTACTCCATCACCTCCTTCAACACTTCCTAATGAAATGTGGTGCCTAATTATCAAGCACACCCTTGAAATTGATATGAGCATGTTGGGAACAATAAATAGGGTCTCTCATCTCTTCAAGTATCTAGCCAGCTCTTTCTTACCATCGATTTATATAAGAAATTCATTGTCTGACAGTCTGGGTCTGGGATCGAATTCAGCAGAAGAATGCACAATAAGTATGATGAAGTTATACAAACAATGTGGTCGCAACAGTGGTCTGGCTATACGCCTGAAGGAACTCTTTGCCAAGCATCGTCATTGGATGAGCGCATGGCTTGTGCTCAAGTATCTGTGTCATGGGAGATACCAAGTCAAAGATATATACTGGAAGTAGAGGAGGCAAGTGAGGTTATATCTATGCTATATACAGAATTTAGTATGTTGATATCACTTTTTCAAAACATTCATATTGTATTACTTCTTTTTCAAGGAGACCACAAGGAGTGGTGGAGGCCTGGATGCCGGAAGAAAGTTCAAATCCATGTTCAAAATAGTCATGATGAAGACATCAACCATGAAGTAGTTTTAAAATGATAGCTTTAAACTGAGGTTGCTTTTCTGGATAGGTTGCTTTTGTTGTGGGTTGACAATAACTAAACAAGTACAAAATTGCATTTGGAGTACACTGACACTTGCCAGTTCAGAGCACTGTTGGTAACACTATATTTTACTGGCTTTTCTGGACATGGGTAACTTTTGTTGAGTGTTGAAATTAAATAAACAGTTTAAACACAGCGTTCCACAGAGGTCAAAGGTCACCATTTTTTTGTGGTATGCCCAGGATGATGTCACGAATCTATTGTATGTACCATGTTTGATTATGATATGTTAAAGGGTAGCTCAGAAATGGGCTTACTTCCTGATTTGCGCCATGTAGTCACAGCCAAGCTGTTTTGAAATTTGAAAAAAAAAAGCTGTTTGACACGTTCAGCTTGGCCTGAAGATCATGCGCCAAGTCTCATGTACTGTAGATTAGACAGAATACAGTGGTATGCAAAATGTTGGGCACCCCATGCTAAAGCTGGCTAAAAAGAGGAATTTAAAAAAATCACCCTTTGGAAATTTATCTTAATGCCTTAATTAAACAAATGAGGAAAAATCCAACCTTTAAGGACACCAATTTTCTTTGTGAATGAATAATGTATCAGAAATAAATAAATGGTTTTATTTAAAAATATAGTATGCATAGTATATAGTATCCATACTATATACACTGCACTGTAATAAATGATTCCATGGTCAGCTATATTTTGATTAAGGTATTTGATAAAATATATCCTGTATCAGCCATTTATTTATGTTTATTTTGAGTCAATTCACCTTTTGGTCAGTAGGTGGCAGTTTCTTATTGTGGGAAGTGCATTTATACAAGTGGGTTAATGAGGTCAGGTGTGGATGCTAGGTGGTATACAGTTTTTTGACCGCGTCCGAGGCGTCGAGTATAGAGTAGCAGTGTGAAGTTACTACAGGCTACCTAACTGTGAGAACGATGCAAAGAAACACTGTAAAGGGAGCAGCTCAAGCTAGAAGCTGAAATAGCTGCAACAGCTGCTAAATTGGAAATCCTTCAAGCTTCAGGCAGCAAGCGTGCATCCAAAGCTTCATCTAATGGCATGAATTCCTATCTGGAAAGGAAAGCTCAGTAGCATTCAACTTCCAAATCTCTCAACCCCATGGCAAAGGAGTATGAACCTCTCTCAGGAAGCTCGTTAAGGCACAAAAACGACTCAACAGCAACGCAAAATGTTAAATTTTCAAGTGGTGCACGTCCTAAGGAGACAAGTAAACCGCTAAAGCTAAACCAACTCGAGGGTCATGTCAATACAAGCTATCATGAAATAGCACAACGCGTGCTCTCTGTTCCTCATGTGCAACCATCACTGGATTTCACACAACCTATGCAACTGCAACCTGAAGAGGAAGCATTTGGAGGCATCTACAACATAATACTGTAGCGAATTCGGGGGGCAGTCCGAGATACCGTCGCCACAGCCGGGACGCGAATCCGTATCTCCTGCACCGCAAGCGACAACGTTAACCAGTCGACTAAAGGGTCCGACCCGTTAGTCAAGGACCAACGTGTCTACTTATCCATGCACGTTACAATACAGAGACAACGTTAGATTACAGCAGCTCTCGTTCGACAGCAGCGCTCAATGTCTCTACCAGCTAGAGACATTCCAGTGTTTGACGGAAATCCTCTTGAATACAAGCTTTCATACGAGCATTTGAGCATAGTGTGGAGGACAGAGCCAGCAAAGCTGACGGCTTGTATTTTCTGGAGCAGTTCACTAGGGGGCAGCCTAGGGAACTCGTACGCTGCTGTCAGCATATGGTTCCTGCACTGCACTGGCAAAGGAGCTTCTGCATGAACATTTTGGAAATGAATTTAAGATCGCTGCTGCTTATACCGAAAAAGCTCTGGCTTGGCCTCCAGTTAAATCTGAGGATGTGAAGGCATTGCAGGCCTACTCTTTGTTTTTGCGAGGTTGTTGTAACATGATGAAAGAACTTGAATACATGACTGAGCTGGACACACCAACCACCATGAAAACAGTAATGTCAAAACTGCCGTTCAAATTGAGAGAAAGATGGAGGACCACTGCACATGACGTATTGGAGAAGTACAAACACCGGGCACGGTTCACAGATCTTGTTGCTTTCATTGAACGTGAAGTTAAGATATTATCTGCCTCTGTTTTTGGTGATATTCAGGACTCCTCATTTGTGAAAACTGGCTTGAGGAATATGATTAAGCCCCTGCACAGGAAGGATGTAAAAGGAAGTAGCTTTGCCACAACGATAAAGCTTGCTGATAATGTGGATGAAACGGGAGCTAATGGTAATGCCCCAAGGAAACAAGGTATGACTGAGAAGCATAACCCCACTCTTTGTATGTGCTGCTCTCGTGAGCACTCATTGGAGGAGTGTCCACAACTGAACAGAAAGAAGCATCGGGAGAAAATCAACTTTCTAAAGGAGAAAGGAATCTGCTTTGCCTGCCTGTGTATTGGACACGTGAGCAAGGATTGCGAAAGGCGCCTTACTTGCAAAAGTTGTGGCAAAGGACATCCCACCGTTCTTCATGTTAAGAAGGAAAGAGCTAGCACAGACTTGAAACAGTCCAAGGGACCATCATGCAGTGGTGCATCAGTTTCTCGAGGAACTTGTGGGCATACAGGGGCTGGAAAGGATGATTGTGTCCTGTCAATATTGCCTGTAAAGGTTTAGACCACCAAAGGAGGCAAAGTGGTACATACTTAAGCTTTTTTGGATCCGGGCAGTTCAGCCACATTCTGTTCGGAGAGTCCCATGCAAGAGTTGAATATTGAAGGTAGACGTGCAAACTTTCTCCTACGCACCATTGGCCAGGAGAAGGTCATCCCAACATACACACTTACCGACCTTGAAGTGTCTGGTCTTAACAACGAGTGCTATTACCAGCTACCACATGTGCTCACTCAAAGGAAAATGCCTGTAACATCTGACAATACCATTACACAGGAAGACATGGCACGGTGGCCATACCTGTCAACCATCCAAATTCCTTGCATCAAAGCCAGTGTTGACTTGTTGATTGGTAGCAATGCTCCCAAGTTACTGGAACCCTGGGACATCGTCAACAGCTGTGGAGGAGGCCCATACGCCATAAAGACAGTGCTTGGTTGGGTCATTAATGGTCCAGTGCAAGGCAGCAACACCGCTAACCCGGATGCTGGACTGGCTGTTGCTGCTGTGAATAGGATCTCAGTCTGCCAGCTGAAGGAACTGCTAAACAACCAGTACATGCATGATTTCAATGAACGGACATACGGGGACAAGGAAATGTCAAGAGAAGACATGATGTTCTTGGGAAATTGTAAACCATTCTGCAAAGCTGTTGGATGGGCACTACAGCCTAAAAATGCCTTTCAGGAAAGAGCAGCCCACGCTCCCCAATAATCTCTCTGTAGCCAAGCAAAGGATACTTGGGCTAAAAAGAAGATTTGAGATAAATGAGCAGTTTCATCTGGAATATGCCAGCTTCATCACTGACGTCATCAGCAAAGGTTACGCATAAAAAATACCTCAGCACCAGTTGGACTATGAAGAAGGAAAGGTCTGGTATATCCCTCATCACGGAGTCTACCATCCGAGGAAGAATACTTTGCGGGTGGTATTTGACTGTGGGGCAACCTTTAAGGGAACATCACTGAACAGCCAACTTTTGCAGGGTCCCAACCTTACTAGCAGTTTGCTTGGCATGCTCATAAGGTTCAGGCAGGAGCCTGTGGCTTTGATGGGAGACATACAGCAGATGTTCTATCAGGTCAAGGTGGCAGAAATAGACAAAGACTTCCTTCGTTTCCTGTGGTGGCCCGAGGGTGATCTGAGTCAAGAGATTGCAGAGTACAGGATGACCGTCCACTTATTTGGGGCCGTTTCATCTCTGAGTTGTGCCTGCTATGCGCTCAGGAAGACAGCCGAGGACAATCAGGCGCTCTTTCCAGCCGAGGTGATTCAGACAGTGAAGCAAAACTTCTACATGGATGACTGTTTAAAGAGCATGCCTTCAGAAGAAGAGGCAATTAAAATGATTAAAGATCTAACAGCTGTCTGCCAAAGAGGAGGCATTCATCTGACAAAGTGGGTCAGTAACAGCCGTAAAGTGTTCTGCATGGTCACTGAGGAACACAGAGCCAAGGACTTACATGAACTGAATCTGGATAGGGATAATCTTCCATTAGAGAGAGCCCTTGGTCTGCAGTGGTGCATCGAGAGTGATGCCTTCCAGTTTAAGATGCTGGTGAAAGCACGGCCTTACACTCGACGTGGCATGCTGTCTCTGCTCAGTTCAGTGTATGACCCTTTGGGGTTTATTGCACCAATTACTCTGCCTGGCAAAATCTTGTTACAGGAGGTCTGCAGGAGAAGTTATGGTTGGGACGACAACCTTCCCGATGATATACAGCAACTCTGGACGAAGTGGCTAGAAGAGATTAACAAGATGTCAGAGTTCAAAATCAGGAGGTGCATTAAATCAAAGGACCTTGGACAGCCTACGCTGGCTCAGCTGCATCACTTTTCCGATGCGAGTGAAGGTGGATATGGCACCGTCAGTTACATACAGATGGAGAATAACCAGCATGATGTTCACGTCGCCTTCCTGCTCGGCAAAGCAAGAGTTACGCCACTAAAGCAGGTTACCATCCCACGCCTGGAGGTTACAGCTGCGGTCCTTGCTGTTCGTGTGGACAGGATGTTAAGAGCAGAACTCCAGCTGCAGTTGCAGGACTCAGTCTTTTGGACAGACAGCACCTCTGTTCTGAAGTATATAAGGAATGATGACAGGCACTTTCATACTTTTGTGGCAAACCGGGTTGCAACCATCAGAGATGCTACAAAGGTGTCACAATGGAGGTATGTCAACACGAAAGACAATCTGGCAGATGACGCGTCCAGAGGTATGAAAGCTGACGACCTACTGATTGGCAGCAGATGGATTAAAAGGCCTGACTTTCTTTGGAAGCCAGAGAAGTGTTGGCCAGAAAGTACTGTGGAAAACGCCATTTTATTGGATGACCCAGAAGTCAAGAAAGACTTCACTGTGAACGCTGTAATTGCCAAGGACTCACCTGATGCTACTGACCAACTTATTGCTTATTTCTCTGACTGGAGGAGGCTTAAGGTTGCTGCTGCCTGGTTCCTCAAGGTAAAGAGGATGCTGTTGAAGTTGAGCCAAAGGAGAAAGGAGTTGCAGGCTTCTGATGCAAATAAGCCATCAAGTCATATGCAGTTGGAGATGAAGGTCAGAAGTGCATGTGGGGGCCAGAGTGTCTCATCAGACGACCTTCTTGAGGCAGAAATGTGCATCATTCGTTATGCTCAGCAGCAGCGGTTCAAGGAGGAAATTGACGCACTTTCATCTGGAAAGTCTGCAGTCAAATAGGAAAGTTATATTTACAAACTGAATCCACACCTGGAGGATGGTCTGCTTAGAGTTGGAGGACGACTGAGTAGGGCAGCGTTGTCAGATGAAATCAAGCGCCCACTCATTCTCTCAAAAGATCAGCATATTTCAACACTCATCCTTCGGCATATTCACCAACAGCTGGGTCACAGTGGAAGAAACCACACACTATCCAAGGTAAGGAGGAAGTACTGGATTACAAATGCTAATTCAGCTATAAGGAAAATCATATCTGACTGCTGTATTTGTAGACGCTACACTGGAAGAGCAGGTGAACAAAAAATGGCGGACCTGACAGTGGAAAGGGTTTTGCCTGACCTCCCTGTGTTTACGAATGTCGGAGTCGACTATTTTGGGCCAATCGAGGCCAAGAGAGGGAGAAGCTTCTGTAAACGTTATGGAGTAGTTTTCACCTGTTTGGCAAGCAGAGCTGTTCACTTAGAGATGGCGAACTCATTGGACACCGATGCATGCATTAATGCTTTGCGGAGATTTATGAGCAGAAGAGGCCCAGTTTCTCATATGCGATCCGACAATGGGACCAATTTTGTTGGCACAGAAAGGGAATTAAGGGAAGCTTTTGCAGGATTAGAGCACAACAAAATACAAGGAGCCCTGCTTCAACATGGAGTCAAGTGGAGTTTTAATCCACCATCAGCATCACATTATGGTGGTGTTTGGGAATGTGTCATTCGGATGATCAGGAAGGTGATTAGCTCTATCTTACATCAGCAGACACTGGACAATGACGGACTTCATACAGTTCACTGTGAGGTTAAGGCTATATTGAACGATCGGCCCATCACTGCTCTGTCTGAGGATCCGAATAATCTTGAACCTCCCATGCCAAATCATATTCTCCTCATGAAAGGCAAACCTGCTGTACCACCTGGACTGTTTGTGAAAGAGGATCTGTATGTGAAAAGGAGGTGGAGGCAGGTTCAATATGTTTCAGATTTGTTCTGGAAACGATGGGTGCAGGAATACCTTCCTCTGCTTCAGGCACGGCAAAAATGGAACCAAGAGAAAAGAAGTTTTGTTCCTGGGAATATTGTCTTAATAGTGGACTTGACTGCTCCTCATGGCTCTTGGATACTCGGCAGAGTGTTAGAAACCTTTCCTGACAAGAATGGTCTGGTGCGGTCTGTTCGTCTCAAAACAAAGTGTATTGTTATAAAAAGACCTACAACCAAACTTTGCCTATTAAAGGCAGTTTCAGACGTATAACTGATGCTAATGCACCATGTTTCGGTATAAAGGTATCAAGGTACCTCTGTCATAATAAAACTGTGTTTAATGGCTGTTTATATTGTGTAGGTACGTGTGTTAGTGTGGGCGTGTGTGTTAGTGTGGATATGTGTGTTAGTGTGGATATGTGTGTTAGTGTGGGTATGTGTGTTAGTGTGGGTATGTGTGGGTATGTGTGTTAGTGTGGGTATGTGTGGGTGTGTGTGTTAGTGTGGGTGTGTGTGGGTATGTGTGGGTGTGTGTGTTAGTGTGGATATGTGTGTTAGTGTGGGTATGTGTGTTGGTGTGGATGTGTGTGTTAGTGTGGTTATGTATGTTAGTGTGGGCATGTGAGTGTTAGTATGGGTATGTGTGTTAATGTGTTAGTGTGGGTATGTGTGTTAATTTGGATGTGTGTGTTAGTGTGGGTATGTTTGTTAGTGTGGGTATATGTTTAGTGTGGATGTGTGTGTTAGTGTGGGTATGTGTGTTAGTGTGGGAATGTGTAGGTATGTGTGTTAGTGTGGGTATGTGTGTTAGTGTGGGTATGTGTGGGTGTGTGTGTTAGTGTGGGTGTGTGTGTGTTAGTGTGGATATGTGTGTTAGTGTGGATATGTGTGTTAGTGTGGGTATGTGTGTTAGTGTGGGTATGTGTGGGTATGTGTGTTAGTGTGGGTATGTGTGGGTGTGTGTGTTAGTGTGGGTGTGTGTGGGTATGTGTGGGTGTGTGTGTTAGTGTGGATATGTGTGTTAGTGTGGGTATGTCTGTTGGTGTGGATGTGTGTGTTAGTGTGGTTATGTATGTTAGTGTGGGCATGTGAGTGTTAGTATGGGTATGTGTGTTAATGTGTTAGTGTGGGTATGTGTGTTAATTTGGATGTGTGTGTTAGTGTGGGTATGTTTGTTAGTGTGGGTATATGTTTTAGTGTGGATGTGTGTGTTAGTGTGGGTATGTGTGTTAGTGTGGGAATGTGTAGGTATGTGTGTTAGTGTGGGTATGTGTGTTAGTGTGGGTATGTGTGCGTGTGTGTGTTAGTGTGGGTGTGTGTGTGTTAGTGTGGATATGTTTGTTAGTGTGGATATGTGTGTTAGTGTGGATATGTGTGTTAGTGTGGGTATGTGTGTTAGTGTGGGTATGTGTGTGTTAGTGTGGTTATGTGTGTTAGTGTGGGCATGTGTGTTGGTGTGGGCATGTGTGTGTTAGTGTGGGTTATGTGTGTTAGTGTTGGTATGTGTGTGTTAGTGTGGTTATGTGTGTTAGTGTGGGTATGTATGTTAGTGTGGGCATGTGTGTGTTAGTGTGGGTATGTGTGTTGGTTTGGGTATGTGTGTTAGTGTGGGCATGGGTGTGTTAGTGTAGATATGTGTGTTAATGTGGATGTGTGTTTTAGTGTGGGTATGTGTGTAAGTGTGGATATGTGTGTTAGTGTGGATATGTGTGTTAGTGTGGTTATGTGTGTTAGTGTCGGGATGTGTGTTAGTGTCGGGATGTGTGTGTTAGTGTGGATATGTGTGTGTTAGTGTGGGTGTGTGTGTTGGTTTGGGTATGTGTGTTAGTGTTGGTATGTGTGTGTTAGTGTGGGCATGTGTGTGTTAGTGTGGGTATGTGTGTGTTAGTGTGGGTATGTGTGTTAGTGTGGATATTTGTCTGTTAGTGAGGATATGTGTGTTAATTTGGATGTGTGTGTTAGTGTGGGTATGTGTGGGTATGTGTGTTAGTGTGGGTATGTGTGGGTATATGTGTTAGTGTGGATGTGTGTGTTAGTGTGGGTATGTGTGTAAGTGTGGATATGTGTGTTAGTGTGGATATGTGTGTTAGTGTGGTTATGTGTGTTAGTGTGGATATGTGTGTTAATTTGGATATGTGTGTTAGTGTGGATGTGTGTGTTAGTGTGGATATGTGTGTGTTAGTGTGGATATGTGTGTTAGTGTGGATATTTGTCTGTTAGTGAGGGTATGTGTGTTAATTTGGATGTGTGTTAGTGTGGGTATGTGTGGATATGTGTGTTAGTGTGGGTATGTGTGGGTATATGTGTTAGTGTGGATGTGTGTGTTAGTGTGGGTATGTGTGTAAGTGTGGATATGTGTGTTAGTGTGGATATGTGTGTTAGTGTGGTTATGTGTGTTAGTGTGGGTATGTGTGTTAGTGTGGATATTTGTCTGTTAGTGAGGATATGTGTGTTAATTTGGATATGTGTGTTAGTGTGGATGTGTGTGTTAGTGTGGATATGTGTGTTAGTGTGGATGTGTGTGTTAGTCTGGGTATGTGTGTTAGTGTGGATATGTGTGTTACCACTATCCCCAGACCGGTAGCATCAGTGTGTCCACCTTACTCCTGCGTAAAGGGACACTAGTAGATAGAAAGCGGTGGTGCAGCCCCCGCTCTGCTGCTGCCCCCTCCCTGCTGCTGCCCCCGCCCTGCTGCTGCCTCCACCCTGCTGCTGACTCCGCCCTGCTGTTGCCCCCTCCCTGCTGTTGCCCCCTCCCTGCTGCTGCCCCCATTCTGCTGTTGCCCCCGCCCTGCTGCTGCCCCCACCCTGCTGCTGCCCCCACCCTGCTGCTGCCGCTCAGGTGTGGTGCCTGACAGGCATAAGTTATGTTAAGAGAATTTAATAACGCTTTACTGCAAAGGTTTCAGCACTTTGAACTGTCAGGATGATGTACTGCCCTACCTGCAGAGGACGCTGAAGCTTCGGTTAGCGCACTAAAATATTAAAAGACAGAAAGTGCGATCCCTCATGAGCAACTGCAGAGCACGATGACAAATGGAGACTGCACCGCCGTGCCTCCCAGGCCAAGTCTCTCCATTTATTAATGGCTGGGACTGCAGGAGGTGGTCCTCCTTTAGGACTCGGTATAATTAGCAAGGTGGGAAACAGATCTGGAGGTGCTTCATTAAACAACTGCCGGTATCTTCGTTCTAATGTACAACCAAACTGTTCTGTACCCGACACCACCCAATTATATGAAGTGTTACCATTAGCTATTAGCATCCGTCTGAAGTCTCTGAAGACTCTTTCTGAACAGTCTTCTGAACAGTCTTCTGAAGACTCCTCGGAAAAGAACTGTCAAAAAATTATTTTTAGAATAAATCATTTTTTAAGCAAAACTAAAAGTCTTGTTTCCCTTCCCAAAACACAATACCTAATCCAACCCAGCTACCCTCCACAAACACACACAAACACACACAGAGACACACACAAACACACACACACACACACACAAGCACACACACAATGTGCAACTGTGGTGAAATTAAAAGTGTATATTATCCAATGCCAGTTGTTCATTTTACACTTCCATTGTTATCATGACAAAGTGTGTATTGACTGCTGTTGTTGCTCCAATACTTTACTCTGACTGCTGTTGTTGCTCCTCTACTTTACTCTGCCTGCTGTTGTTGCTCCCCTACTTTACTCTGCCAGTTGTTGTTGCTCCCCTACTTTACTCTGCCTGCTGTTGTTGCTCCACTACTTTACTCTGCCTGCTGTTTTTCCTCCACTACTTTATTCTAACTGCTGTTGTTGCTCCACTACTTTATGCTGCCTGCTGTTGTTGCTCCACTACTTTACTCTGCCGGCTGTTGTTGCCCCTCAACTTCACTCTGACTGTTGTTGTTGCTCCACTACTTTACTCCGACAGCTGTTGTTGCGCCACTACTTTACTCTGCCTGCTGTTGATGCTCCACTACTTTACTCTGCCTGCTGTTGTTGCTCCACTGCTTTACTCTGCCTGCTGTTGTTGCTCCACTACTTGTCTGCCTGCTGTTGTTGCTCCACTACTTTACTCTGCCTGCTGTTGTTGCTCCATTACTTTACTCTGACTGCTGTTGTTGCTCCACTACTTGTCTGCCTGCTGTTGTTGCTCCAATACTTTACTCTGACTGCTGTTGTTGCTCCACTACTTTACTCTGCCTGCTGTTGTTGCTCCACTTCTTGTCTGCCTGCTGTTGTTGCTCCACTACTTTACTCTGCCTGCTGTTGATGCTCCACTACTTTACTCTGCCTGCTGTTGTTGCTCCACTGCTTTACTCTGCCTGCTGTTGTTGCTCCACTACTTGTCTGCCTGCTGTTGTTGCTCCACTACTTTACTCTGCCTGCTGTTGTTGCTCCATTACTTTACTCTGACTGCTGTTGTTGCTCCACTACTTGTCTGCCTGCTGTTGTTGCTCCAATACTTTACTCTGACTGCTGTTGTTGCTCCACTACTTTACTCTGCCTGCTGTTGTTGCTCCACTTCTTGTCTGCCTGCTGTTGTTGCTCCACTACTTTACTCTGCCTGCTGTTGTTGCTCTATTACTTTTCTCTGACTGCTGTTGTTGCTCCACTACTTTACTCTGCCTGCTGTCGTTGCTCCACTACTTGTCTGCCTGCTGTTGTTGCTCCACTACTTTACTCTGCCTGCTGTTGTTGCTCCATTACTTTACTCTGACTGCTGTTGCTCCACTACTTGTCTGCCTGCTGTTGTTGCTCCAATACTTTACTCAGCTTGCTGTTGTTGCTCCACTACTTTACTCTGACATCTGTTGTTGCTCCACTACTTCATTCTACCTGCTGTTTTTGCTCCACTACTTTACTCTGACTGCTGTTGTTGCTCCACAACTTTACTCTGCCTACTGTTGTTGCACCACTACTTTACTCTGCCTGCTGTTGTTGCACCACTACTTTATTCTGACTGCTGTTGTTTCTCCACTACTTTACTCTGCCTTTCTGACTAAAGGCATGAACTGATGAAGCCTCTTGGATGAGAGGCGAAACGTCTTAACGGATATATACCAAGTCCAGTTGCACTTGATTCAATTCCTTTGGATAACCATGACGTGGATGAATGAGAACATTCACAGACATATTTTACTCTGCGTGCTAGTGTTGCTCCACTACTTTACTCTGCCTGCTGGTGTTGTTCCAATACTTTACTCTGGCTGCTCTTGTTGCTCCACTACTTTACTCTGCCTGCTGTTGTTGCTCCACTACTTTACTCCGCCTGCTGTTTTTGCTCCACAACTTCACTCCGCCTGCTGTTGTTGCACAACTACTTTACTCTGTCTGCTGTTGTTTCTCCACAACTTTACTCTGCCTGCTGTTCTTTCACCACTACTTTACTCTGCCTGCTGTTGATGCTCCACTACTTGTCTGCCTGCTGTTGTTGCTCCACTACTTTACTCTGCCTGCTGTTGTTGCTCCACTACTTGTCTGCCTGCTGTTGTTGCTCCACTACTTTACTCTGCCTGCTGTTGTTGCTCCACTTCTTGTCTGCCTGCTGTTGTTGCTCCACTACTTTACTCTGCCTGCTGTTGATGCTCCACTACTTTACTCTGCCTGCTGTTGTTGCTCCACTGCTTTACTCTGCCTGCTGTTGTTGCTCCACTACTTGTCTGCCTGCTGTTGTTGCTCCACTACTTTACTCTGCCTGCTGTTGTTGCTCCATTACTTTACTCTGACTGCTGTTGTTGCTCCACTACTTGTCTGCCTGCTGTTGTTGCTCCAATACTTTACTCTGACTGCTGTTGTTGCTCCACTACTTTACTCTGCCTGCTGTTGTTGCTCCACTTCTTGTCTGCCTGCTGTTGTTGCTCCACTACTTTACTCTGCCTGCTGTTGTTGCTCCATTACTTTACTCTGACTGCTGTTGCTCCACTACTTGTCTGCCTGCTGTTGTTGCTCCACTACTTTACTCTGCCTGCTGTTGTTGCTCCATTACTTTACTCTGACTGCTGTTGCTCCACTACTTGTCTGCCTGCTGTTGTTGCTCCAATACTTTACTCAGCTTGCTGTTGTTGCTCCACTACTTTACTCTGACATCTGTTGTTGCTCCACTACTTCATTCTACCTGCTGTTTTTGCTCCACTACTTTATTCTGACTGCTGTTGTTTCTCCACTACTTTACTCTGCCTACTGTTGTTGCACCACTACTTTACTCTGCCTGCTGTTGTTGCACCACTACTTTATTCTGACTGCTGTTGTTTCTCCACTACTTTACTCTGCCTTTCTGACTAAAGGCATGAACTGATGAAGCCTCTTGGATGAGAGGCGAAACGTCTTAACGGATATATACCAAGTCCAGTTGCACTTGATTCAATTCCTTTGGATAACCATGACGTGGATGAATGAGAACATTCACAGACATATTTTACTCTGCGTGCTAGTGTTGCTCCACTACTTTACTCTGCCTGCTGGTGTTGTTCCAATACTTTACTCTGGCTGCTCTTGTTGCTCCACTACTTTACTCTGCCTGCTGTTGTTGCTCCACTACTTTACTCCGCCTGCTGTTGTTGCTCCACAACTTCACTCCGCCTGCTGTTGTTGCACAACTACTTTACTCTGTCTGCTGTTGTTTCTCCACAACTTTACTCTGCCTGCTGTTCTTTCACCACTACTTTACTCTGCCTGCTGTTGATGCTCCACTACTTGTCTGCCTGCTGTTGGTGCTCCACTACTTTACTCTGCCTGCTGTTGATGCTCCAATACTTCACTCTGCCTGCTGTTGCTCCACTACTTGTCTGCCTGCTGTTGTTGCTCCACTACTTTACTCTGCCTGCTGTTGATGCTCCAATACTTCACTCTGCCTGCTGTTGCTCCACTACTTGTCTGCCTGCTGTTGTTGCTCCAATACTTTACTCAGCTTGCTGTTGTTGCTCCATTACTTTACTCTGACTGCTGTTGTTGCTCCACTACTTTACTCTGACTGCTGTTGTTGCTCCACTACTTTAATCTGACTGCTGTTGTTGCTCCACAACTTTACTCTGCCTACTGTTGTTGCACCACTACTTTACTCTGCCTGCTGTTGTTGCACCACTACTTTATTCTGACTGCTGTTGTTTCTCCACTACTTTACTCTGCCTTTCTGACTAGCTTGGTCTAGTCAGAAAGGCATGAACTGATGAAGCCTCTTGGATGAGAGGTGAAACGTCTTAACGGATATATACCAAGTCCAGTTGCACTTGATTCAATTCCTTTGGATAACCATGACCTGGATGAATGAGAACATTCACAGACATACTTTACTCTGCGTGCTGGTGTTGCTCCACTACTTTACTCTGCCTGCTTGTGTTGCTCCAACACATTACTCCGCCTGCTGTTGTTGCTCCACTACTTTACTCTGCCTGCTGTTGTTGCTCTATTACTTTACTCTGACTGCTGCTGTTGCTCCACTACTTTACTCTGCCTGCTGTTGTTGCTCCACTGCTTTACTCTGCCTGCTGTTGTTGCTCCACTACTTGTCTGCCTGCTGTTGTTGCTCCACTACTTTACTCTGCCTGCTGTTGTTGCTCCATTACTTTACTCTGACTGCTGTTGTTGCTCCACTACTTTACTCTGACTGCTGTTGTTGCTCCACTACATGTCTGCCTGCTGTTGTTGCTCCACTACTTTACTCTGCCTGCTGTTGTTGCTCCACTACTTGTCTGCCTGCTGTTGTTGCTCCGCTACTTATCTCTGACTGCTGTTGTTGCTCTACTACTTTACTCAGCTTGCTGTTGTTGCTCCACTACTTTACTCTGACATCTGTTGTTGCTCCACTACTTTATTCTACCTGCTGTTTTTGCTCCACTACTTTACTCTGCCTGCTGTTGTTGCTCCACAACTAATTCTGCCTGTTGTTGTTGCTCCACTACTTTACTCTGACTGCTGTTGTTACTCCACAACTTTACTCTGCCTACTGTTGTTGCACCACTACTTTACTCTGCCTGCTGTTGTTGCACCACTACTTTACTCTGACTGCTGTTGTTTCTCCACTACTTTACTCTGCCTTTCTCACTAGCTTGGTCTAGTCAGAAAGGCAGGAACTGATGAAGCCTCTTGGATGAGAGGCGAAACGTCTTAACGGATATATACCAAGTCCAGTTGCACTTGATTCAATTCCTTTGGATAACCATGACCTGGATGAATGAGAACATTCACAGACATACTTTACTCTGCGTGCTGGTGTTGCTCCACTACTTTACTCTGCCTGCTGGTGTTGTTCCAATACTTTACTCTGCCTGCTGTTGTTGCTCCACTACTTTACTCTGCCTGCTGTTGTTGCTCCACTATTTTACTCTGGCTGCTCTTGTTGCTCCACTACTTTACTCTGCCTGCTGTTGTTGCTCCACTACTTTACTCTGCCTGCTGTTGTTGCTCCACTACATCACTCTGACTGATGTTGTTGCTCCACAACTTCACTCTGCCTGCTGTTGTTGCACAACTACTTTACTCTGTCTGCTGTTGTTTCTCCACAACTTTACTCTGCCTGCTGTTCTTTCACCACTACTTTACTCTGCCTGCTGTTGATGCTCCACTACTTGTCTGCCTGCTGTTGTTGCTCCACTACTTTACTCTGCCTGCTGTTGATGCTCCAATACTTCACTCTGCCTGCTGTTGCTCCACTACTTGTCTGCCTGCTGTTGTTGCTCCACTACTTTACTCTGCCTGCTGTTGTTGCTCCACTTCTTGTCTGCCTGCTGTTGTTGCTCCACTACTTTACTCTGCCTGCTGTTGATGCTCCACTACTTTACTCTGCCTGCTGTTGTTGCTCCACTGCTTTACTCTGCCTGCTGTTGTTGCTCCACTACTTGTCTGCCTGCTGTTGTTGCTCCACTACTTTACTCTGCCTGCTGTTGTTGCTCCATTACTTTACTCTGACTGCTGTTGTTGCTCCACTACTTGTCTGCCTGCTGTTGTTGCTCCAATACTTTACTCTGACTGCTGTTGTTGCTCCACTACTTTACTCTGCCTGCTGTTGTTGCTCCATTACTTTACTCTGACTGCTGTTGCTCCACTACTTGTCTGCCTGCTGTTGTTGCTCCACTACTTTACTCTGCCTGCTGTTGTTGCTCCATTACTTTACTCTGACTGCTGTTGCTCCACTACTTGTCTGCCTGCTGTTGTTGCTCCAATACTTTACTCAGCTTGCTGTTGTTGCTCCACTACTTTACTCTGACATCTGTTGTTGCTCCACTACTTCATTCTACCTGCTGTTTTTGCTCCACTACTTTACTCTGACTGCTGTTGTTGCTCCACAACTTTACTCTGCCTACTGTTGTTGCACCACTACTTTACTCTGCCTGCTGTTGTTGCACCACTACTTTATTCTGACTGCTGTTGTTTCTCCACTACTTTACTCTGCCTTTCTGACTAAAGGCATGAACTGATGAAGCCTCTTGGATGAGAGGCGAAACGTCTTAACGGATATATACCAAGTCCAGTTGCACTTGATTCAATTCCTTTGGATAACCATGACGTGGATGAATGAGAACATTCACAGACATATATTACTCTGCGTGCTAGTGTTGCTCCACTACTTTACTCTGCCTGCTGGTGTTGTTCCAATACTTTACTCTGGCTGCTCTTGTTGCTCCACTACTTTACTCTGCCTGCTGTTGTTGCTCCACTACTTTACTCCGCCTGCTGTTGTTGCTCCACAACTTCACTCCGCCTGCTGTTGTTGCACAACTACTTTACTCTGTCTGCTGTTGTTTCTCCACAACTTTACTCTGCCTGCTGTTCTTTCACCACTACTTTACTCTGCCTGCTGTTGATGCTCCACTACTTGTCTGCCTGCTGTTGTTGCTCCACTACTTTACTCTGCCTGCTGTTGATGCTCCAATACTTCACTCTGCCTGCTGTTGCTCCACTACTTGTCTGCCTGCTGTTGTTGCTCCACTACTTTACTCTGCCTGCTGTTGATGCTCCAATACTTCACTCTGCCTGCTGTTGCTCCACTACTTGTCTGCCTGCTGTTGTTGCTCCAATACTTTACTCAGCTTGCTGTTGTTGCTCCATTACTTTACTCTGACTGCTGTTGTTGCTCCACTACTTTACTCTGACTGCTGTTGTTGCTCCACTACTTTAATCTGACTGCTGTTGTTGCTCCACAACTTTACTCTGCCTACTGTTGTTGCACCACTACTTTATTCTGACTGCTGTTGTTTCTCCACTACTTTACTCTGCCTTTCTGACTAGCTTGGTCTAGTCAGAAAGGCATGAACTGATGAAGCCTCTTGGATGAGAGGTGAAACGTCTTAACGGATATATACCAAGTCCAGTTGCACTTGATTCAATTCCTTTGGATAACCATGACCTGGATGAATGAGAACATTCACAGACATACTTTACTCTGCGTGCTGGTGTTGCTCCACTACTTTACTCTGCCTGCTTGTGTTGCTCCAACACATTACTCCGCCTGCTGTTGTTGCTCCACTACTTTACTCTGCCTGCTGTTGTTGCTCTATTACTTTACTCTGACTGCTGCTGTTGCTCCACTACTTTACTCTGCCTGCTGTTGTTGCTCCACTGCTTTACTCTGCCTGCTGTTGTTGCTCCACTACTTGTCTGCCTGCTGTTGTTGCTCCACTACTTTACTCTGCCTGCTGTTGTTGCTCCATTACTTTACTCTGACTGCTGTTGTTGCTCCACTACTTTACTCTGACTGCTGTTGTTGCTCCACTACATGTCTGCCTGCTGTTGTTGCTCCACTACTTTACTCTGCCTGCTGTTGTTGCTCCACTACTTGTCTGCCTGCTGTTGTTGCTCCGCTACTTATCTCTGACTGCTGTTGTTGCTCTACTACTTTACTCAGCTTGCTGTTGTTGCTCCACTACTTTACTCTGACATCTGTTGTTGCTCCACTACTTTATTCTACCTGCTGTTTTTGCTCCACTACTTTACTCTGCCTGCTGTTGTTGCTCCACAACTAATTCTGCCTGTTGTTGTTGCTCCACTACTTTACTCTGACTGCTGTTGTTACTCCACAACTTTACTCTGCCTACTGTTGTTGCACCACTACTTTACTCTGCCTGCTGTTGTTGCACCACTACTTTACTCTGACTGCTGTTGTTTCTCCACTACTTTACTCTGCCTTTCTCACTAGCTTGGTCTAGTCAGAAAGGCAGGAACTGATGAAGCCTCTTGGATGAGAGGCGAAACGTCTTAACGGATATATACCAAGTCCAGTTGCACTTGATTCAATTCCTTTGGATAACCATGACCTGGATGAATGAGAACATTCACAGACATACTTTACTCTGCGTGCTGGTGTTGCTCCACTACTTTACTCTGCCTGCTGGTGTTGTTCCAATACTTTACTCTGCCTGCTGTTGTTGCTCCACTACTTTACTCTGCCTGCTGTTGTTGCTCCACTATTTTACTCTGGCTGCTCTTGTTGCTCCACTACTTTACTCTGCCTGCTGTTGTTGCTCCACTACTTTACTCTGCCTGCTGTTGTTGCTCCACTACATCACTCTGACTGATGTTGTTGCTCCACAACTTCACTCTGCCTGCTGTTGTTGCACAACTACTTTACTCTGTCTGCTGTTGTTTCTCCACAACTTTACTCTGCCTGCTGTTCTTTCACCACTACTTTACTCTGCCTGCTGTTGATGCTCCACTACTTGTCTGCCTGCTGTTGTTGCTCCACTACTTTACTCTGCCTGCTGTTGATGCTCCAATACTTCACTCTGCCTGCTGTTGCTCCACTACTTGTCTGCCTGCTGTTGTTGCTCCACTACTTTACTCTGCCTGCTGTTGTTGCTCCACTTCTTGTCTGCCTGCTGTTGTTGCTCCACTACTTTACTCTGCCTGCTGTTGATGCTCCACTACTTTACTCTGCCTGCTGTTGTTGCTCCACTGCTTTACTCTGCCTGCTGTTGTTGCTCCACTACTTGTCTGCCTGCTGTTGTTGCTCCACTACTTTACTCTGCCTGCTGTTGTTGCTCCATTACTTTACTCTGACTGCTGTTGTTGCTCCACTACTTGTCTGCCTGCTGTTGTTGCTCCAATACTTTACTCTGACTGCTGTTGTTGCTCCACTACTTTACTCTGCCTGCTGTTGTTGCTCCACTTCTTGTCTGCCTGCTGTTGTTGCTCCACTACTTTACTCTGCCTGCTGTTGTTGCTCCATTACTTTACTCTGACTGCTGTTGCTCCACTACTTGTCTGCCTGCTGTTGTTGCTCCACTACTTTACTCTGCCTGCTGTTGTTGCTCCATTACTTTACTCTGACTGCTGCTGCTCCACTACTTGTCTGCCTGCTGTTGTTGCTCCAATACTTTACTCAGCTTGCTGTTGTTGCTCCACTACTTTACTCTGACATCTGTTGTTGCTCCACTACTTCATTCTACCTGCTGTTTTTGCTCCACTACTTTACTCTGACTGCTGTTGTTGCTCCACAACTTTACTCTGCCTACTGTTGTTGCACCACTACTTTACTCTGCCTGCTGTTGTTGCACCACTACTTTATTCTGACTGCTGTTGTTTCTCCACTACTTTACTCTGCCTTTCTGACTAAAGGCATGAACTGATGAAGCCTCTTGGATGAGAGGCGAAACGTCTTAACGGATATATACCAAGTCCAGTTGCACTTGATTCAATTCCTTTGGATAACCATGACGTGGATGAATGAGAACATTCACAGACATATTTTACTCTGCGTGCTAGTGTTGCTCCACTACTTTACTCTGCCTGCTGGTGTTGTTCCAATACTTTACTCTGGCTGCTCTTGTTGCTCCACTACTTTACTCTGCCTGCTGTTGTTGCTCCACTACTTTACTCCGCCTGCTGTTGTTGCTCCACAACTTCACTCCGCCTGCTGTTGTTGCACAACTACTTTACTCTGTCTGCTGTTGTTTCTCCACAACTTTACTCTGCCTGCTGTTCTTTCACCACTACTTTACTCTGCCTGCTGTTGATGCTCCACTACTTGTCTGCCTGCTGTTGTTGCTCCACTACTTTACTCTGCCTGCTGTTGATGCTCCAATACTTCACTCTGCCTGCTGTTGCTCCACTACTTGTCTGCCTGCTGTTGTTGCTCCACTACTTTACTCTGCCTACTGTTGATGCTCCAATACTTCACTCTGCCTGCTGTTGCTCCACTACTTGTCTGCCTGCTGTTGTTGCTCCAATACTTTACTCAGCTTGCTGTTGTTGCTCCATTACTTTACTCTGACTGCTGTTGTTGCTCCACTACTTTACTCTGACTGCTGTTGTTGCTCCACTACTTTAATCTGACTGCTGTTGTTGCTCCACAACTTTACTCTGCCTACTGTTGTTGCACCACTACTTTACTCTGCCTGCTGTTGTTGCACCACTACTTTATTCTGACTGCTGTTGTTTCTCCACTACTTTACTCTGCCTTTCTGACTAGCTTGGTCTAGTCAGAAAGGCATGAACTGATGAAGCCTCTTGGATGAGAGGTGAAACGTCTTAACGGATATATACCAAGTCCAGTTGCACTTGATTCAATTCCTTTGGATAACCATGACCTGGATGAATGAGAACATTCACAGACATACTTTACTCTGCGTGCTGGTGTTGCTCCACTACTTTACTCTGCCTGCTGGTGTTGCTCCAACACATTACTCCGCCTGCTGTTGTTGCTCCACTACTTTACTCTGCCTGCTGTTGTTGCTCTATTACTTTACTCTGACTGCTGCTGTTGCTCCACTACTTTACTCTGCCTGCTGTTGTTGCTCCACTACTTGTCTGCCTGCTGTTGTTGCTCCACTACTTTACTCTGCCTGCTGTTGTTGCTCCACTGCTTTACTCTGCCTGCTGTTGTTTCTCCACTACTTGTCTGCCTGCTGTTGTTGCTCCACTACTTTACTCTGCCTGCTGTTGTTGCTCCATTACTTTACTCTGACTGCTGTTGTTGCTCCACTACTTTACTCTGACTGCTGTTGTTGCTCCACTACATGTCTGCCTGCTGTTGTTGCTCCACTACTTTACTC
The DNA here is from genome assembly GCF_029633865.1 of Lampris incognitus. Lineage (NCBI taxonomy): Eukaryota > Metazoa > Chordata > Actinopteri > Lampriformes > Lampridae > Lampris > Lampris incognitus. The sequence goes on along the minus strand of NC_079213.1, from coordinate 42,063,367 downwards.
TGCCTGCTGTTGTTGCTCCACTACTTGTCTGCCTGCTGTTGTTGCTCCGCTACTTATCTCTGACTGCTGTTGTTGCTCTACAACTTTACTCAGCTTGCTGTTGTTGCTCCACTACTTTACTCTGACATCTGTTGTTGCTCCACTACTTTATTCTACCTGCTGTTTTTGCTCCACTACTTTACTCTGCCTGCTGTTGTTGCTCCACAACTAATTCTGCCTGTTGTTGTTGCTCCACTACTTTACTCTGACTGCTGTTGTTACTCCACAACTTTACTCTGCCTACTGTTGTTGCACCACTACTTTACTCTGCCTGCTGGTGTTGTTCCAATACTTTACTCTGCCTGCTGTTGTTGCTCCACTACTTTACTCTGCCTGCTGTTGTTGCTCCACTATTTTACTCTGGCTGCTCTTGTTGCTCCACTACTTTACTCTGCCTGCTGTTGTTGCTCCACTACTTTACTCTGCTTGCTGTTGTTGCTCCACTACATCACTCTGACTGATGTTGTTGCTCCACAACTTCACTCTGCCTGCTGTTGTTGCACAACTACTTTACTCTGCCTGCTGTTGTTTCTCCACAACTTTACTCTGCCTGCTGTTCTTTCACCACTACTTTACTCTAACTGCTGTTGATGCTCCAACACTTCACTCTGCCTGCTGTTGCTCCACTACTTGTCTGCCTGCTGTTGTTGCTCCACTACTTCACTCTGACTGCTGTTGTTGCTCCACTACTTGTCTGCCTGCTGTTGTTGGTCCACTACTTTACTCTAACTGCTGTTGATGCTCCAACACTTCACTCTGCCTGCTGTTGCTCCACTACTTGTCTGCCTGCTGTTGTTGCTCCAATACTTTACTCAGCTTGCTGTTGTTGCTCCACTACTTTACTCTGACATCTGTTGTTGCTCCACTACTTTATTCTACCTGCTGTTTTTGCTCCACTACTTTACTCTGACTGCTGTTGTTGCTCCACAACGTTACTCTGCCTACTGTTGATGCTCCAATACTTCACTCTGCCTGCTGCTGCTCCACTACTTGTCTGCCTGCTCATGTTGCTCCAATACTTTACTCAGCTTGCTGTTGTTGCTCCACTACTTTACTCTGACATCTGTTGTTGCTCCACTACTTCATTCTACCTGCTGTTTTTGCTCCACTACTTTACTCTGACTGCTGTTGTTACTCCACAACTTTACTCTGCCTACTGTTGTTGCACCACTACTTTACTCTGCCTGCTGTTGTTGCTCCACTACTTTACTCCGCCTGCTGTTGTTGCTCCACAACTTCACTCTGCCTGCTGTTGTTGCACAACTACTTTACTCTGTCTGCTGTTGTTTCTCCACAACTTTACTCTGCCTGCTGTTCTTTCACCACTACTTTACTCTGCCTGCTGTTGATGCTCCACTACTTGTCTGCCTGCTGTTGTTGCTCCACTACTTTACTCTGCCTGCTGTTGATGCTCCAATACTTCACTCTGCCTGCTGTTTCTCCACTACTTGTCTGCCTGCTGTTGTTGCTCCACTACTTTACTCTGCCTGCTGTTGATGCTCCAATACTTCACTCTGCCTGCTGTTGCTCCACTACTTGTCTGCCTGCTGTTGTTTCTCCAATACTTACTCAGCTTGCTGTTGTTGTTCAACTACTTTACTCTGGCTGCTCTTGTTGCTCCAGTACTTTACTCTGCCTGCTGTTGTTGCTCCACTACTTTACTCTGCCTGCTGTTGTTGCTCCATTACTTTACTCTGACTGCTGTTGTTGCTCCACTACATGTCTGCCTGCAGTTGTTGCTCCACTACTTTACTCTGCCTGCTGTTGTTGCTCCACTACTTGTCTGCCTGCTGTTGTTGCTCCGCTACTTATCTCTGACTAATGTTGTTGCTCTACTACTTTACTCAGCTTGCTGCTGTTGCTCCACTACTTTACTCTGACATCTGTTGTTGCTCCACTACTTTATTCTACCTGCTGTTTTTGCTCCACTACTTTACTCTGCCTGCTGTTGTTGCTCCACAACTAATTCTGCCTGTTGTTGTTGCTCCACTACTTTACTCTGACTGCTGTTGTTACTCCACAACTTTACTCTGCCTACTGTTGTTGCACCACTACTTTACTCTGCCTGCTGTTGGTGCACCACTACTTTACTCTGACTGCTGTTGTTTCTCCACTACTTTACTCTGCCTTTCTGACTAGCTTGGTCTAGTCAGAAAGGCAGGAACTGATGAAGCCTCTTGGATGAGAGGCGAAACGTCTTAACGGATATATACCAAGTCCAGTTGCAGTTGATTCAATTCCTTTGGATAACCATGACCTGGATGAATGAGAACATTCACAGACATACTTTACTCTGCGTGCCGGTGTTGCTCCACTACTTTACTCTGCCTGCTGGTGTTGTTCCAATACTTTACTCTGCCTGCTGTTGTTGCTCCACTACTTTACTCTGCCTGCTGTTGTTGCTCCACTATTTTACTCTGGCTGCTCTTGTTGCTCCACTACTTTACTCTGCCTGCTGTTGTTGCTCCACTACTTTACTCTGCCTGCTGTTGTTTCTCCACTACATCACTCTGACTGATGTTGTTGCTCCACAACTTCACTCTGCCTGCTGTTGTTGCACAACTACTTTACTCTGCCTGCTGTTGTTTCTCCACAACTTTACTCTGCCTGCTGTTCTTTCACCACTACTTTACTCTAACTGCTGTTGATGCTCCAACACTTCACTCTGCCTGCTGTTGCTCCACTACTTGTCTGCCTGCTGTTGTTGCTCCACTACTTCACTCTGACTGCTGTTGTTGCTCCACTACTTGTCTGCCTGCTGTTGTTGCTCCACTACTTTACTCTAACTGCTGTTGATGCTCCAACACTTCACTCTGCCTGCTGTTGCTCCACTACTTGTCTGCCTGCTGTTGTTGCTCCAATACTTTACTCAGCTTGCTGTTGTTGCTCCACTACTTTACTCTGACATCTGTTGTTGCTCCACTACTTTATTCTACCTGCTGTTTTTGCTCCACTACTTTACTCTGACTGCTGTTGTTGCTCCACAACTTTCCTCTGCCTACTGTTGATGCTCCAATACTTCACTCTGCCTGCTGCTGCTCCACTACTTGTCTGCCTGCTCATGTTGCTCCAATACTTTACTCAGCTTGCTGTTGTTGCTCCACTACTTTACTCTGACATCTGTTGTTGCTCCACTACTTCATTCTACCTGCTGTTTTTGCTCCACTACTTTACTCTGACTGCTGTTGTTGCTCCACAACTTTACTCTGCCTACTGTTGTTGCACCACTACTTTATTCTGCCTGCTGTTGTTGCACCACTACTTTACTCTGACTGCTGTTGTTTCTCCAATACTTTACTCTGCCTTTCTGACTAAAGGCATGAACTGATGAAGCCTCTTGGATGAGAGGCGAAACGTCTTAACGGATATATACCAAGTCCACTTGCACTTGATTCAATTCCTTTGGATAACCATGACGTGGATGAATGAAAACATTCACAGACATACTTTACTCTGCGTGCTAGTGTTGCTCCACTACTTTACTCTGCCTGCTGGTGTTGTTCCAATACTTTACTCTGGCTGCTCTTGTTGCTCCACTACTTTACTCTGCCTGCTGTTGTTGCTCCACTACTTTACTCTGCCTGCTGTTGTTGCTCCACAACTTCACGCTGCCTGCTGTTGTTGAACAACTACTTTACTCTGCCTGCTGTTGTTTCTCCACAACTTTACTCTGCCTGCTGTTCTTTCACCACTACTTTATTCTGAATGCTGTTGTTTCTCCACTACTTTACTCTGCCTTTCTGACTTGCTTGGTCTAGTCAGAAAGGCATGAACTGATGAAGCCTCTTGGATGAGAGGCGAAACGTCTTAACGGATATATACCAAGTCCACTTGCACTTGATTCAATTCCTTTGGATAACCATGACGTGGATGAATGAAAACATTCACAGACATACTTTACTCTGCGTGCTAGTGTTGCTCCACTACTTTACTCTGCCTGCTGGTGTTGTTCCAATACATTACTCTGGCTGCTCTTGTTGCTCCACTACTTTACTCTGCCTGCTGTTGGTGCTCCACTACTTTACTCTGCCTGCTGTTGTTGCTCCACAACTTCACTCTGCCTGCTGTTGTTGCACAACTACTTTACTCTGCCTGCTGTTGTTTCTCCACAACTTTACTCTGCCTGCTGTTCTTTCACCACTACTTTACTCTGCCTGCTGTTGATGCTCCACTACTTCACTCTGACTGCTGTTGTTGCTCCACTACTTTACTCTGCCTACTGTTGTTGCTCCACTACTTGTCTGCCTGCTGTTGTTGCTCCAATACTTTACTCAGCTTGCTGTTGTTGCTCCACTACTTTACTCTGACATCTGTTGTTGCTCCACTACTTTATTCTACCTGCTGTTTTTGCTCCACTACTTTACTCTGCCTGCTGTTGTTGCTCCACAACTTATTCTGCCTGCTGTTGTTGCTCCACTACTTTACTCTGACTGCTGTTGTTACTCCACAACTTTACTCTGCCTACTGTTGTTGCACCACTACTTTACTCTGCCTGCTGTTGTTGCACCACAACTTTACTCTGACTGCTGTTGTTTCTCCACTACTTTACTCTGCCTTTTCGACTAGCTTGGTCTAGTCAGAAAGGCAGGAACTGATGAAGCCTCTTGGATGAGAGGCGAAACGTCTTAACGGATATATAAAAAGTCAAGTTGCACTTGATTCAATTCCTTTGGATAGCCATGACCTGGATGAATGAGAACATTCACAGACATACTTTACTCTGCGTGCTGGTGTTGCTCCACTACTTTACTCTTCTTGCTGGTGTTGTTCCAATACTTTACTCTGCCTGCTGTTGTTGCTCCACTACTTTACTCTGCCTGCTGTTGTTGCTCCACTATTTTACTCTGGCTGCTCTTGTTGCTCCACTACTTTACTCTGCCTGCTGTTGTTGCTCCACTACTTTACTCTGCCTGCTGTTGTTTCTCCACTACATCACTCTGACTGATGTTGTTGCTCCACAACTTCACTCTGCCTGCTGTTGTTGCACAACTACTTTACTCTGCCTGCTGTTGTTTCTCCACAACTTTACTCTGCCTGCTGTTCTTTCACCACTACTTTACTCTAACTGCTGTTGATGCTCCAACACTTCACTCTGCCTGCTGTTGCTCCACTACTTGTCTGCCTGCTGTTGTTGCTCCACTACTTCACTCTGACTGCTGTTGTTGCTCCACTACTTGTCTGCCTGCTGTTGTTGCTCCACTACTTTACTCTAACTGCTGTTGATGCTCCAACACTTCACTCTGCCTGCTGTTGCTCCACTACTTGTCTGCCTGCTGTTGTTGCTCCAATACTTTACTCAGCTTGCTGTTGTTGCTCCACTACTTTACTCTGACATCTGTTGTTGCTCCACTACTTTATTCTACCTGCTGTTTTTGCTCCACTACTTTACTCTGACTGCTGTTGTTGCTCCACAACTTTCCTCTGCCTACTGTTGATGCTCCAATACTTCACTCTGCCTGCTGCTGCTCCACTACTTGTCTGCCTGCTCATGTTGCTCCAATACTTTACTCAGCTTGCTGTTGTTGCTCCACTACTTTACTCTGACATCTGTTGTTGCTCCACTACTTCATTCTACCTGCTGTTTTTGCTCCACTACTTTACTCTGACTGCTGTTGTTGCTCCACAACTTTACTCTGCCTACTGTTGTTGCACCACTACTTTATTCTGCCTGCTGTTGTTGCACCACTACTTTACTCTGACTGCTGTTGTTTCTCCAATACTTTACTCTGCCTTTCTGACTAAAGGCATGAACTGATGAAGCCTCTTGGATGAGAGGCGAAACGTCTTAACGGATATATACCAAGTCCACTTGCACTTGATTCAATTCCTTTGGATAACCATGACGTGGATGAATGAAAACATTCACAGACATACTTTACTCTGCGTGCTAGTGTTGCTCCACTACTTTACTCTGCCTGCTGGTGTTGTTCCAATACTTTACTCTGGCTGCTCTTGTTGCTCCACTACTTTACTCTGCCTGCTGTTGTTGCTCCACTACTTTACTCTGCCTGCGGTTGTTGCTCCACAACTTCACGCTGCCTGCTGTTGTTGAACAACTACTTTACTCTGCCTGCTGTTGTTTCTCCACAACTTTACTCTGCCTGCTGTTCTTTCACCACTACTTTATTCTGAATGCTGTTGTTTCTCCACTACTTTACTCTGCCTTTCTGACTTGCTTGGTCTAGTCAGAAAGGCATGAACTGATGAAGCCTCTTGGATGAGAGGCGAAACGTCTTAACGGATATATACCAAGTCCACTTGCACTTGATTCAATTCCTTTGGATAACCATGACGTGGATGAATGAAAACATTCACAGACATACTTTACTCTGCGTGCTAGTGTTGCTCCACTACTTTACTCTGCCTGCTGGTGTTGTTCCAATACATTACTCTGGCTGCTCTTGTTGCTCCACTACTTTACTCTGCCTGCTGTTGGTGCTCCACTACTTTACTCTGCCTGCTGTTGTTGCTCCACAACTTCACTCTGCCTGCTGTTGTTGCACAACTACTTTACTCTGCCTGCTGTTGTTTCTCCACAACTTTACTCTGCCTGCTGTTCTTTCACCACTACTTTACTCTGCCTGCTGTTGATGCTCCACTACTTCACTCTGACTGCTGTTGTTGCTCCACTACTTTACTCTGCCTACTGTTGTTGCTCCACTACTTGTCTGCCTGCTGTTGTTGCTCCAATACTTTACTCAGCTTGCTGTTGTTGCTCCACTACTTTACTCTGACATCTGTTGTTGCTCCACTACTTTATTCTACCTGCTGTTTTTGCTCCACTACTTTACTCTGCCTGCTGTTGTTGCTCCACAACTTATTCTGCCTGCTGTTGTTGCTCCACTACTTTACTCTGACTGCTGTTGTTACTCCACAACTTTACTCTGCCTACTGTTGTTGCACCACTACTTTACTCTGCCTGCTGTTGTTGCACCACAACTTTACTCTGACTGCTGTTGTTTCTCCACTACTTTACTCTGCCTTTTCGACTAGCTTGGTCTAGTCAGAAAGGCAGGAACTGATGAAGCCTCTTGGATGAGAGGCGAAACGTCTTAACGGATATATAAAAAGTCAAGTTGCACTTGATTCAATTCCTTTGGATAGCCATGACCTGGATGAATGAGAACATTCACAGACATACTTTACTCTGCGTGCTGGTGTTGCTCCACTACTTTACTCTTCTTGCTGGTGTTGTTCCAATACTTTACTCTGCCTGCTGTTGTTGCTCCACTACTTTACTCTGCCTGCTGTTGTTGCTCCACTATTTTACTCTGGCTGCTCTTGTTGCTCCACTACTTTACTCTGCCTGCTGTTGTTGCTCCACTACATCACTCTGACTGCTGTTGTTGCACAACTACTTTACTCTGCCTGCTGTTGTTGCTCCACAACTTTACTCTGCCTGCTGTTCTTTCACCACTACTTTACTCTGCCTGCTGTTGATGCTCCACTACTTCACTCTGACTGCTGTTGTTGCTCCACTACTTTACTCTGCCTTCTGTTGTTGCTCCACTACTTTATTCTACCAGCTGTTTTTGCTCCACTACTTACTCTGACTGCTGTTGTTGCTCCAAAACTTTACTCTGCCTACTGTTGATGCACCACTACTTTACTCTGCCTGCTGTTGTTGCACCACAACTTTACTCTGACTGCTGTTGTTGCTCCGCTACTTTACTCTGACTGCTATTGTTGCTCCACTACTTGTCTGCCTGCTGTTGTTGCTCCAATACTTTACTCTGACTGCTGTTGTTGCACCACTACTTTACTCTGACTGCTGTTGTTTCTCCACTACTTTACTCTGCCTTTCTGACTAGCTTGGTCTAGTCAGAAAGGCACGAACTGATGAAGCCTCTTGGATGAGAGGCGAAACGTCTTAACGGATATATACCAAGTCCAGTTGCACTTGATTCAATTCCTTTGGATAACCATGACCTGGATGAATGAGAACATTCACAGACATACTTTACTCTGCGTGCTGGTGTTGCTCCACTACTTTACTCTGCCTGCTGGTGTTGCTCCAACACATTACTCTGCCTGCTGTTGTTGCTCCACTACTTTACTCTGCCTGCTGTTGTTGCTCCACTATTTTACGCTGGCCGCTCTTGTTGCTCCTCTACTTTACTCTGACGCTGTTGTTGCTCCACTACTTTACTCTGCCTGCTGTTGATGCTCCACTACTTCACTCTGACTGCTGTTGTTGCTCCACTACTTGTCTGCCTGCTGTTGATGCTCCAATACTTTACTCTGACTGCTGTTGTTGCTCCACTACTTGTCTGCCTGCTGTTGTTGCTCCAATATTTTACTCTGACTGCTGTTGTTGCTCCACTACTTTACTCTGCCTGCTGTTGTTGCTCCAATACCTTACTCTGACTGCTGTTGTTGCTCCACTACTTGTCTGCCTGCTGTTGTTGCTCCACTTCTTGTCTGCCTGCTGTTGTTGCTCCACTACTTTACTCTGCCTGCTGTTGTTGCGCCACTGCTTTACTCTGCCTGCGGTTGTTGCTCCATTACTTTACTCTGACTGCTATTGTTGCTCCACTACTTGTCTGCCTGCTGTTGTTGCTCCACTTCTTGTCTGCCTGCTGTTGTTGCTCCACTACTTTACTCTGCCTGCTGTTGTTGCGCCACTGCTTTACTCTGCCTGCTGTTGTTGCTCCATTACTTTACTCTGACTGCTATTGTTGCTCCACTACTTGTCTGCCTGCTATTGTTGCTCCACTACTTTACTCTGCCTGCTGTCGTTGCTCCACTATTTTACTCTGCCTGCTGTTGATTCTCCAATACTTCACTCTGCCTGCTGTTGCTCCACTACTTGTCTGCCTGCTGTTGTTGCTCCAATACTTTACTCAGCTTGCTGTTGTTGCTCCACTACTTTACTCTGACATCTGTTGTTGCTCCACTATTTTACGCTGGCCGCTCTTGTTGCTCCACTACTTTACTCTGACGCTGTTGTTGCTCCACTACTTGTCTGCCTGCTATTGTTGCTCCACTACTTTACTCTGCCTGCTGTCGTTGCTCCACTATTTTACTCTGAATGCTGTTGATGCTCCAATACTTCACTCTGCCTGCTGTTGCTCCACTACTTGTCTACCTGCTGTTGTAGCTCCAATACTTTACTCAGCTTGCTGTTGTCTCTCCACTACTTTACTCTGACATCTGTTGATGCTCCACTACTTTATTCTACCAGCTGTTTTTGCTCCACTACTTACTCTGACTGCTGTTGTTGCTCCAAAACTTTACTCTGCCTACTGTTGTTGCGGAACTACTTTACTCTGCCTGCTGTTGATGCACCACTACTTTATTCTGAATGCTGTTGTTTCTCCACTACTTTACTCTGCCTTTCTGACTTGCTTGGTCTAGTCAGAAAGGCATGAACTGATGAAGCCTCTTGGATGAGAGGCGAAACGTCTTAACGGATATATACCAAGTCCAGTTGCACTTGATTCAATTCCTTTGGATAACCATGACCTGGATGAATGAGAACATTCACAGACATACTTTACTCTGCGTGCTGGTGTTGCTCCACTACTTTACTCTGCCTGCTGGTGTTGCTCCAACACATTGCTCTGCCTGCTGTTGTTGCTCCACTACTTTACTCTGCCTGCTGTTGTTGCTCCGCTACTTATCTCTGACTGCTGTTGTTGCTCTACTACTTTACTCAGCTTGCTGTTGTTGCTCCACTACTTTATTCTGACATCTGTTGTTGCTCCACTACTTTATTCCACCTGCTGTTTTTGCTCCACTACTTTACTCTGCCTGCTGTTGTTGCTCCACACTTATTCTGCCTGCTGTTGTTGCTCCACCACTTTACTCTGACTGCTGTTGTTACTCCACTACTTTACTCTGCCTGCTGTTGTTGCTCCACAACTTATTCTGCCTGCTGTTGATGCTCCACTACTTCACTCTGACTGCTGTTGTTGCTCCACTAATTGTCTGCCTGCTGTTGATGCTCCAATACTTTACTCTGACTGCTGTTGTTGCTCCACTACTTGTCTTCCTGCTGTTGTTGCTCCAATACTTTACTCTGACTGCTGTTGTTGCTCCACTACTTTACTCTGCCTGCTGTTGTTGCTCCAATACTTTACTCTGACTGCTGTTGTTGCTCCACTACTTGTCTGCCTGCTGTTGTTGCTCCACTTCTTGTCTGCCTGCTGTTGTTGCTCCACTACTTTACTCTGCCTGCTGTTGTTGCTCTATTACTTTACTCTGACTGCTGTTGTTGCTCCACTACTTTACTCTGCCTGCTGTTCTTTCACCACTACTTTATTCTGAATGCTGTTGTTTCTCCACTACTTTACTCTGCCTTTCTGACTTGCTTGGTCTAGTCAGAAAGGCATGAACTGATGAAGCCTCTTGGATGAGAGGCGAAACGTCTTAACGGATATATACCAAGTCCACTTGCACTTGATTCAATTCCTTTGGATAACCATGACGTGGATGAATGAAAACATTCACAGACATACTTTACTCTGCGTGCTAGTGTTGCTCCACTACTTTACTCTGCCTGCTGGTGTTGTTCCAATACTTTACTCTGGCTGCTCTTGTTGCTCCACTACTTTACTCTGCCTGCTGTTGGTGCTCCACTACTTTACTCTGCCTGCTGTTGTTGCTCCACAACTTCACTCTGCCTGCTGTTGTTGCACAACTACTTTACTCTGCCTGCTGTTGTTTCTCCACAACTTTACTCTGCCTGCTGTTCTTTCACCACTACTTTACTCTGCCTGCTGTTGATGCTCCACTACTTCACTCTTACTGCTGTTGTTGCTCCACTACTTTACTCTGCCTGCTGTTGTTGCTCCACTACTTGTCTGCCTGCTGTTGTTGCTCCAATACTTTACTCAGCTTGCTGTTGTTGCTCCACTACTTTACTCTGACATCTGTTGTTGCTCCACAACTTATTCTGCCTGCTGTTGTTGCTCCACTACTTTACTCTGACTGCTGTTGTTACTCCACAACTTTACTCTGCCTACTGTTGTTGCACCACTACTTTACTCTGCCTGCTGTTGTTGCACCACAACTTTACTCTGACTGCTGTTGTTTCTCCACTACTTTACTCTGCCTTTTCGACTAGCTTGGTCTAGTCAGAAAGGCAGGAACTGATGAAGCCTCTTGGATGAGGCGAAACGTCTTAACGGATATATAAAAAGTCAAGTTGCACTTGATTCAATTCCTTTGGATAGCCTTGACCTGGATGAATGAGAACATTCACAGACATACTTTACTCTGCGTGCTGGTGTTGCTCCACTACTTTACTCTTCTTGCTGGTGTTGTTCCAATACTTTACTCTGCCTGCTGTTGTTGCTCCACTACTTTACTCTGCCTGCTGTTGTTGCTCCACTATTTTACTCTGGCTGCTCTTGTTGCTCCACTACTTTACTCTGCCTGCTGTTGTTGCTCTACTACATCACTCTGACTGCTGTTGTTGCACAACTACTTTACTCTGCCTGCTGTTGTTGCTCCACAACTTTACTCTGCCTGCTGTTCTTTCACCACTACTTTACTCTGCCTGCTGTTGATGCTCCACTACTTCACTCTGACTGCTGTTGTTGCTCCTCTACTTTACTCTGCCTTCTGTTGTTGCTCCACTACTTGTCTGCCTGCTGTTGTTGCTCCACTACTTTACTCTGAATGCTGTTGATGCTCCAATACTTCACTCTGCCTGCTGTTGCTCCACTACTTGTCTGCCTGCTGTTGTTGCTCCAATACTTTACTCAGCTTGCTGTTGTCTCTCCACTACTGTACTCTGACATCTGTTGATGCTCCACTACTTTATTCTACCAGCTGTTTTTGCTCCACTACTTACTCTGACTGCTGTTGTTGCTCCAAAACTTTACTCTGCCTACTGTTGATGCACCACTACTTTACTCTGCCTGCTGTTGTTGCACCACAACTTTACTCTGACTGCTGTTGTTGCTCCGCTACTTTACTCTGACTGCTATTGTTGCTCCACTACTTGTCTGCCTGCTGTTGTTGCTCCAATACTTTACTCTGACTGCTGTTGTTGCACCACTACTTTACTCTGACTGCTGTTGTTTCTCCACTACTTTACTCTGCCTTTCTGACTAGCTTGGTCTAGTCAGAAAGGCACGAACTGATGAAGCCTCTTGGATGAGAGGCGAAACGTCTTAACGGATATATACCAAGTCCAGTTGCACTTGATTCAATTCCTTTGGATAACCATGACCTGGATGAATGAGAACATTCACAGACATACTTTACTCTGCGTGCTGGTGTTGCTCCACTACTTTACTCTGCCTGCTGGTGTTGCTCCAACACATTACTCTGCCTGCTGTTGTTGCTCCACTACTTTACTCTGCCTGCTGTTGTTGCTCCACTATTTTACGCTGGCCGCTCTTGTTGCTCCTCTACTTTACTCTGACGCTGTTGTTGCTCCACTACTTTACTCTGCCTGCTGTTATTGCTCCACTACTTTACACTGCCTGCTGTTGTTGCTCCAATACATCACTCTGACTGCTGTTGTTGCTCCACAACTTCACTCTGCCTGCTGTTGTTGCACAACTACTTTACTCTGCCTGCTGTTGTTTCTCCAGAACTTTACGCTGCCTGCTGTTGTTTCACCACTACTTTACTCTGCCTGCTGTTGTTGCTTCACTATTTTACTCTGCCTGCTGTTGATGCTCCACTACTTCACTCTGACTGCTGTTGTTGCTCCACTACTTGTCTGCCTGCTGTTGATGCTCCAATACTTTACTCTGACTGCTGTTGTTGCTCCACTACTTGTCTGCCTGCTGTTGTTGCTCCAATATTTTACTCTGACTGCTGTTGTTGCTCCACTACTTTACTCTGCCTGCTGTTGTTGCTCCAATACCTTACTCTGACTGCTGTTGTTGCTCCACTACTTGTCTGCCTGCTGTTGTTGCTCCACTTCTTGTCTGCCTGCTGTTGTTGCTCCACTACTTTACTCTGCCTGCTGTTGTTGCGCCACTGCTTTACTCTGCCTGCGGTTGTTGCTCCATTACTTTACTCTGACTGCTATTGTTGCTCCACTACTTGTCTGCCTGCTGTTGTTGCTCCACTTCTTGTCTGCCTGCTGTTGTTGCTCCACTACTTTACTCTGCCTGCTGTTGTTGCGCCACTGCTTTACTCTGCCTGCTGTTGTTGCTCCATTACTTTACTCTGACTGCTATTGTTGCTCCACTACTTGTCTGCCTGCTATTGTTGCTCCACTACTTTACTCTGCCTGCTGTCGTTGCTCCACTATTTTACTCTGCCTGCTGTTGATTCTCCAATACTTCACTCTGCCTGCTGTTGCTCCACTACTTGTCTGCTTGCTGTTGTTGCTCCACTACTTTACTCTGACATCTGTTGTTGCTCCACTATTTTACGCTGGCCGCTCTTGTTGCTCCACTACTTTACTCTGACGCTGTTGTTGCTCCACTACTTGTCTGCCTGCTATTGTTGCTCCACTACTTTACTCTGCCTGCTGTCGTTGCTCCACTATTTTACTCTGAATGCTGTTGATGCTCCAATACTTCACTCTGCCTGCTGTTGCTCCACTACTTGTCTGCCTGCTGTTGTAGCTCCAATACTTTACTCAGCTTACTGTTGTCTCTCCACTACTTTACTCTGACATCTGTTGATGCTCCACTACTTTATTCTACCAGCTGTTTTTGCTCCACTACTTACTCTGACTGCTGTTGTTGCTCCAAAACTTTACTCTGCCTACTGTTGTTGCGGAACTACTTTACTCTGCCTGCTGTTGATGCACCACTACTTTATTCTGAATGCTGTTGTTTCTCCACTACTTTACTCTGCCTTTCTGACTTGCTTGGTCTAGTCAGAAAGGCATGAACTGATGAAGCCTCTTGGATGAGAGGCGAAACGTCTTAACGGATATATACCAAGTCCAGTTGCACTTGATTCAATTCCTTTGGATAACCATGACCTGGATGAATGAGAACATTCACAGACATACTTTACTCTGCGTGCTGGTGTTGCTCCACTACTTTACTCTGCCTGCTGGTGTTGCTCCAACACATTGCTCTGCCTGCTGTTGTTGCTCCACTACTTTACTCTGCCTGCTGTTGTTGCTCCGCTACTTATCTCTGACTGCTGTTGTTGCTCTACTACTTTACTCAGCTTGCTGTTGTTGCTCCACTACTTTATTCTGACATCTGTTGTTGCTCAACTACTTTATTCCACCTGCTGTTTTTGCTCCACTACTTTACTCTGCCTGCTGTTGTTGCTCCACACTTATTCTGCCTGCTGTTGTTGCTCCACCACTTTACTCTGACTGCTGTTGTTACTCCACTACTTTACTCTGCCTGCTGTTGTTGCTCCACAACTTATTCTGCCTGCTGTTGATGCTCCACTACTTCACTCTGACTGCTGTTGTTGCTCCACTAATTGTCTGCCTGCTGTTGATGCTCCAATACTTTACTCTGACTGCTGTTGTTGCTCCACTACTTGTCTGCCTGCTATTGTTGCTCCAATACTTTACTCTGACTGCTGTTGTTGCTCCAATACTTTACTCTGCCTGCTGTTGTTGCTCCAATACTTTACTCTGACTGCTGTTGTTGCTCCACTACTTGTCTGCCTGCATTTGTTGCTCCACTTCTTGTCTGCCTGCTGTTGTTGCTCCACTACTTTACTCTGCCTGCTGTTGTTGCTCTATTACTTTACTCTGACTGCTGTTGTTGCTCCACTACTTTACTCTGCCTGCTGTTGTTGCGCCACTGCTTTACTCTGCCTGCGGTTGTTGCTCCACTACTTGTCTGCCTGCTGTTGTTGCTCCACTACTTTACTCTGCCTGCTGTTGTTGCTCGATTACTTTACTCTGACTGCTGTTGTTGCTCCACTACTTTACTCTGCCTGCTGTTGTTGCTCCACTATTTTACGCTGGCCGCTCTTGTTGCTCCTCTACTTTACTCTGACGCTGTTGTTGCTCCACTACTTTACTCTGCCTGCTGTTGTTGCTCCACTACTTTACTCTGCCTGCTGTTGTTGCTCCAATACATCACTCTGACTGCTGTTGTTGCTCCACAACTTCACTCTGCCTGCTGTTGTTGCACAACTACTTTACTCTGCCTGCTGTTGTTTGTCCACAACTTTACCCTGCCTGCTGTTGTTTCACCACTACTTTACTCTGCCTGCTGTTGTTGCTTCACCATTTTACTCTGCCTGCTGTTGATGCTCCACTACTTCACTCTGACTGCTGTTGTTGCTCCACTACTTGTCTGCCTGCTGTTGATGCTCCAATACTTTACTCTGACTGCTGTTGTTGCTCCACTACTTGTCTTCCTGCTGTTGTTGCTCCAATATTTTACTCTGCCTGCTGTTGTTGCTCCACTACTTTACTCTGCCTGCTGTTGTTGCTCTATTACTTTACTCTGACTGCTGTTGTTGCTCCACTACTTTACTCTGCCTGCTGTTGTTGCGCCACTGCTTTACTCTGCCTGCGGTTGTTGCTCCACTACTTGTCCGCCTGCTGTTGTTGCTCCACTACTTTACTCTGCCTGCTGTTGTTGCTCGATTACTTTACTCTGACTGCTGTTGTTGCTCCACTACTTTACTCTGACTGCTATTGTTGCTCCACTACTTGTCTGCCTGCTATTGTTGCTCCACTACGTTACTCTGCCTTTCTGACTAGCCTGGTCTAGTCAGAAAGGCACAAACTGAGGAAGCCTCTTGGATGAGGGGCGAAACGTCTTTACGGATATATACCAAGTCCAATTGCACTCGACTCAATTCCTTTGGATAACCATGACCTGGATGAATGAGAACATTCACAGATATACTTTACTCTGCCTGCTGTTGTTGCTCCACTACTTTACTCTGCCTGCTGTTTTTGCTCCACTACTTTACTCTGACTGCTGTTGTTGCTCCACTATTTTACTCTGCCTGCTGTTGTTGCTCCACACTTATTCTGCCTGCTGTTGTTGCTCCACCACTTTACTCTGACTGCTGTTGTTACCCCACTACTTTACTCTGCCTGCTGTTGTTGCTCCACAACTTATTCTGCCTGCTGTTGATGCTCCACTACTTTACTCTGACTGCTGTTGTTGCTCCACTACTTGTCTGCCTGCTGTTGTTGCTCCAATACTTTACTCTGACTGCTGTTGTTGCTCCACTACTTTACTCTGCCTGCTGTTGTTGCTCCAATACTTTACTCTGACTGCTGTTGTTGCTCCACTACTTGTCTGCCTGCTGTTGTTGCTCCACTTCTTGTCTGCCTGCTGTTGTTGCTCCACTACTTTACTCTGCCTGCTGTTGTTGCTCTATTACTTTACTCTGACTGCTGTTGTTGCTCCACTACTTTACTCTGCCTGCTGTTCTTTCACCACTACTTTATTCTGAATGCTGTTGTTTCTCCACTACTTTACTCTGCCTTTCTGACTTGCTTGGTCTAGTCAGAAAGGCATGAACTGATGAAGCCTCTTGGATGAGAGGCGAAACGTCTTAACGGATATATACCAAGTCCACTTGCACTTGATTCAATTCCTTTGGATAACCATGACGTGGATGAATGAAAACATTCACAGACATACTTTACTCTGCGTGCTAGTGTTGCTCCACTACTTTACTCTGCCTGCTGGTGTTGTTCCAATACTTTACTCTGGCTGCTCTTGTTGCTCCACTACTTTACTCTGCCTGCTGTTGGTGCTCCACTACTTTACTCTGCCTGCTGTTGTTGCTCCACAACTTCACTCTGCCTGCTGTTGTTGCACAACTACTTTACTCTGCCTGCTGTTGTTTCTCCACAACTTTACTCTGCCTGCTGTTCTTTCACCACTACTTTACTCTGCCTGCTGTTGTTGCTCCACTACTTGTCTGCCTGCTGTTGTTGCTCCAATACTTTACTCAGCTTGCTGTTGTTGCTCCACTACTTTACTCTGACATCTGTTGTTGCTCCACTACTTTATTCCACCTGCTGTTTTTGCTCCACTACTTTACTCTGCCTGCTGTTGTTGCTCCACAACTTATTCTGCCTGCTGTTGTTGCTCCACTACTTTACTCTGACTGCTGTTGTTACTCCACAACTTTACTCTGCCTACTGTTGTTGCACCACTACTTTACTCTGCCTGCTGTTGTTGCACCACAACTTTACTCTGACTGCTGTTGTTTCTCCACTACTTTACTCTGCCTTTTCGACTAGCTTGGTCTAGTCAGAAAGGCAGGAACTGATGAAGCCTCTTGGATGAGAGGCGAAACGTCTTAACGGATATATAAAAAGTCAAGTTGCACTTGATTCAATTCCTTTGGATAGCCATGACCTGGATGAATGAGAACATTCACAGACATACTTTACTCTGCGTGCTGGTGTTGCTCCACTACTTTACTCTTCTTGCTGGTGTTGTTCCAATACTTTACTCTGCCTGCTGTTGTTGCTCCACTACTTTACTCTGCCTGCTGTTGTTGCTCCACTATTTTACTCTGGCTGCTCTTGTTGCTCCACTACTTTACTCTGCCTGCTGTTGTTGCTCTACTACATCACTCTGACTGTTGTTGTTGCACAACTACTTTACTCTGCCTGCTGTTGTTGCTCCACAACTTTACTCTGCCTGCTGTTCTTTCACCACTACTTTACTCTGCCTGCTGTTGATGCTCCACTACTTCACTCTGACTGCTGTTGTTGCTCCACTACTTTACTCTGCCTTCTGTTGTTGCTCCACTACTTGTCTGCCTGCTGTTGTTGCTCCACTACTTTACTCTGAATGCTGTTGATGCTCCAATACTTCACTCTGCCTGCTGTTGCTCCACTACTTGTCTGCCTGCTGTTGTTGCTCCAATACTTTACTCAGCTTGCTGTTGTCTCTCCACTACTGTACTCTGACATCTGTTGATGCTCCACTACTTTATTCTACCAGCTGTTTTTGCTCCACTACTTACTCTGACTGCTGTTGTTGCTCCAAAACTTTACTCTGCCTACTGTTGATGCACCACTACTTTACTCTGCCTGCTGTTGTTGCACCACAACTTTACTCTGACTGCTGTTGTTGCTCCGCTACTTTACTCTGACTGCTATTGTTGCTCCACTACTTGTCTGCCTGCTGTTGTTGCTCCAATACTTTACTCTGACTGCTGTTGTTGCACCACTACTTTACTCTGACTGCTGTTGTTTCTCCACTACTTTACTCTGCCTTTCTGACTAGCTTGGTCTAGTCAGAAAGGCACGAACTGATGAAGCCTCTTGGATGAGAGGCGAAACGTCTTAACGGATATATACCAAGTCCAGTTGCACTTGATTCAATTCCTTTGGATAACCATGACCTGGATGAATGAGAACATTCACAGACATACTTTACTCTGCGTGCTGGTGTTGCTCCACTACTTTACTCTGCCTGCTGGTGTTGCTCCAACACATTACTCTGCCTGCTGTTGTTGCTCCACTACTTTACTCTGCCTGCTGTTGTTGCTCCACTATTTTACGCTGGCCGCTCTTGTTGCTCCTCTACTTTACTCTGACGCTGTTGTTGCTCCACTACTTTACTCTGCCTGCTGTTATTGCTCCACTACTTTACACTGCCTGCTGTTGTTGCTCCAATACATCACTCTGACTGCTGTTGTTGCTCCACAACTTCACTCTGCCTGCTGTTGTTGCACAACTACTTTACTCTGCCTGCTGTTGTTTCTCCAGAACTTTACGCTGCCTGCTGTTGTTTCACCACTACTTTACTCTGCCTGCTGTTGTTGCTTCACTATTTTACTCTGCCTGCTGTTGATGCTCCACTACTTCACTCTGACTGCTGTTGTTGCTCCACTACTTGTCTGCCTGCTGTTGATGCTCCAATACTTTACTCTGACTGCTGTTGTTGCTCCACTACTTGTCTGCCTGCTGTTGTTGCTCCAATATTTTACTCTGACTGCTGTTGTTGCTCCACTACTTTACTCTGCCTGCTGTTGTTGCTCCAATACCTTACTCTGACTGCTGTTGTTGCTCCACTACTTGTCTGCCTGCTGTTGTTGCTCCACTTCTTGTCTGCCTGCTGTTGTTGCTCCACTACTGTACTCTGCCTGCTGTTGTTGCGCCACTGCTTTACTCTGCCTGCGGTTGTTGCTCCATTACTTTACTCTGACTGCTATTGTTGCTCCATTACTTGTCTGCCTGCTGTTGTTGCTCCACTTCTTGTCTGCCTGCTGTTGTTGCTCCACTACTTTACTCTGCCTGCTGTTGTTGCGCCACTGCTTTACTCTGCCTGCTGTTGTTGCTCCATTACTTTACTCTGACTGCTATTGTTGCTCCACTACTTGTCTGCCTGCTATTGTTGCTCCACTACTTTACTCTGCCTGCTGTCGTTGCTCCACTATTTTACTCTGCCTGCTGTTGATTCTCCAATACTTCACTCTGCCTGCTGTTGCTCCACTACTTGTCTGCTTGCTGTTGTTGCTCCACTACTTTACTCTGACATCTGTTGTTGCTCCACTATTTTACGCTGGCCGCTCTTGTTGCTCCACTACTTTACTCTGACGCTGTTGTTGCTCCACTACTTGTCTGCCTGCTATTGTTGCTCCACTACTTTACTCTGCCTGCTGTCGTTGCTCCACTATTTTACTCTGAATGCTGTTGATGCTCCAATACTTCACTCTCCTGCTGTTGCTCCACTACTTGTCTGCCTGCTGTTGTAGCTCCAATACTTTACTCAGCTTGCTGTTGTCTCTCCACTACTTTACTCTGACATCTGTTGATGCTCCACTACTTTATTCTACCAGCTGTTTTTGCTCCACTACTTACTCTGACTGCTGTTGTTGCTCCAAAACTTTACTCTGCCTACTGTTGTTGCGGAACTACTTTACTCTGCCTGCTGTTGATGCACCACTACTTTATTCTGAATGCTGTTGTTTCTCCACTACTTTACTCTGCCTTTCTGACTTGCTTGGTCTAGTCAGAAAGGCATGAACTGATGAAGCCTCTTGGATGAGAGGCGAAACGTCTTAACGGATATATACCAAGTCCAGTTGCACTTGATTCAATTCCTTTGGATAACCATGACCTGGATGAATGAGAACATTCACAGACATACTTTACTCTGCGTGCTGGTGTTGCTCCACTACTTTACTCTGCCTGCTGGTGTTGCTCCAACACATTGCTCTGCCTGCTGTTGTTGCTCCACTACTTTACTCTGCCTGCTGTTGTTGCTCCGCTACTTATCTCTGACTGCTGTTGTTGCTCTACTACTTTACTCAGCTTGCTGTTGTTGCTCCACTACTTTATTCTGACATCTGTTGTTGCTCAACTACTTTATTCCACCTGCTGTTTTTGCTCCACTACTTTACTCTGCCTGCTGTTGTTGCTCCACACTTATTCTGCCTGCTGTTGTTGCTCCACCACTTTACTCTGACTGCTGTTGTTACTCCACTACTTTACTCTGCCTGCTGTTGTTGCTCCACAACTTATTCTGCCTGCTGTTGATGCTCCACTACTTCACTCTGACTGCTGTTGTTGCTCCACTAATTGTCTGCCTGCTGTTGATGCTCCAATACTTTACTCTGACTGCTGTTGTTGCTCCACTACTTGTCTGCCTGCTATTGTTGCTCCAATACTTTACTCTGACTGCTGTTGTTGCTCCAATACTTTACTCTGCCTGCTGTTGTTGCTCCAATACTTTACTCTGACTGCTGTTGTTGCTCCACTACTTGTCTGCCTGCTGTTGTTGCTCCACTTCTTGTCTGCCTGCTGTTGTTGCTCCACTACTTTACTCTGCCTGCTGTTGTTGCTCTATTACTTTACTCTGACTGCTGTTGTTGCTCCACTACTTTACTCTGCCTGCTGTTGTTGCGCCACTGCTTTACTCTGCCTGCGGTTGTTGCTCCACTACTTGTCTGCCTGCTGTTGTTGCTCCACTACTTTACTCTGCCTGCTGTTGTTGCTCGATTACTTTACTCTGACTGCTGTTGTTGCTCCACTACTTTACTCTGCCTGCTGTTGTTGCTCCACTATTTTACGCTGGCCGCTCTTGTTGCTCCTCTACTTTACTCTGACGCTGTTGTTGCTCCACTACTTTACTCTGCCTGCTGTTATTGCTCCACTACTTTACTCTGCCTGCTGTTGTTGCTCCACTATTTTACTCTGCCTGCTCTTGATTCTCCAATACTTCACTCTTCCTGCTGTTGCTCCACTACTTGTCTGACTGCTGTTGTTGCTCCAATACTTTACTCTTCCTGCTGGTGTTGCTCCAACACATTACTCTGCCTGCTGTTGTTGCTCCACTACTTTACTCTGCCTGCTGTTGTCGCTCCACTATTTTACGCTGGCCGTTCTTGTTGCTCCACTACTTTACTCTGACGCTGTTGTTGCTGCACTACTTTACTCTGCCTGCTGTTATTGCTCCACTACTTTACTCTGCCTGCTGTTGTTGCTCCAATACATCACTCTGACTGCGTTTGTTGCTGCACAACTTCACTCTGCCTGCTGTTGTTGCACAACTACTTTACTCTGCCTGCTGTTGTTTGTCCACAACTTTACCCTGCCTGCTGTTGTTTCACCACTACTTTACTCTGCCTGCTGTTGTTGCTTCACTATTTTACTCTGCCTGCTGTTGATGCTCCACTACTTCACTCTGACTGCTGTTGTTGCTCCACTAATTGTCTGCCTGCTGTTGATGCTCCAATACTTTACTCTGACTGCTGTTGTTGCTCCACTACTTGTCTGCCTGCTGTTGTTGCTCCAATACTTTACTCTGACTGCTGTTGTTGCTCCACTACTTTACTCTGCCTGCTGTTGTTGCTCCAATACTTTACTCTGACTGCTGTTGTTGCTCCACTACTTGTCTGCCTGCTGTTGTTGCTCCACTTCTTGTCTGCCTGCTGTTGTTGCTCCACTACTTTACTCTGCCTGCTGTTGTTGCTCTAATACTTTACTCTGACTGCTGTTGTTGCTCCACTACTTTACTCTGCCTGCTGTTGTTGCGCCACTGCTTTACTCTGCCTGCGGTTGTTGCTCCACTACTTGTCTGCCTGCTGTTGTTGCTCCACTACTTTACTCTGCCTGCTGTTGTTGCTCGATTACTTTACTCTGACTGCTGTTGTTGCTCCACTACTTTACTCTAACTGCTATTGTTGCTCCACTACTTGTCTGCCTGCTATTGTTGCTCCACTACGTTACTCTGCCTTTCTGACTAGCCTGGTCTAGTCAGAAAGGCACAAACTGAGGAAGCCTCTTGGATGAGGGGCGAAACGTCTTTACGGATATATACCAAGTCCAATTGCACTCGACTCAATTCCTTTGGATAACCATGACCTGGATGAATGAGAACATTCACAGATATACTTTACTCTGCCTGCTGTTGTTGCTCCACTACTTTACTCTGCCTGCTGTTTTTGCTCCACTACTTTACTCTGCCTGCTGTTGTTGCTCCAATACAACACTCTGACTGCTGTTGTTGCTCCACAACTTCACTCTGCCTGCTGTTGTTGCACAACTACTTTACTCTGCCTGCTGTTGTTTCTCCACAACTTTACCCTGCCTGCTGTTGTTTCACCACTACTTTACTCTGCCTGCTGTTGTTGCTTCACTATTTTACTCTGCCTGCTGTTGATGCTCCACTACTTCACTCTGACTGCTGTTGTTGCTCCACTACTTGTCTGCCTGCTGTTGATGCTCCAATACTTTACTCTGACTGCTGTTGTTGCTCCACTACTTTACTCTGCCTGCTGTTGTTGCTCTATTACTTTACTCTAACTGCTGTTGTTGCTCCACTACTTTACTCTGCGTGCTGTTGTTGCGCCACTGCTTTACTCTGGCTGCGGTTGTTGCTCCACTACTTGTCTGCCTGCTGTTGTTGCTCCACCACTTTACTCTGCCTGCTGTTGTTGCTCCATTACTTTACTCTGACTGCTGTTGTTGCTCCGCTACTTTACTCTGACTGCTATTGTTGCTCCACTACTTGTCTGCCTGCTGTTGTTGCTCCAATACTTTACTCTGACTGCTGTTGTTGCACCACTACTTTACTCTGACTGCTGTTGTTTCTCCACTACTTTACTCTGCCTTTCTGACTAGCTTGGTCTAGTCAGAAAGGCATGAACTGATGAAGCCTCTTGGATGAGAGGCGAAACGTCTTAACGGATATATACCAAGTCCAGTTGCACTTGATTCAATTCCTTTGGATAACCATGACCTGGATGAATGAGAACATTCACAGACATACTTTACTCTGCGTGCTGGTGTTGCTCCACTACTGTACTCTGCCTGCTGGTGTTGCTCCAACACATTACTCTGCCTGCTGTTGTTGCTCCACTACTTTACTCTGCCTGCTGTTGTTGCTCCACTATTTACGCTGGCCGCTCTTGTTGCTCATATACTTTACTCTGACGCTGTTGTTGCTCCACTACTTTACTCTGCCTGCTGTTATTGCTCCACTACTTTACTCTGCCTGCTGTTGTTGCTCCAATACATCACTCTGACTGCTGTTGTTGCTCCACAACTTCACTCTGCCTGCTGTTGTTGCACAACTACTTTACTCTGCCTGCTGTTGTTTGTCCACAACTTTACCCTGCCTGCTGTTGTTTCACCACTACTTTACTCTGCCTGCTGTTGTTGCTTCACTATTTTACTCTGCCTGCTGTTGATGCTCCACTACTTCACTCTGACTGCTGTTGTTGCTCCACTACTTGTCTGCCTGCTGTTGATGCTCCAATACTTTACTCTGACTGCTGTTGTTGCTCCACTACTTGTCTGCCTGCTGTTGTTGCTCCAATATTTTACTCTGACTGCTGTTGTTGCTCCACTACTTTACTCTGCCTGCTGTTGTTGCTCCAATACCTTACTCTGACTGCTGTTGTTGCTCCACTACTTGTCTGCCTGCTGTTGTTGCTCCACTTCTTGTCTGCCTGCTGTTGTTGCGCCACTGCTTTACTCTGCCTGCGGTTGTTGCTCCACTACTTGTCTGCCTGCTGTTGTTGCTCCACTACTTTACTCTGCCTGCTGTTGTTGCTCCATTACTTTACTCTGACTGCTATTGTTGCTCTACTACTTGTCTGCCTGCTATTGTTGCTCCACTACTTTACTCTGCCTGCTGTCGTTGCTCCACTATTTTTTCTGCCTGCTGTTGATTCTCCAATACTTCACTCTGCCTGCTGTTGCTCCACTACTTGTCTGCCTGCTGTTGTTGCTCCAATACTTTACTCAGCTTGCTGTTGTTGCTCCACTACTTTACTCTGACATCTGTTGTTGCTCCACTGTTTTACGCTGGCCGCTCTTGTTGCTCCACTACTTTACTCTGACGCTGTTGTTGCTCCACTACTTGTCTGCCTGCTATTGTTGCTCCACTACTTTACTCTGCCTGCTGTCGTTGCTCCACTATTTTACTCTGAATGCTGTTGATGCTCCAATACTTCACTCTGCCTGCTGTTGCTCCACTACTTGTCTGCCTGCTGTTGTAGCTCCAATACTTTACTCAGCTTGCTGTTGTCTCTCCACTACTTTACTCTGACATCTGTTGTTGCTCCACTACTTTATTCTACCAGCTGTTTTTGCTCCACTACTTACTCTGACTGCTGTTGTTGCTCCAAAACTTTACTCTGCCTACTGTTGTTGCGGAACTACTTTACTCTGCCTATTGTTGATGCACCACTACTTTATTCTGAATGCTGTTGTTTCTCCACTACTTTACTCTGCCTTTCAGACTTGCTTGGTCTAGTCAGAAAGGCATGAACTGATGAAGCCTCTTGGATGAGAGGCGAAACGTCTTAACGGATATATCCCAAGTCCAGTTGCACTTTATTCAATTCCTTTGGATAACCATGACCTGGATGAATGAGAACATTCACAGACATACTTTACTCTGCGTGCTGGTGTTGCTCCATTACTTTACTCTGCCTGCTGGTGTTGCTCCAACACATTGCTGTGCCTGCTGTTGTTGCTCCACTACTTTACTCTGCCTGCTGTTGTTGCTCCGCTACTTATCTCTGACTGCTGTTGTTGCTCTACTACTTTACTCAGCTTGCTGTTGTTGCTCCACTACTTTATTCTGACATCTGTTGTTGCTCCACTACTTTATTCCACCTGCGGTTTTTGCTCCACTACTTTACTCTGCCTGCTGTTGTTGCTCCACACTTATTCTGCCTGCTGTTGTTGCTCCACCACTTTACTCTGACTGCTGTTGTTACTCCACTACTTTACTCTGCCTGCTGTTGTTGCTCCACAACTTATTCTGCCTGCTGTTGATGCTCCACTACTTCACTCTGACTGCTGTTGTTGCTCCACTAATTGTCTGCCTGCTGTTGATGCTCCACTACTTTACTCTGACTGCTGTTGTTGCTCCACTACTTGTCTGCCTGCTGTTGTTGCTCCAATACTTTACTCTGACTGCTGTTGTTGCTCCACTACTTTACTCTGCCTGCTGTTGTTGCTCCAATACTTTACTCTGACTGCTGTTGTTGCTCCACTACTTGTCTGCCTGCTGTTGTTGCTCCACTTCTTGTCTGCCTGCTGTTGTTGCTCCACTACTTTACTCTGCCTGCTGTTGTTGCTCTATTACTTTACTCTGACTGCTGTTGTTGCTCCACTACTTTACTCTGCCTGCTGTTGTTGCGCCACTGCTTTACTCTGCCTGCGGTTGTTGCTCCACTACTTGTCTGCCTGCTGTTGTTGCTCCACTACTTTACTCTGCCTGCTGTTGTTGCTCGATTACTTTACTCTGACTGCTGTTGTTGCTCCACTACTTTACTCTGCCTGCTGTTGTTGCTCCACTATTTTACGCTGGCCGCTCTTGTTGCTCCTCTACTTTACTCTGACGCTGTTGTTGCTCCACTACTTTACTCTGCCTGCTGTTATTGCTCCACTACTTTACTCTGCCTGCTGTTGTTGCTCCAATACATCACTCTGACTGCTGTTGTTGCTCCACAACTTCACTCTGCCTGCTGTTGTTGCACAACTACTTTACTCTGCCTGCTGTTGTTTGTCCACAACTTTACCCTGCCTGCTGTTGTTTCACCACTACTTTACTCTGCCTGCTGTTGTTGCTTCACTATTTTACTCTGCCTGCTGTTGATGCTCCACTACTTGTCTGCCTGCTGTTGTTGCTCCAATACTTTACTCAGCTTGCTGTTGTTGCTCCACTACTTTACTCTGACATCTGTTGTTGCTCCACTGTTTTACGCTGGCCGCTCTTGTTGCTCCACTACTTTACTCTGACGCTGTTGTTGCTCCACTACTTGTCTGCCTGCTATTGTTGCTCCACTACTTTACTCTGCCTGCTGTCGTTGCTCCACTATTTTACTCTGAATGCTGTTGATGCTCCAATACTTCACTCTGCCTGCTGTTGCTCCACTACTTGTCTGCCTGCTGTTGTAGCTCCAATACTTTACTCAGCTTGCTGTTGTCTCTCCACTACTTTACTCTGACATCTGTTGTTGCTCCACTACTTTATTCTACCAGCTGTTTTTGCTCCACTACTTACTCTGACTGCTGTTGTTGCTCCAAAACTTTACTCTGCCTACTGTTGTTGCGGAACTACTTTACTCTGCCTATTGTTGATGCACCACTACTTTATTCTGAATGCTGTTGTTTCTCCACTACTTTACTCTGCCTTTCAGACTTGCTTGGTCTAGTCAGAAAGGCATGAACTGATGAAGCCTCTTGGATGAGAGGCGAAACGTCTTAACGGATATATCCCAAGTCCAGTTGCACTTTATTCAATTCCTTTGGATAACCATGACCTGGATGAATGAGAACATTCACAGACATACTTTACTCTGCGTGCTGGTGTTGCTCCATTACTTTACTCTGCCTGCTGGTGTTGCTCCAACACATTGCTGTGCCTGCTGTTGTTGCTCCACTACTTTACTCTGCCTGCTGTTGTTGCTCCGCTACTTATCTCTGACTGCTGTTGTTGCTCTACTACTTTACTCAGCTTGCTGTTGTTGCTCCACTACTTTATTCTGACATCTGTTGTTGCTCCACTACTTTATTCCACCTGCTGTTTTTGCTCCACTACTTTACTCTGCCTGCTGTTGCTACTCCACACTTATTCTGCCTGCTGTTGTTGCTCCACCACTTTACTCTGACTGCTGTTGTTACTCCACTACTTTACTCTGCCTGCTGTTGTTGCTCCACAACTTATTCTGCCTGCTGTTGATGCTCCACTACTTCACTCTGACTGCTGTTGTTGTTCCACTAATTGTCTGCCTGCTGTTGATGCTCCAATACTTTACTCTGACTGCTGTTGTTGCTCCACTACTTGTCTGCCTGCTGTTGTTGCTCCAATACTTTACTCTGACTGCTGTTGTTGCTCCACTACTTTACTCTGCCTGCTGTTGTTGCTCCAATACTTTACTCTGACTGCTGTTGTTGCTCCACTACTTGTCTGCCTGCTGTTGTTGCTCCACTTCTTGTCTGCCTGCTGTTGTTGCTCCACTACTTTACTCTGCCTGCTGTTGTTGCTCTATTACTTTACTCTGACTGCTGTTGTTGCTCCACTACTTTACTCTGCCTGCTGTTGTTGCGCCACTGCTTTACTCTGCCTGCGGTTGTTGCTCCACTACTTGTCTGCCTGCTGTTGTTGCTCCACTACTTTACTCTGCCTGCTGTTGTTGCTCGATTACTTTACTCTGACTGCTGTTGTTGCTCCACTACTTTACTCTGCCTGCTGTTGTTGCTCCACTATTTTACGCTGGCCGCTCTTGTTGCTCCTCTACTTTACTCTGACGCTGTTGTTGCTCCACTACTTTACTCTGCCTGCTGTTATTGCTCCACTACTTTACTCTGCCTGCTGTTGTTGCTCCAATACATCACTCTGACTGCTGTTGTTGCTCCACAACTTCACTCTGCCTGCTGTTGTTGCACAACTACTTTACTCTGCCTGCTGTTGTTTGTCCACAACTTTACCCTGCCTGCTGTTGTTTCACCACTACTTTACTCTGCCTGCTGTTGTTGCTTCACCATTTTACTCTGCCTGCTGTTGATGCTCCACTACTTCACTCTGACTGCTGTTGTTGCTCCACTACTTGTCTGCCTGCTGTTGATGCTCCAATACTTTACTCTGACTGCTGTTGTTGCTCCACTACTTGTCTGCCTGCTGTTGTTGCTCCAATATTTTACTCTGCCTGCTGTTGTTGCTCTATTACTTTACTCTGACTGCTGTTGTTGCTCCACTACTTTACTCTGCCTTTCTGACTAGCCTGGTCTAGTCAGAAAGGCACAAACTGAGGAAGCCTCTTGGATGAGGGGCGAAACGTCTTTACGGATATATACCAAGTCCAATTGCACTCGACTCAATTCCTTTGGATAACCATGACCTGGATGAATGAGAACATTCACAGATATACTTTACTCTGCCTGCTGTTGTTGCTCCACTACTTTACTCTGCCTGCTGTTTTTGCTCCACTACTTTACTCTGACTGCTGTTGTTGCTCCACTATTTCACTCTGCCTGCTGTTGATTCTCCAATACTTCACTCTGCCTGCTGTTTCTCCACTACTTGTCTGCCTGTTGTTGTTGCTCCAATACTTTACTCTGCCTTTCTGACTAGCTTGGTCTAGTCAGAAAGGCATGAACTGATGAAGCCTCTTGGATGAGAGGCGAAACGTCATAACGGATATATACCAAGTCCAGTTGCACTTGATTCAATTCCTTTGGATAACCATGACCTGGATGAATGAGAACATTCACAGATATACTTTACTCTGCCTGCTGTTGTTGCTCCACTACTTTACTCTGCCTGCTGTTTTTGCTCCACTACTTTACTCTGCCTGCTGTTGTTGCTCCACTACTTTACTCTGCCTGCTGTTGTTGCTCCACTATTTTACGCTGGCCGCTCTTGTTGCTCCTCTACTTTACTCTGACGCTGTTGTTGCTCCACTACTTTACTCTGCCTGCTGTTATTACTCCACTACTTTACTCTGCCTGCTGTTGTTGCTCCAATACATCACTCTGACTGCTGTTGTTGCTCCACAACTTCACTCTGCCTGCTGTTGTTGCACAACTACTTTACTCTGCCTGCTGTTGTTTGTCCACAACTTTACACTGCCTGCTGTTGTGTCACCACTACTTTACTCTGCCTGCTGTTGTTGCTTCACCATTTTACTCTGCCTGCTGTTGATGCTCCACTACTTCACCCTGACTGCTGTTGTTGCTCCACTACTTGTCTGCCTGCTGTTGATGCTCCAATACTTTACTCTGACTGCTGTTGTTGCTCCACTACTTGTCTGCCTGCTGTTGTTGCTCCAATATTTTACTCTGCCTGCTGTTGTTGCTCCACTACTTTACTCTGCCTGCTGTTGTTGCTCTATTACTTTACTCTGACTGCTGTTGTTGCTCCACTACTTTACTCTGACTGCTGTTGTTGCGCAACTGCTTTACTCTGCCTGCGGTTGTTGCTCCACTACTTGTCCGCCTGCTGTTGTTGCTCCACTACTTTACTCTGCCTGCTGTTGTTGCTCGATTACTTTACTCTGACTGCTGTTGTTGCTCCACTACTTTACTCTGACTGCTATTGTTGCTCCACTACTTGTCTGCCTGCTATTGTTGCTCCACTACGTTACTCTGCCTTTCTGACTAGCCTGGTCTAGTCAGAAAGGCACAAACTGAGGAAGCCTCTTGGATGAGGGGCGAAACGTCTTTACGGATATATACCAAGTCCAATTGCACTCGACTCAATTCCTTTGGATAACCATGACCTGGATGAATGAGAACATTCACAGATATACTTTACTCTGCCTGCTGTTGTTGCTCCACTACTTTACTCTGCCTGCTGTTTTTGCTCCACTACTTTACTCTGACTGCTGTTGTTGCTCCACTATTTTACTCTGCCTGCTGTTGATTCTCCAATACTTCACTCTGCCTGCTGTTTCTCCACTACTTGTCTGCCTGCTGTTGTTTCTCCAATACTTTACTCTGCCTTTCTGACTAGCTTGGTCTAGTCAGAAAGGCATAAACTGATGAAGCCTCTTGGATGAGAGGCGAAACGTCATAACGGATATATACCAAGTCCAGTTGCACTTGATTCAATTCCTTTGGATAACCATGACCTGGATGAATGAGAACATTCACAGACATACTTTACTCTGCGTGCTGGTGTTGCTCCACTACTTTACTCTGCTTGCTGGTGTTGCTCCAACACATTACTCTGCCTGCTGTTGTTGCTCCACTACTTTACTCTGCCTGCTGTTGTTGCTCCACTATTTTACGCTGGCCGCTCTTGTTGCTCCACTACTTTACTCTGACGCTGTTGTTGCTCCACTACTTTACTCTGCCTGCTGTTATTGCTCCACTACTTTACTCTGCCTGCTGTTGTTGCTCCAATACAACACTCTGGCTGCTGTTGTTGCTCCACAACTTCACCCTGCCTGCTGTTGTTGCACAACTACTTTACTCTGCCTGCTGTTGTTTCTCCACAACTTCACTCTGCCTGCTGTTGTTGCACAACTACTTTACTCTGCCTGCTGTTGTTTGTCCACAACTTTACCCTGCCTGCTGTTGTTTCACCACTACTTTACTCTGCCTGCTGTTGTTGCTTCACTATTTTACTCTGCCTGCTGTTGATGCTCCACTACTTCACTCTGACTGCTGTTGTTGCTCCACTAATTGTCTGCCTGCTGTTGATGCTCCAATACTTTACTCTGACTGCTGTTGTTGCTCCACTACTTGTCTGCCTGCTGTTGTTGCTCCAATACTTTACTCTGACTGCTGTTGTTGCTCCACTACTTTACTCTGCCTGCTGTTGTTGCTCCAATACTTTACTCTGACTGCTGTTGTTGCTCCACTACTTGTCTGCCTGCTTTTGTTGCTCCACTTCTTGTCTGCCCGCTGTTGTTGCTCCACTACTTTACTCTGCCTGCTGTTGTTGCTCTATTACTTTACTCTGACTGCTGTTGCTGCTCCAGTACTTTACTCTGCCTGCTGTTGGTGCGCCACTGCTTTACTCTGCCTGCGGTTGCTGCTCCACTACTTGTCTGCCTGCTGTTGTTGCTCCACTACTTTACTCTGCCTGCTGTTGTTGCTCGATTACTTTACTCTGACTGCTGTTGTTGCTCCACTACTTTACTCTGACTGCTATTGTTGCTCCACTACTTGTCTGCCTTTCTGACTAGCCTGGTCTAGTCAGAAAGGCACAAACTGAGGAAGCCTCTTGGATGAGGGGCGAAACGTCTTTACGGATATATACCAAGTCCAATTGCACTCGACTCAATTCCTTTGGATAACCATGACCTGGATGAATGAGAACATTCACAGATATACTTTACTCTGCCTGCTGTTGTTGCTCCACTACTTTACTCTGCCTGCTGTTTTTGCTCCACTACTTTACTCTGACTGCTGTTGTTGCTCCACTATTTTACTCTGCCTGCTGTTGATTCTCCAATACTTCACTCTGCCTGCTGTTTCTCCACTACCTGTCTGCCTGCTGTTGTTGCTCCAATACTTTACTCTGCCTTTCTGACTTGCTTGGTCTAGTCAGAAAGGCATGAACTGATGAAGCCTCTTGGATGAGAGGCGAAACGTCATAACGGATATATACCAAGTCCAGTTGCACTTGATTCAATTCCTTTGGATAACCATGACCTGGATGAATGAGAACATTCACAGACATACTTTACTCTGCGTGCTCGTGTTGCTCCACTACTTTACTCTGCCTGCTGGTGTTGCTCCAACACATTACTCTGCCTGCTGTTGTTGCTCCACTACTTTACTCTGCCTGCTGTTGTTGCTCCACTATTTTACGCTGGCCGCTCTTGTTGCTCCACTACTTTACTCTGACGCTGTTGTTGCTCCACTACTTTACTCTGCCTGCTGTTATTGCTCCACTACTTTACTCTGCCTGCTGTTGTTGCTCCAACACAACACTCTGGCTGCTGTTGTTGCTCCACAACTTCACTCTGCCTGCTGTTGTTGCACAACTACTTTACTCTGTCTGCTGTTGTTTCTCCACAACTTCACTCTGCCTGCTGTTGTTGCACAACTACTTTACTCTGCCTGCTGTTGTTTGTCCACAACTTTACCCTGCCTGCTGTTGTTTCACCACTACTTTACTCTGCCTGCTGTTGTTGCTTCACTATTTTACTCTGCCTGCTGTTGATGCTCCACTACTTCACTCTGACTGCTGTTGTTGCTCCACTAATTGTCTGCCTGCTGTTGATGCTCCAATACTTTACTCTGACTGCTGTTGTTGCTCCACTACTTGTCTGCCTGCTGTTGTTGCTCCAATACTTTACTCTGACTGCTGTTGTTGCTCCACTACTTTACTCTGCCTGCTGTTGATGCTCCAATACTTTACTCTGACTGCTGTTGTTGCTCCACTACTTGTCTTCCTGCTGTTGTTGCTCCAATATTTTACTCTGCCTGCTGTTGTTGCTCCACTACTTTACTCTGCCTGCTGTTGTTGCTCTATTACTTTACTCTGACTGCTGTTGTTGCTCCACTACTTTACTCTGCCTGCTGTTGTTGCGCCACTGCTTTACTCTGCCTGCGGTTGTTGCTCCACTACTTGTCCGCCTGCTGTTGTTGCTCCACTACTTTACTCTGCCTGCTGTTGTTGCTCGATTACTTTACTCTGACTGCTGTTGTTGCTCCACTACTTTACTCTGACTGCTATTGTTGCTCCACTACTTGTCTGCCTGCTATTGTTGCTCCACTACGTTACTCTGCCTTTCTGACTAGCCTGGTCTAGTCAGAAAGGCACAAACTGAGGAAGCCTCTTGGATGAGGGGCGAAACGTCTTTACGGATATATACCAAGTCCAATTGCACTCAACTCAATTCCTTTGGATAACCATGACCTGGATGAATGAGAACATTCACAGATATACTTTACTCTGCCTGCTGTTGTTGCTCCACTACTTTACTCTGCCTGCTGTTTTTGCTCCACTACTTTACTCTGACTGCTGTTGTTGCTCCACTATTTTACTCTGCCTGCTGTTGTTGCTCCACACTTATTCTGCCTGCTGTTGTTGCTCCACCACTTTACTCTGACTGCTGTTGTTACTCCACTACTTTACTCTGCCTGCTGTTGTTGCTCCACAACTTATTCTGCCTGCTGTTGATGCTCCACTACTTCACTCTGACTGCTGTTGTTGCTCCACTAATTGTCTGCCTGCTGTTGATGCTCCAATACTTTACTCTGACTGCTGTTGTTTCTCCACTACTTGTCTGCCTGCTGTTGTTGCTCCAATACTTTACTCTGACTGCTGTTGTTGCTCCACTACTTTACTCTGCCTGCTGTTGTTGCTCCAATACTTTACTCTGACTGCTGTTGTTGCTCCACTACTTGTCTGCCTGCTGTTGTTGCTCCACTTCTTGTCTGCCTGCTGTTGTTGCTCCACTACTTTACTCTGCCTGCTGTTGTTGCTTTATTACTTTACTCTGACTGCTGTTGTTGCTCCACTACTTTACTCTGCCTGCTGTTCTTTCACCACTACTTTATTCTGAATGCTGTTGTTTCTCCACTACTTTACTCTGCCTTTCTGACTTGCTTGGTCTAGTCAGAAAGGCATGAACTGATGAAGCCTCTTGGATGAGAGGCGAAACGTCTTAACGGATATATACCAAGTCCACTTGCACTTGATTCAATTCCTTTGGATAACCATGACGTGGATGAATGAAAACATTCACAGACATACTTTACTCTGCGTGCTAGTGTTGCTCCACTACTTTACTCTGCCTGCTGGTGTTGTTCCAATACTTTACTCTGGCTGCTCTTGTTGCTCCACTACTTTACTCTGCCTGCTGTTGGTGCTCCACTACTTTACTCTGCCTGCTGTTGTTGCTCCACAACTTCACTCTGCCTGCTGTTGTTGCACAACTACTTTACTCTGCCTGCTGTTGTTTCTCCACAACTTTACTCTGCCTGCTGTTCTTTCACCACTACTTTACTCTGCCTGCTGTTGTTGCACCACTACTTGTCTGCCTGCTGTTGTTGCTCCAATACTTTACTCAGCTTGCTGTTGTTGCTCCACTACTTTACTCTGACATCTGTTGTTGCTCCACTACTTTATTCCACCTGCTGTTTTTGCTCCACTACTTTACTCTGCCTGCTGTTGTTGCTCCACAACTTATTCTGCCTGCTGTTGTTGCTCCACTACTTTACTCTGACTGCTGTTGTTACTCCACAACTTTACTCTGCCTACTGTTGTTGCACCACTACTTTACTCTGCCTGCTGTTGTTGCACCACAACTTTACTCTGACTGCTGTTGTTTCTCCACTACTTTACTCTGCCTTTTCGACTAGCTTGGTCTAGTCAGAAAGGCAGGAACTGATGAAGCCTCTTGGATGAGAGGCGAAACGTCTTAACGGATATATAAAAAGTCAAGTTGCACTTGATTCAATTCCTTTGGATAGCCATGACCTGGATGAATGAGAACATTCACAGACATACTTTACTCTGCGTGCTGGTGTTGCTCCACTACTTTACTCTTCTTGCTGGTGTTGTTCCAATACTTTACTCTGCCTGCTGTTGTTGCTCCACTACTTTACTCTGCCTGCTGTTGTTGCTCCACTATTTTACTCTGGCTGCTCTTGTTGCTCCACTACTTTACTCTGCCTGCTGTTGTTGCTCTACTACATCACTCTGACTGCTGTTGTTGCACAACTACTTTACTCTGCCTGCTGTTGTTGCTCCACAACTTTACTCTGCCTGCTGTTCTTTCACCACTACTTTACTCTGCCTGCTGTTGATGCTCCACTACTTCACTCTGACTGCTGTTGTTGCTCCACTACTTTACTCTGCCTTCTGTTGTTGCTCCACTACTTGTCTGCCTGCTGTTGTTGCTCCACTACTTTACTCTGAATGCTGTTGATGCTCCAATACTTCACTCTGCCTGCTGTTGCTCCACTACTTGTCTGCCTGCTGTTGTTGCTCCAATACTTTACTCAGCTTGCTGTTGTCTCTCCACTACTGTACTCTGACATCTGTTGATGCTCCACTACTTTATTCTACCAGCTGTTTTTGCTCCACTACTTACTCTGACTGCTGTTGTTGCTCCAAAACTTTACTCTGCCTACTGTTGATGCACCACTACTTTACTCTGCCTGCTGTTGTTGCACCACAACTTTACTCTGACTGCTGTTGTTGCTCCGCTACTTTACTCTGACTGCTATTGTTGCTCCACTACTTGTCTGCCTGCTGTTGTTGCTCCAATACTTTACTCTGACTGCTGTTGTTGCACCACTACTTTACTCTGACTGCTGTTGTTTCTCCACTACTTTACTCTGCCTTTCTGACTAGCTTGGTCTAGTCAGAAAGGCACGAACTGATGAAGCCTCTTGGATGAGAGGCGAAACGTCTTAACGGATATATACCAAGTCCAGTTGCACTTGATTCAATTCCTTTGGATAACCATGACCTGGATGAATGAGAACATTCACAGACATACTTTACTCTGCGTGCTGGTGTTGCTCCACTACTTTACTCTGCCTGCTGGTGTTGCTCCAACACATTACTCTGCCTGCTGTTGTTGCTCCACTACTTTACTCTGCCTGCTGTTGTTGCTCCACTATTTTACGCTGGCCGCTCTTGTTGCTCCTCTACTTTACTCTGATGCTGTTGTTGCTCCACTACTTTACTCTGCCTGCTGTTATTGCTCCACTACTTTACACTGCCTGCTGTTGTTGCTCCAATACATCACTCTGACTGCTGTTGTTGCTCCACAACTTCACTCTGCCTGCTGTTGTTGCACAACTACTTTACTCTGCCTGCTGTTGTTTCTCCAGAACTTTACGCTGCCTGCTGTTGTTTCACCACTACTTTACTCTGCCTGCTGTTGTTGCTTCACTATTTTACTCTGCCTGCTGTTGATGCTCCACTACTTCACTCTGACTGCTGTTGTTGCTCCACTACTTGTCTGCCTGCTGTTGATGCTCCAATACTTTACTCTGACTGCTGTTGTTGCTCCACTACTTGTCTGCCTGCTGTTGTTGCTCCAATATTTTACTCTGACTGCTGTTGTTGCTCCACTACTTTACTCTGCCTGCTGTTGTTGCTCCAATACCTTACTCTGACTGCTGTTGTTGCTCCACTACTTGTCTGCCTGCTGTTGTTGCTCCACTTCTTGTCTGCCTGCTGTTGTTGCTCCACTACTTTACTCTGCCTGCTGTTGTTGCGCCACTGCTTTACTCTGCCTGCGGTTGTTGTTCCATTACTTTACTCTGACTGCTATTGTTGCTCCACTACTTGTCTGCCTGCTGTTGTTGCTCCACTTCTTGTCTGCCTGCTGTTGTTGCTCCACTACTTTACTCTGCCTGCTGTTGTTGCGCCACTGCTTTACTCTGCCTGCTGTTGTTGCTCCATTACTTTACTCTGACTGCTATTGTTGCTCCACTACTTGTCTGCCTGCTATTGTTGCTCCACTACTTTACTCTGCCTGCTGTCGTTGCTCCACTATTTTACTCTGCCTGCTGTTGATTCTCCAATACTTCACTCTGCCTGCTGTTGCTCCACTACTTGTCTGCTTGCTGTTGTTGCTCCACTACTTTACTCTGACATCTGTTGTTGCTCCACTATTTTACGCTGGCCGCTCTTGTTGCTCCACTACTTTACTCTGACGCTGTTGTTGCTCCACTACTTGTCTGCCTGCTATTGTTGCTCCACTACTTTACTCTGCCTGCTGTCGTTGCTCCACTATTTTACTCTGAATGCTGTTGATGCTCCAATACTTCACTCTGCTGCTGTTGCTCCACTACTTGTCTGCCTGCTGTTGTAGCTCCAATACTTTACTCAGCTTGCTGTTGTCTCTCCACTACTTTACTCTGACATCTGTTGATGCTCCACTACTTTATTCTACCAGCTGTTTTTGCTCCACTACTTAATCTGACTGCTGTTGTTGCTCCAAAACTTTACTCTGCCTACTGTTGTTGCGGAACTACTTTACTCTGTCTGCTGTTGATGCACCACTACTTTATTCTGAATGCTGTTGTTTCTCCACTACTTTACTCTGCCTTTCTGACTTGCTTGGTCTAGTCAGAAAGGCATGAACTGATGAAGCCTCTTGGATGAGAGGCGAAACGTCTTAACGGATATATACCAAGTCCAGTTGCACTTGATTCAATTCCTTTGGATAACCATGACCTGGATGAATGAGAACATTCACAGACATACTTTACTCTGCGTGCTGGTGTTGCTCCACTACTTTACTCTGCCTGCTGGTGTTGCTCCAACACATTGCTCTGCCTGCTGTTGTTGCTCCACTACTTTACTCTGCCTGCTGTTGTTGCTCCGCTACTTATCTCTGACTGCTGTTGTTGCTCTACTACTTTACTCAGCTTGCTGTTGTTGCTCCACTACTTTATTCTGACATCTGTTGTTGCTCAACTACTTTATTCCACCTGCTGTTTTTGCTCCACTACTTTACTCTGCCTGCTGTTGTTGCTCCACACTTATTCTGCCTGCTGTTGTTGCTCCACCACTTTACTCTGACTGCTGTTGTTACTCCACTACTTTACTCTGCCTGCTGTTGTTGCTCCACAACTTATTCTGCCTGCTGTTGATGCTCCACTACTTCACTCTGACTGCTGTTGTTGCTCCACTAATTGTCTGCCTGCTGTTGATGCTCCAATACTTTACTTTGACTGCTGTTGTTGCTCCACTACTTGTCTGCCTGCTATTGTTGCTCCAATACTTTACTCTGACTGCTGTTGTTGCTCCACTACTTTACTCTGCCTGCTGTTGTTGCTCCAATACTTTACTCTGACTGCTGTTGTTGCTCCACTACTTGTCTGCCTGCTGTTGTTGCTCCACTTCTTGTCTGCCTGCTGTTGTTGCTCCACTACTTTACTCTGCCTGATGTTGTTGCTCTATTACTTTACTCTGACTGCTGTTGTTGCTCCACTACTTTACTCTGCCTGCTGTTGTTGCGCCACTGCTTTACTCTGCCTGCGGTTGTTGCTCCACTACTTGTCTGCCTGCTGTTGTTGCTCCACTACTTTACTCTGCCTGCTGTTGTTGCTCGATTACTTTACTCTGACTGCTGTTGTTGATCCACTACTTTACTCTGCCTGCTGTTGTTGCTCCACTATTTTACGCTGGCCGCTCTTGTTGCTCCTCTACTTTACTCTGACGCTGTTGTTGCTCCACTACTTTACTCTGCCTGCTGTTATTGCTCCACTACTTTACTCTGCCTGCTGTTGTTGCTCCAATACATCACTCTGACTGCTGTTGTTGCTCCACAACTTCACTCTGCCTGCTGTTGTTGCACAACTACTTTACTCTGCCTGCTGTTGTTTGTCCACAACTTTACTCTGCCTGCTGTTGTTTCACCACTACTTTACTCTGCCTGCTGTTGTTGCTTCACCATTTTACTCTGCCTGCTGTTGATGCTCCACTACTTCACTCTGACTGCTGTTGTTGCTCCACTAATTGTCTGCCTGCTGTTGATGCTCCAATACTTTACTCTGACTGCTGTTGTTGCTCCACTACTTGTCTTCCTGCTGTTGTTGCTCCAATATTTTACTCTGCCTGCTGTTGTTGCTCCACTACTTTACTCTGCCTGCTGTTGTTGCTCTATTACTTTACTCTGACTGCTGTTGTTGCTCCACTACTTTACTCTGCCTGCTGTTGTTGCGCCACTGCTTTACTCTGCCTGCGGTTGTTGCTCCACTACTTGTCCGCCTGCTGTTGTTGCTCCACTACTTTACTCTGCCTGCTGTTGTTGCTCGATTACTTTACTCTGACTGCTGTTGTTGCTCCACTACTTTACTCTGACTGCTATTGTTGCTCCACTACTTGTCTGCCTGCTATTGTTGCTCCACTACGTTACTCTGCCTTTCTGACTAGCCTGGTCTAGTCAGAAAGGCACAAACTGAGGAAGCCTCTTGGATGAGGGGCGAAACGTCTTTACGGATATATACCAAGTCCAATTGCACTCGACTCAATTCCTTTGGATAACCATGACCTGGATGAATGAGAACATTCACAGATATACTTTACTCTGCCTGCTGTTGTTGCTCCACTACTTTACTCTGCCTGCTGTTTTTGCTCCACTACTTTACTCTGACTGCTGTTGTTGCTCCACTATTTTACTCTGCCTGCTGTTGATTCTCCAATACTTCACTCTGCCTGCTGTTTCTCCACTACTTGTCTGCCTGCTGTTGTTGCTCCAATACTTTACTCTGCCTTTCTGACTAGCTTGGTCTAGTCAGAAAGGCATGAACTGATGAAGCCTCTTGGATGAGAGGCGAAACGTCATAACGGATATATACCAAGTCCAGTTGCACTTGATTCAATTCCTTTGGATAACCATGACCTGGATGAATGAGAACATTCACAGATATACTTTACTCTGCCTGCTGTTGTTGCTCCACTATTTTACTCTGCCTGCTCTTGATTCTCCAATACTTCACTCTTCCTGCTGTTGCTCCACTACTTGTCTGCCTGCTGTTGTTGCTCCAATACTTTACTCTTCCTGCTGGTGTTGCTCCAACACATTACTCTGCCTGCTGTTGTTGCTCCACTACTTTACTCTGCCTGCTGTTGTCGCTCCACTATTTTACGCTGGCCGTTCTTGTTGCTCCACTACTTTACTCTGACGCTGTTGTTGCTCCACTACTTTACTCTGCCTGCTGTTATTGCTCCACTACTTTACTCTGCCTGCTGTTGTTGCTCCAATACATCACTCTGACTGCGTTTGTTGCTGCACAACTTCACTCTGCCTGCTGTTGTTGCACAACTACTTTACTCTGCCTGCTGTTGTTTGTCCACAACTTTACCCTGCCTGCTGTTGTTTCACCACTACTTTACTCTGCCTGCTGTTGTTGCTTCACTATTTTACTCTGCCTGCTGTTGATGCTCCACTACTTCACTCTGACTGCTGTTGTTGCTCCACTAATTGTCTGCCTGCTGTTGATGCTCCAATACTTTACTCTGACTGCTGTTGTTGCTCCACTACTTGTCTGCCTGCTGTTGTTGCTCCAATACTTTACTCTGACTGCTGTTGTTGCTCCACTACTTTACTCTGCCTGCTGTTGTTGCTCCAATACTTTACTCTGACTGCTGTTGTTGCTCCACTACTTGTCTGCCTGCTGTTGTTGCTCCACTTCTTGTCTGCCTGCTGTTGTTGCTCCACTACTTTACTCTGCCTGCTGTTGTTGCTCTAATACTTTACTCTGACTGCTGTTGTTGCTCCACTACTTTACTCTGCCTGCTGTTGTTGCGCCACTGCTTTACTCTGCCTGCGGTTGTTGCTCCACTACTTGTCTGCCTGCTGTTGTTGCTCCACTACTTTACTCTGCCTGCTGTTGTTGCTCGATTACTTTACTCTGACTGCTGTTGTTGCTCCACTACTTTACTCTAACTGCTATTGTTGCTCCACTACTTGTCTGCCTGCTATTGTTGCTCCACTACGTTACTCTGCCTTTCTGACTAGCCTGGTCTAGTCAGAAAGGCACAAACTGAGGAAGCCTCTTGGATGAGGGGCGAAACGTCTTTACGGATATATACCAAGTCCAATTGCACTCGACTCAATTCCTTTGGATAACCATGACCTGGATGAATGAGAACATTCACAGATATACTTTACTCTGCCTGCTGTTGTTGCTCCACTACTTTACTCTGCCTGCTGTTTTTGCTCCACTACTTTACTCTGCCTGCTGTTGTTGCTCCAATACAACACTCTGACTGCTGTTGTTGCTCCACAACTTCACTCTGCCTGCTGTTGTTGCACAACTACTTTACTCTGCCTGCTGTTGTTTCTCCACAACTTTACCCTGCCTGCTGTTGTTTCACCACTACTTTACTCTGCCTGCTGTTGTTGCTTCACTATTTTACTCTGCCTGCTGTTGATGCTCCACTACTTCACTCTGACTGCTGTTGTTGCTCCACTACTTGTCTGCCTGCTGTTGATGCTCCAATACTTTACTCTGACTGCTGTTGTTGCTCCACTACTTGTCTGCCTGCTGTTGTTGCTCCAATACTTTACTCTGACTGCTGTTGTTGCTCCACTACTTTACTCTGCCTGCTGTTGTTGCTCTATTACTTTACTCTAACTGCTGTTGTTGCTCCACTACTTTACTCTGCGTGCTGTTGTTGCGCCACTGCTTTACTCTGGCTGCGGTTGTTGCTCCACTACTTGTCTGCCTGCTGTTGTTGCTCCACCACTTTACTCTGCCTGCTGTTGTTGCTCCATTACTTTACTCTGACTGCTGTTGTTGCTCCGCTACTTTACTCTGACTGCTATTGTTGCTCCACTACTTGTCTGCCTGCTGTTGTTGCTCCAATACTTTACTCTGACTGCTGTTGTTGCACCACTACTTTACTCTGACTGCTGTTGTTTCTCCACTACTTTACTCTGCCTTTCTGACTAGCTTGGTCTAGTCAGAAAGGCATGAACTGATGAAGCCTCTTGGATGAGAGGCGAAACGTCTTAACGGATATATA
Organism: Lampris incognitus; assembly: GCF_029633865.1. Classification (NCBI taxonomy): domain Eukaryota; kingdom Metazoa; phylum Chordata; class Actinopteri; order Lampriformes; family Lampridae; genus Lampris; species Lampris incognitus. The sequence continues at coordinate 42,022,076 of NC_079213.1, read as the reverse complement.
CCAAGTCCAGTTGCACTTGATTCAATTCCTTTGGATAACCATGACCTGGATGAATGAGAACATTCACAGACATACTTTACTCTGCGTGCTGGTGTTGCTCCACTACTGTACTCTGCCTGCTGGTGTTGCTCCAACACATTACTCTGCCTGCTGTTGTTGCTCCACTACTTTACTCTGCCTGCTGTTGTTGCTCCACTATTTACGCTGGCCGCTCTTGTTGCTCATATACTTTACTCTGACGCTGTTGTTGCTCCACTACTTTACTCTGCCTGCTGTTGTTGCTCCAATACATCACTCTGACTGCTGTTGTTGCTCCACAACTTCACTCTGCCTGCTGTTGTTGCACAACTACTTTACTCTGCCTGCTGTTGTTTGTCCACAACTTTACGCTGCCTGCTGTTGTTTCACCACTACTTTACTCTGCCTGCTGTTGTTGCTTCACTATTTTACTCTGCCTGCTGTTGATGCTCCACTACTTCACTCTGACTGCTGTTGTTGCTCCACTACTTGTCTGCCTGCTGTTGATGCTCCAATACTTTACTCTGACTGCTGTTGTTGCTCCACTACTTGTCTGCCTGCTGTTGTTGCTCCAATATTTTACTCTGACTGCTGTTGTTGCTCCACTACTTTACTCTGCCTGCTGTTGTTGCTCCAATACCTTACTCTGACTGCTGTTGTTGCTCCACTACTTGTCTGCCTGCTGTTGTTGCTCCACTTCTTGTCTGCCTGCTGTTGTTGCGCCACTGCTTTACTCTGCCTGCGGTTGTTGCTCCACTACTTGTCTGCGTGCTGTTGTTGCTCCACTACTTTACTCTGCCTGCTGTTGTTGCTCCAATACTTTACTCTGACTGCTGTTGTTGCTCCACTACTTGTCTGCCTGCTGTTGTTGCTCCACTTCTTGTCTGCCTGCTGTTGTTGCTCCACTACTTTACTCTGCCTGCTGTTGTTGCTCTAATACTTTACTCTGACTGCTGTTGTTGCTCCACTACTTTACTCTGCCTGCTGTTGTTGCGCCACTGCTTTACTCTGCCTGCGGTTGTTGCTCCACTACTTGTCTGCCTGCTGTTGTTGCTCCACTACTTTACTCTGCCTGCTGTTGTTGCTCGATTACTTTACTCTGACTGCTGTTGTTGCTCCACTACTTTACTCTAACTGCTATTGTTGCTCCACTACTTGTCTGCCTGCTATTGTTGCTCCACTACGTTACTCTGCCTTTCTGACTAGCCTGGTCTAGTCAGAAAGGCACAAACTGAGGAAGCCTCTTGGATGAGGGGCGAAACGTCTTTACGGATATATACCAAGTCCAATTGCACTCGACTCAATTCCTTTGGATAACCATGACCTGGATGAATGAGAACATTCACAGATATACTTTACTCTGCCTGCTGTTGTTGCTCCACTACTTTACTCTGCCTGCTGTTTTTGCTCCACTACTTTACTCTGCCTGCTGTTGTTGCTCCAATACAACACTCTGACTGCTGTTGTTGCTCCACAACTTCACTCTGCCTGCTGTTGTTGCACAACTACTTTACTCTGCCTGCTGTTGTTTCTCCACAACTTTACCCTGCCTGCTGTTGTTTCACCACTACTTTACTCTGCCTGCTGTTGTTGCTTCACTATTTTACTCTGCCTGCTGTTGATGCTCCACTACTTCACTCTGACTGCTGTTGTTGCTCCACTACTTGTCTGCCTGCTGTTGATGCTCCAATACTTTACTCTGACTGCTGTTGTTGCTCCACTACTTGTCTGCCTGCTGTTGTTGCTCCAATACTTTACTCTGACTGCTGTTGTTGCTCCACTACTTTACTCTGCCTGCTGTTGTTGCTCTATTACTTTACTCTAACTGCTGTTGTTGCTCCACTACTTTACTCTGCGTGCTGTTGTTGCGCCACTGCTTTACTCTGGCTGCGGTTGTTGCTCCACTACTTGTCTGCCTGCTGTTGTTGCTCCACCACTTTACTCTGCCTGCTGTTGTTGCTCCATTACTTTACTCTGACTGCTGTTGTTGCTCCACTACTTTACTCTGACTGCTATTGTTGCTCCACTACTTGTCTGCCTGCTGTTGTTGCTCCAATACTTTACTCTGACTGCTGTTGTTGCACCACTACTTTACTCTGACTGCTGTTGTTTCTCCACTACTTTACTCTGCCTTTCTGACTAGCTTGGTCTAGTCAGAAAGGCATGAACTGATGAAGCCTCTTGGATGAGAGGCAAAACGTCTTAACGGATATATACCAAGTCCAGTTGCACTTGATTCAATTCCTTTGGATAACCATGACCTGGATGAATGAGAACATTCACAGACATACTTTACTCTGCGTGCTGGTGTTGCTCCACTACTGTACTCTGCCTGCTGGTGTTGCTCCAACACATTACTCTGCCTGCTGTTGTTGCTCCACTACTTTACTCTGCCTGCTGTTGTTGCTCCACTATTTACGCTGGCCGCTCTTGTTGCTCATATACTTTACTCTGACGCTGTTGTTGCTCCACTACTTTACTCTGCCTGCTGTTATTGCTCCACTACTTTACTCTGCCTGCTGTTGTTGCTCCAATACATCACTCTGACTGCTGTTGTTGCTCCACAACTTCACTCTGCCTGCTGTTGTTGCACAACTACTTTACTCTGCCTGCTGTTGTTTGTCCACAACTTTACGCTGCCTGCTGTTGTTTCACCACTACTTTACTCTGCCTGCTGTTGTTGCTTCACTATTTTACTCTGCCTGCTGTTGATGCTCCACTACTTCACTCTGACTGCTGTTGTTGCTCCACTACTTGTCTGCCTGCTGTTGATGCTCCAATACTTTACTCTGACTGCTGTTGTTGCTCCACTACTTGTCTGCCTGCTGTTGTTGCTCCAATATTTTACTCTGACTGCTGTTGTTGCTCCACTACTTTACTCTGCCTGCTGTTGTTGCTCCAATACCTTACTCTGACTGCTGTTGTTGCTCCACTACTTGTCTGCCTGCTGTTGTTGCTCCACTTCTTGTCTGCCTGCTGTTGTTGCGCCACTGCTTTACTCTGCCTGCGGTTGTTGCTCCACTACTTGTCTGCCTGCTGTTGTTGCTCCACTACTTTACTCTGCCTGCTGTTGTTGCTCCATTACTTTACTCTGACTGCTATTGTTGCTCTACTACTTGTCTGCCTGCTATTGTTGCTCCACTACTTTACTCTGCCTGCTGTCGTTGCTCCACTATTTTTCTCTGCCTGCTGTTGATTCTCCAATACTTCACTCTGCCTGCTGTTGCTCCACTACTTGTCTGCCTGCTGTTGTTGCTCCAATACTTTACTCAGCTTGCTGTTGTTGCTCCACTACTTTACTCTGACATCTGTTGTTGCTCCACTGTTTTACGCTGGCCGCTCTTGTTGCTCCACTACTTTACTCTGACGCTGTTGTTGCTCCACTACTTGTCTGCCTGCTATTGTTGCTCCACTACTTTACTCTGCCTGCTGTCGTTGCTCCACTATTTTACTCTGAATGCTGTTGATGCTAGAATACTTCACTCTGCCTGCTGTTGCTCCACTACTTGTCTGCCTGCTGTTGTAGCTCCAATACTTTACTCAGCTTGCTGTTGTCTCTCCACTACTTTACTCTGACATCTGTTGTTGCTCCACTACTTTATTCTACCAGCTGTTTTTGCTCCACTACTTACTCTGACTGCTGTTGTTGCTCCAAAACTTTACTCTGCCTACTGTTGTTGCGGAACTACTTTACTCTGCCTATTGTTGATGCACCACTACTTTATTCTGAATGCTGTTGTTTCTCCACTACTTTACTCTGCATTTCAGACTTGCTTGGTCTAGTCAGAAAGGCATGAACTGATGAAGCCTCTTGGATGAGAGGCGAAACGTCTTAACGGATATATCCCAAGTCCAGTTGCACTTTATTCAATTCCTTTGGATAACCATGACCTGGATGAATGAGAACATTCACAGACATACTTTACTCTGCGTGCTGGTGTTGCTCCATTACTTTACTCTGCCTGCTGGTGTTGCTCCAACACATTGCTGTGCCTGCTGTTGTTGCTCCACTACTTTACTCTGCCTGCTGTTGTTGCTCCGCTACTTATCTCTGACTGCTGTTGTTGCTCTACTACTTTACTCAGCTTGCTGTTGTTGCTCCACTACTTTATTCTGACATCTGTTGTTGCTCCACTACTTTATTCCACCTGCTGTTTTTGCTCCACTACTTTACTCTGCCTGCTGTTGTTGCTCCACACTTATTCTGCCTGCTGTTGTTGCTCCACCACTTTACTCTGACTGCTGTTGTTACTCCACTACTTTACTCTGCCTGCTGTTGTTGCTCCACAACTTATTCTGCCTGCTGTTGATGCTCCACTACTTCACTCTGACTGCTGTTGTTGCTCCACTAATTGTCTGCCTGCTGTTGATGCTCCAATACTTTACTCTGACTGCTGTTGTTGCTCCACTACTTGTCTGCCTGCTGTTGTTGCTCCAATACTTTACTCTGACTGCTGTTGTTGCTCCACTACTTTACTCTGCCTGCTGTTGTTGCTCCAATACTTTACTCTGACTGCTGTTGTTGCTCCACTACTTGTCTGCCTGCTGTTGTTGCTCCACTTCTTGTCTGCCTGCTGTTGTTGCTCCACTACTTTACTCTGCCTGCTGTTGTTGCTCTATTACTTTACTCTGACTGCTGTTGTTGCTCCACTACTTTACTCTGCCTGCTGTTGTTGCGCCACTGCTTTACTCTGCCTGCGGTTGTTGCTCCACTACTTGTCTGCCTGCTGTTGTTGCTCCACTACTTTACTCTGCCTGCTGTTGTTGCTCGATTACTTTACTCTGACTGCTGTTGTTGCTCCACTACTTTACTCTGCCTGCTGTTGTTGCTCCACTATTTTACGCTGGCCGCTCTTGTTGCTCCTCTACTTTACTCTGACGCTGTTGTTGCTCCACTACTTTACTCTGCCTGCTGTTATTGCTCCACTACTTTACTCTGCCTGCTGTTGTTGCTCCAATACATCACTCTGACTGCTGTTGTTGCTCCACAACTTCACTCTGCCTGCTGTTGTTGCACAACTACTTTACTCTGCCTGCTGTTGTTTGTCCACAACTTTACCCTGCCTGCTGTTGTTTCACCACTACTTTACTCTGCCTGCTGTTGTTGCTTCACCATTTTACTCTGCCTGCTGTTGATGCTCCACTACTTCACTCTGACTGCTGTTGTTGCTCCACTACTTGTCTGCCTGCTGTTGATGCTCCAATACTTTACTCTGACTGCTGTTGTTGCTCCACTACTTGTCTGCCTGCTGTTGTTGCTCCAATATTTTACTCTGCCTGCTGTTGTTGCTCTATTACTTTACTCTGACTGCTGTTGTTGCTCCACTACTTTACTCTGCCTTTCTGACTAGCCTGGTCTAGTCAGAAAGGCACAAACTGAGGAAGCCTCTTGGATGAGGGGCGAAACGTCTTTACGGATATATACCAAGTCCAATTGCACTCGACTCAATTCCTTTGGATAGCCATGACCTGGATGAATGAGAACATTCACAGATATACTTTACTCTGCCTGCTGTTGTTGCTCCACTACTTTACTCTGCCTGCTGTTTTTGCTCCACTACTTTACTCTGACTGCTGTTGTTGCTCCACTATTTTACTCTGCCTGCTGTTGATTCTCCAATACTTCACTCTGCCTGCTGTTTCTCCACTACTTGTCTGCCTGCTGTTGTTGCTCCAATACTTTACTCTGCCTTTCTGACTAGCTTGGTCTAGTCAGAAAGGCATGAACTGATGAAGCCTCTTGGATGAGAGGCGAAACGTCATAACGGATATATACCAAGTCCAGTTGCACTTGATTCAATTCCTTTGGATAACCATGACCTGGATGAATGAGAACATTCACAGATATACTTTACTCTGCCTGCTGTTGTTGCTCCACTACTTTACTCTGCCTGCTGTTTTTGCTCCACTACTTTACTCTGCCTGCTGTTGTTGCTCCACTACTTTACTCTGCCTGCTGTTGTTGCTCCACTATTTTACGCTGGCCGCTCTTGTTGCTCCTCTACTTTACTCTGACGCTGTTGTTGCTCCACTACTTTACTCTGCCTGCTGTTATTACTCCACTACTTTACTCTGCCTGCTGTTGTTGCTCCAATACATCACTCTGACTGCTGTTGTTGCTCCACAACTTCACTCTGCCTGCTGTTGTTGCACAACTACTTTACTCTGCCTGCTGTTGTTTGTCCACAACTTTACCCTGCCTGCTGTTGTGTCACCACTACTTTACTCTGCCTGCTGTTGTTGCTTCACCATTTTACTCTGCCTGCTGTTGATGCTCCACTACTTCACTCTGACTGCTGTTGTTGCTCCACTACTTGTCTGCCTGCTGTTGATGCTCCAATACTTTACTCTGACTGCTGTTGTTGCTCCACTACTTGTCTGCCTGCTGTTGTTGCTCCAATATTTTACTCTGCCTGCTGTTGTTGCTCCACTACTTTACTCTGCCTGCTGTTGTTGCTCTATTACTTTACTCTGACTGCTGTTGTTGCTCCACTACTTTACTCTGACTGCTGTTGTTGCGCCACTGCTTTACTCTGCCTGCGGTTGTTGCTCCACTACTTGTCCGCCTGCTGTTGTTGCTCCACTACTTTACTCTGCCTGCTGTTGTTGCTCGATTACTTTACTCTGACTGCTGTTGTTGCTCCACTACTTTACTCTGACTGCTATTGTTGCTCCACTACTTGTCTGCCTGCTATTGTTGCTCCACTACGTTACTCTGCCTTTCTGACTAGCCTGGTCTAGTCAGAAAGGCACAAACTGAGGAAGCCTCTTGGATGAGGGGCGAAACGTCTTTACGGATATATACCAAGTCCAATTGCACTCGACTCAATTCCTTTGGATAACCATGACCTGGATGAATGAGAACATTCACAGACATACTTTACTCTGCGTGCTGGTGTTGCTCCACTACTTTACTCTGCCTGCTGGTGTTCCTCCAACACATTGCTCTGCCTGCTGTTGTTGCTCCACTACTTTACTCTGCCTGCTGTTGTTGCTCCGCTACTTATCTCTGACTGCTGTTGTTGCTCTACTACTTTACTCAGCTTGCTGTTGTTGCTCCACTACTTTATTCTGACATCTGTTGTTGCTCCACTACTTTATTCCACCTGCTGTTTTTGCTCCACTACTTTACTCTGCCTGCTGTTGTTGCTCCACACTTATTCTGCCTGCTGTTGTTGCTCCACCACTTTACTCTGACTGCTGTTGTTACTCCACTACTTTACTCTGCCTGCTGTTGTTGCTCCACAACTTATTCTGCCTGCTGTTGATGCTCCACTACTTCACTCTGACTGCTGTTGTTGCTCCACTAATTGTCTGCCTGCTGTTGATGCTCCAATACTTTACTCTGACTGCTGTTGTTACTCCACTAATTGTCTGCCTGCTGTTGTTGCTCCAATACTTTACTCTGACTGCTGTTGTTGCTCCACTACTTTACTCTGCCTGCTGTTGTTGCTCCAATACTTTACTCTGACTGCTGTTGTTGCTCCACTACTTGTCTGCCTGCTGTTGTTGCTCCACTTCTTGTCTGCCTGCTGTTGTTGCTCCACTACTTTACTCTGCCTGCTGTTGTTGCTCTATTACTTTACTCTGACTGCTGTTGTTGCTCCACTACTTTACTCTGCCTGCTGTTGTTGCGCCACTGCTTTACTCTGCCTGCGGTTGTTGCTCCACTACTTGTCTGCCTGCTGTTGTTGCTCCACTACTTTACTCTGCCTGCTGTTGTTGCTCGATTACTTTACTCTGACTGCTGTTGTTGCTCCACTACTTTACTCTGCCTGCTGTTGTTGCTCCACTATTTTACGCTGGCCGCTCTTGTTGCTCCTCTACTTTACTCTGACGCTGTTGTTGCTCCACTACTTTACTCTGCCTGCTGTTATTGCTCCACTACTTTACTCTGCCTGCTGTTGTTGCTCCAATACATCACTCTGACTGCTGTTGTTGCTCCACAACTTCACTCTGCCTGCTGTTGTTGCACAACTACTTTACTCTGCCTGCTGTTGTTTGTCCACAACTTTACCCTGCCTGCTGTTGTTTCACCACTACTTTACTCTGCCTGCTGTTGTTGCTTCACCATTTTACTCTGCCTGCTGTTGATGCTCCACTACTTCACTCTGACTGCTGTTGTTGCTCCACTACTTGTCTGCCTGCTGTTGATGCTCCAATACTTTACTCTGACTGCTGTTGTTGCTCCACTACTTGTCTGCCTGCTGTTGTTGCTCCAATATTTTACTCTGCCTGCTGTTGTTGCTCTATTACTTTACTCTGACTGCTGTTGTTGCTCCACTACTTTACTCTGCCTTTCTGACTAGCCTGGTCTAGTCAGAAAGGCACAAACTGAGGAAGCCTCTTGGATGAGGGGCGAAACGTCTTTACGGATATATACCAAGTCCAATTGCACTCGACTCAATTCCTTTGGATAACCATGACCTGGATGAATGAGAACATTCACAGATATACTTTACTCTGCCTGCTGTTGTTGCTCCACTACTTTACTCTGCCTGCTGTTTTTGCTCCACTACTTTACTCTGACTGCTGTTGTTGCTCCACTATTTTACTCTGCCTGCTGTTGATTCTCCAATACTTCACTCTGCCTGCTGTTTCTCCACTACTTGTCTGCCTGCTGTTGTTGCTCCAATACTTTACTCTGCCTTTCTGACTAGCTTGGTCTAGTCAGAAAGGCATGAACTGATGAAGCCTCTTGGATGAGAGGCGAAACGTCATAACGGATATATACCAAGTCCAGTTGCACTTGATTCAATTCCTTTGGATAACCATGACCTGGATGAATGAGAACATTCACAGATATACTTTACTCTGCCTGCTGTTGTTGCTCCACTACTTTACTCTGCCTGCTGTTTTTGCTCCACTACTTTACTCTGCCTGCTGTTGTTGCTCCACTACTTTACTCTGCCTGCTGTTGTTGCTCCACTATTTTACGCTGGCCGCTCTTGTTGCTCCTCTACTTTACTCTGACGCTGTTGTTGCTCCACTACTTTACTCTGCCTGCTGTTATTACTCCACTACTTTACTCTGCCTGCTGTTGTTGCTCCAATACATCACTCTGACTGCTGTTGTTGCTCCACAACTTCACTCTGCCTGCTGTTGTTGCACAACTACTTTACTCTGCCTGCTGTTGTTTGTCCACAACTTTACCCTGCCTGCTGTTGTG